>NC_084465.1:38264170-38575709 GCF_027409185.1 Cynocephalus volans
CATGCAATTCATCACCAAGTTTTCAATTTATTCTCCTGAAAGTTTCTTAAACCACCACCCTACCTCCTACCCCATAAGACTGCCATGCCACTGTAAGATCCTCAGTTTAAGCTTTCCTTCATCTCTTGGGTGGATTTTTCTATTAGTCTCCTAATTTTCTATTTGTTTTTTGTGTGTGTGTGTGTGCTCCTTTAATCCACACTACTCCCCAAATAAACATTCTCATACAAAAATCTGATATTCTACTTTTCCTATTTAAAATCCTGTAGTCACTCACATTACCAAAAGGATAAAAATCCAATTTCTTAGTATGTCACAAAAGTTCCTTTAATAAATGGTTACAACCAGTATCTTCTCTTACTATTTTCCCATAATTTGTCCTTTAGTTATACCTTAGTGACCTACTACCCCATAATTTTGCACCTTCTATTCCTTCCATCCAGAATCCCTCCCCTTTCTTACCTACCTGACAGACTTATTCTTCAGTTCCAGACTCAATTGAAGTATCATCTCTATGAAGTATTTCTAATTCCCTTTTCACATCATACCGTGTGATATTAAATTCATTTTCAGTTTTAGATCTCTCAACTATAAACTAATTTATACTAGTTTATAGTATATCTATCTTATATAGTATATATACATCTATCTTATATCTTGTAGTATGTCTATATATATCTATCTTACAGATTGTTGGGGTGAATTAAAAGAATAATAAATGTAAAATGATTAATGCAGTGTCTTCATATAGTAGGTACTCAAATATTGGTTCTTTTGTTTTCCTTCTTCATGTGTGCCTGTGAATAACAATATCATAATTGCGTATCTGCATCTTTTTCTGAGCATTGAGATCCTCAAGATTGGAGAATTGTTTTTCTTCTATACTCAATGCCTATTTCAGTGCTTAATACATGTTAGCTATTCTGTAAATATTTTTGAAAGAATCTACTTAATTTTATGAGTAGAGTTTGAGTAGCCCAGTAGAATGAAATAAATTGCTCTTATTAGTAATCACTGTTTGTTTCCTTCCTTTAGTGGTGATGAGTTCCTCAACTTTCTTCTGAAATTAAACAAACAGTGTGGCCATTTAATAACAGCTGTACAGAATATCATTACTGAGTTACCTGTAAATTCTCACAAGGTATTCTACAAAAGTTATTAAGTGAAAAAAAAAGTATGAATGCTGAAGAACATTCCAGATAAGTTCATAATTCAGTAAACAGTATTGATCTGGTAAAATTATAGAAGTTTTTCTACAAAATATATACGATCTAAATAAGTCAATTTGTTTAATATTACTTTTCTACAAACTAATTAATAGAAAAATTGTGTTCTCGCCCTCAAGGAAAGGAAGGTGAATCAGACCAAAAATTACACTGTTCCATGTATTGAACTTATCATTTGCTCTTAAAGGGGATTGAATTGTTTAAAATATAAAGTGACAGGAGACCCAAGTGAAAGTTGAAACGAAACAGTGTATTGAGTGTTATTAAATAACCATAACAATAAAAGCGTTTTTTAATGAAGGAAATTTTAAATAGAGAAAGTGTAAGTGACCTGAAAAAGCAACTTACTTTATAGAGTTTTTCATGTTATTTGGATTTAGCTATTTGTCTACAGTGAAAATTTTTAAGTGCATTTGTTTTCTTATAGTTTTTATGTAACACTAATGTGGATATCATGTCATTCTTAAAACTTTCATGAATTGATTTTTTCACCATTAATATTATTAATACTAGTATTGATCTCCATATAGAAAGTATATCAAGGAAATATATTCAGCAAGCTGATTTGACCATTTGTATAACATTCCTGACATTTTTTATGTTGGGGTTTTTTCTAAATAAAAAATGCTTTTCAGTTATATGATTTAATGTTTAAGAATGTTCTATAATCTTTGTGGATATTAAGTTGTGGAATGTTGTCTCCATTCTTTAAAATGTAACTTTCAAAAATATTAACAGATAGTACTAGAATGGGCTTCTCCCCGGAATTTTACTTCAGTTTGCGAAGAATTGGTTAGTAATGTTGAAGATTTAAGTGAAGAGGTCTGCAAACTAAAAGACTTAATTCAAAAGGTAAATATTTAACATTAAAAAGGTGAAAAAAACTAAGGGAAATTGTTTACAGCAAAAGAAGTTAGACAGTGAAGCATTTCTGATAAGAGCAACAAGTGGAACCCTTAAATAAGTGGGAAAAGAACAGTTTCTAAAGAAAGAAAAATATATAGGAAACAAACTTTGTTGGTAATTAAAGAACAGTAGGTCATTTTCATCTTTTCAGTTGGCAGCGTTAGAGTTCACCAAAGTGATGTTCTCACATGAGACTGCTGTCACGACCCCTTTCAAAAACAGTTTGGCAAGATGTACCAAGGACCATAAAAATATTTGTATCTTTCAATAGTGCAGTAGCTTATTCCAAAATTATATGTACCATAATTGTCCAATACTAGGAGAAAAATTATGGTATATCTGTTTCTTATAATAATATGCAGCCAGTTGAAAAAAGAGTGAAAATCAAATATAACTTGTTAAAATTATGAAGTTATATTTGTACATTAGTTATATGTAAATTTTCAGATGAAAAAATACCAAAGTGAAATATTTATTAGTTCTATTAATGAGATAGGATTGTGGGTGAAATATTCCTTCTGTTGTCCTAACTATAATATCTTCTATCATTTAACTGTTATTTACAATGTGGGCTTTCTTGGTTCTGTTTTTATACTTATATAGAAGTATATATCTGGATTTAAGGACAGATGTTGTTTTCCCTTTAAGAAAATTGGCTATATAGGGGCCTTTTCTGAAAATGAAGAATAAAGAAAAATACTTTTAGTTGACTAAAGAACTCGCTTTTGAGTTCTTCATGTCTATTTAATAAATAAATTTACTGTCTGTAAAGCTTTTGTGAACTAGCTGATATGACAGTTATGTCATATATTAAAATTTTATAGCTTTAACCCATAATTCATTTAATGTTTTCATTAATGTTTTATCAGAAAGTTATTTTTCTCAAACATGCATATTTTGCATAATTTTTCCTTCTAGCTATTAAATATGTATAATCAAAAGGAGTCTTTTAAAGTGAGAAGAAAGTTGTGAAGCAAATTCTACAAAATAATTGTGGAAAAATACATTTTAAATGGGGAAGTGAGCAGTATGTTTCAGAATTCTTGTGAGAAGTAACTCCTTTCCAGAGAAAGAGGCATTTTATAAGTTGTATTATCTCTGACATTTATTTATTCAACAAATATGAGCACCCGCCACATGTCAAGCGTCTGTTACACAAGCTAGATAGAGCCTGAACTTACTGACAACACAAAAATTATAGCACTATTCACTATTTCATCTAGAAAAACAGAAGAAAAATTATATTGATTTTATTTAACATGGAGTTTTTCATGAGAATGCATCAGAAATTTGGAAGGATTTGTGTACAGATACTTCCTGCAAAGCATCAGCCTTTAATGTTTAGTGTAGGCAATTTCCTTAGACATATTTGCCTCAGGTTTAGTTACTAATTTGGTTTCTCCAAGACAAACTAAATACACAGGGTGGGGGTGGTGGTGGCGGTGGCGGTGTATGGAGAATTGAGATGAAGTTAGAGAGAACTATATTTTTCTAAAATGAATGAAATTATGAAACATTGCTTTAGAGATTGACTGACTAAAACATAAACAATCCAGTCAGGTACCATAATATTTATTTTAATAATACATAACCTATAAAGATAATTTTTATCTTTCTTTAGCTAAATGGAAGTCCTTTTTTCTGTGACCCTCTCTACCTAGAATTTATGTATTTCTGTATAAGGACTAGCCTTGAGAATACATTTATTAGTCTGTAATAATGGCAGATACAGTTCTTTGAGCAGAAAAGTCTTAATTTTGGAGCAAGCTAGTGGGTTGGTTTTTCTAGATTAGTCTTACACAAGCAGTAATCATCATCATAAGATTTGATTTAGGGAACTGTGAACACTTCCAGGTTTGGAAATATGCTATCATGCCTGTTAAGCTTATATTTCAGAGTTTACCAATATTAAATGAAGGGAATTTTTTTTTTAAAGGAACACATGAGTTTTCATGGATAAGTGTATGGAAGTAACAAAGAGGGTGGGAGAGGTCAAGGCTAGACTTTAACACCACATCATTCTCTTTCAACCCAACACACTGACAGGCTCCTGTCAGAAAGGGTCATTTTAAGTAAGTGGTTAATAAAAGGAATGATTCAGTAAATGGAACATCAGTGTCAAAAAGGAATCTGTTGCTGAATGAAGACATTTGGAAGTTAGACCAAGAATACAGTATTAATGAGATTGGCATGGAAGTCTGTTTTTCTGCTATAAATTTACAATTAATTTTGCAGGCTTTTTAATTAAATATTTACACTGTAGACTTTAGAAGTCATTATTCCTGCTAATGTTGAAAGTATTTATATCACCACTCCAGCACAGGATGTTTCCAGTAAATATCACCCTATAAATGTCCCTGATTCTTTTTATCTTTCAAAGATCTTTTGGTTTCTGCTTATTTTTCTTCTCCTGCCCCACCACCAACAAACATTTCTCTCTCTCTCTCTCTCTCTCTCTCTCTCTCTCTCTCTCTCTCTCTCTCTCTCTCTCTCTCTCTCTCTCTCTCCCCCCCCCACCTCCCTCCCTCCCTCCTTCTCTTACTCACACACACACAGTATGTACACATGTACATACATGGTGGAGGCAGCAGCTTCTTGAGCAAGAAATTTTTATTTGTGAAAATTCAGAAGCCAGTTAGGTCATGTACTTTGATTACTGTGAGGTGCTAAAAGTACTTCTTAAGTTTTTGTTGGCGTTTATTTGTTCCTGCAACTATATTTAAATAAAGTATTAAACTTCCAGCAATAGCTTGCAATCTTTCAGTTTTGGCTAAATTTCATCTATTTTAGATTTGTTATAAGAATGGCTCACTTTTGGGTAAGATATTGATTGATATTTAATACAGAAGGAAATAAATATCAATTGTCATTCCTCGTAGGTAAAATAGAAACTCTGACATTAAAGGAACTTTATCCCATGACATAAAAACGTCATTATAAAATGTGGTTTATTTTTAATGTAAAACTAATAGTACAATAATAGGATCCTGGTGAAAGAAAGACTGTCTTTCAAGACACATGTGCTCAGTTGAAATCTTCCATGGGAATCTTGAGTTGCTTACATCTAAATCAAGGGAATAACATGAACATTATCATATTTTTAGAAATGAAATGTTAAAGTTTTTATTTTCAGTGTATTGTATATTAACTATTTTCTTTTTCTCATACTAAATATTAGTTGCAAAATGAACGGGAAAATGATCCAACTCATATACCATTAATAGAAGAAGTATCTTCACGGAATGGTAGAATTTTGAAGAGGACAGCTATTACAGTTTGCGGATTTGGGTTTCTTCTTTTCATTTGCAAGCTAACTTTCCAGAGAAAATAACCCTAATATTTATTTTAAGTTATGTATGTACATCTTATTCAAGATACCCAAAGGCATTGCCTTTAACCGTATGTGGCACAACATAACTTTACATTCTTTGCCAATACTTCATAGGAAAAATTATAACACAAAGGAGAGTTTTTCTTTAGAAAGTGGTTTGTCAGTTATGACTACAGTTTCTTACATTTTCATGTTAATTTTGATCAACCAGTAAATTATAAGTAATTCTTTAGTTTGATTGTATGACTTTAAATCACATTCAAAATAAAAGTTTTATCTAATATTCATTGACATTTTAAACAGTGTGTTCATTTATCATAGTGAATCTTCCGGAATTTATTAAGTATTTATACATCAATAGCTTTCCTTTAGTCCTTATTTTTCCCTTCCATTTTTATGTGATAAGGAATTTCTTATTGGATTTTTTTAGTTATATCACATGATTAGGAAATTATTAATTTTGCAAGTATTCCAGAGAATGCAAAAGATAAAGGTAAAATGTAAATGTTTTGCATTATGGATTAAATACTTAAAAAATATTTTAAATGCAAAATAAAAAGCAGAAAATTAAGGAATAGTTCAGAAAGCACAAAGAACATTTGAATTTTTTATGTACTTTGGGGTACATATGACATGTACTATGTATAAGATTCTTGGGGATGTTATAAAAGTGAGTGGTATTTGGCATATAATGTCTCATATCTTAAGTAATGTAAGAATTTTTTTTCAATATCAAAATTATATTCAGATTTTTAAAAGTGAAATTAAAAGGGCAGTTCAACAGGGAATATAATATTTAAATCTTGCTTGACTCAGTGTCAAACAGGTACAGTTGATCTACACTTACTGGAGAGGTAAACATCAAGCAAAGGAAATTGTGGAAAGGAAGAACAGTATAAGGAATTATAATTAGTAGCAGCTTCTGCTCTTGCGTATACCAAAGCAGTAAGACTTGAATGATCATTCTTATTCTGAGAATATATTCAACTATATCACCGGAAGGTAATCACACCATGAATTGGTGTCTGACATTTTAACCTAAGTGCTATAGCTAGGCATATTTTTTTCTAATATTCCCTCACTTAAATGAGTTCAGCATTTAGAACTAAACTGTTAATACGGATAGAGGAATAGACACTTCTTCTAGCACAGATAGTGTTTCACTCCCAGCACAGTGTATGGGCAAATAGAAGGTATTTAATAAATGTTAGTGTTAGTTTCCTTTATCAAAAAAAAAAAAACCTCTAAGAAAATGACAGGCATGCTACCTGATTGTCTACCTATACAATGGTCTTTTTCAGCTTAATTTATTTTAAAAATAATGATGTTTCTTGTGTTGACTGGATGGGTCACTACATTTTTCCTCTAACAAAACCGAACTGTATGCATCTATCAAATATTAGAACAAACTATGAAAATGGGAATTTATAAAATATTTGCTTTCCAAAAGGATTTATCACAGAATTCCTCAAAATAGTGATCTGCCCCATTGTATTTCAAATATGATTAGCTATTCAGGGAAAAGAAATACAATTATGCATCGCTTAACAATGGGGATACATCCTGAGAAATGTGTCATTAGCAATTTCATCGTTGTGCAAATGTTATATAGTGTACTTACACGAACCTGGTTGGTATAGCCTTCTACACACCTAGGCTATATTGTATAGCAATTATAATCTTATGGAAACACCATCCTATGTGCAGTGCGTTGTTGCCCAAAACATTGTTATGCAGTGCATGACTGTAAAGTCCATTGCAACGGCATATTCTGAATACATTGTTTTACTCCCTTGACTAATATGGTATGATTTTCAGATTACAGACTGAGAATAAGTAGAGCAGCATTTGTTGTGACTAGTGAAATTATTTCTTTGGGTAAAATATCAGTAGGATGAATACAGTTTTCCTCAGGATTTAAAACTGGTTATTTTATCTACAGCATAAATTCCTTCCTACTCTGTTTATTTGACCTGACTACAGTGCTTTACTGCGGGGGAGGGGAGGTTGTTGCTTCTGGAACATCCATTCTCATATAACAGACAATTCGGTATAAATCATTTCTCTTCTCTTCTTAAAACAGGTCCCTTAAAGACCTACCTCACTAAACCACAGATCCAGTGTTGTCAACCAAGTTTTAATTCTGTGCACTTGAAAGTAATAAAACTTTCTTTAGTAATTGGTGTTTAATATTAAATTAATCTGAATCAGAAAATGTTCCTATGTCTTTGGAACTAACTTTGGAACCCAAATAATCCATTATAAGCATCTGTTGGGAGGCAGCTATCTTTTAAGAAGTTATACTTACTTATCACACACTGCCACTGTCCTTAAGTGGGGTGCTTCGTGCTGTTTGGCAATCCTACTACATTTTCCTGGTACATTTACTAAACTTTTCATTGGATAACTATTTTATACTTCTCTTTCCTCAAACTTATGAGACCTCCTCCCCATTTCACTGTTAAATGATGGCCTTGCTGCTGCTTATTCCCTGGGAAGTAGAATCACTTTAAAAAGAACTCACACACGGTGTCCTTAAGAGGTCAACAAACATTTTTTGTAAAGGGCTAGATAGTAAATATTTTAGACTTTGCAGGCCATATGGTCTCTGCCACAATTTCTTAACTCTGAGATCATAGCACAAAAGCAGCTGTAAATATATGAACTAATGGATGTGGCTGTGGTACAATAAAACTTTATTTATAAAAACAGGTAATTTCTTGGATTTAACCCACCAAATTATAGTTTTCTGACGCTAGTCTAACATCACACAGTTACAACTGTGGGTTATTTTTTACTTTTATATCTTTTTTTATTCCTGATAGGGTAGCCAGAGATTTATTGATTTTCTTAGTATTTTCAAAGAAACAGCTATTGAATTTGTTGATCAACTAAATTTAAAATTTTTTATTTTATCAATTTACACCTTTATTATTTCCTATCTGAATTCTTTGTATTTATTATTTTTTAACCCTAATTTCTTTAACACACTCATTTTAAATATTTTTTGTTTTCTGATAAAAGAATTCAAGGCTATATATTTTCTTCTAAGTGCTATAGTTTCATTACCATTTATTTTAAAATGCTGTACATTTATTTTTCCCTCATGTACACTATGTATTGACAATGATTTTCTAAGTCATTGCTTTTGAAAAAATTGCATGGTGATTTCAAACTCACATTTTTGCAACTTTCTATTTTGGAAATGTGGAAGTCGTATTGCTCAAAAATTAACTGTAAAGAACTGTTATGGGTTTTAGAGATGGACAGATTAACATTTGAATGCCTAATCTATGGCATCCACTTCATAAATGTTGCATTTGATTCATAAGATAGTGCCATGAGGTATATATTTCTGTTTTACAGAAATTGAATCTCAGGAACTCTGTTAAAGTAGATTTTTGAAATTAGCACTGCTAATAAAAAAGTTGGGATTTCAATCCAATCAGTTTAACTCCATTCATTCATTCAGATATTTACTGAGCACTTACCATATGCCAAGCATTTTTCTAGATGTTGGAGAATCAATAATCCCTGCCCTTATGGAACTTACATTCTAATGGAAATGAACCAACAAATAAACTATGAGATATCATATATGATAAGTACTACGGAAAAAAAGCAAGGGAACAGGAAGGCAAGGTGGAGGTAGTATTTTAAATAGAATGGTCAGGGAAGACCTCTCAAACTTCAGGTCTTTTGAGAAAAACACAAACGATTAGAGAGTAAGTCATGCAGATATTCAAGAAAGCTAGAATGGCTAGAGTTAAGTGAATGACCTAGTCAATAGTAACTGTCAGAAGTAACAGGAGACTGAATTGTCTGGGCCTTGTGAGTTTTTACCCTGACAGAGCTGGTAATCCATTGGAAGATTTTGAACAGAAAAGCAACATGATCTGATGTGCGTTTTAAAAGGCTCTCTCCTGGGCCGAGCCCATGGCGCACTCGGGAGAGTGCGGCGCTGGGAGCGCGGCGACGCTCCTGCCTCGGGTTCGGATCCTATATAGGAATGGCCGGTGCACTCACTGGCTGAGTGCCAGTGACGAAAAAGACAAAAAAAATAAAATAAATAAAAGGCTCTCTCCTACTGCTGTTTTAAGAATAGACTAGGGGCACAAGTGTGGAAGCTGTGAGACAAGTTAGAAGACTGCTGCAATACTCCAGGTGTAAGATGCCCAGAATAATTAGGAGCATGGGGAAGGGAGAAACTTTGAATAAATGATAGCCTATGTAAGTCAGAAATTCAGGGGAAAAATCAAGGTAGGAGACAAAAATTGACTTTAGAATTATGACTTTAGAGATAACATAAGAGAATGATGTAGACGAAGAAGGCTGAGTCTTAGGGCACTGGCATTCAAAGGAAGAGAAGAAGAATCAGGAAAGGAGACTGAAGAGTTGCCAATGAAGTTAGACGAGATCAGGGTTGGCAATCTCTAGCCCATCAGCCAAATTTGGCCCAACAGGTGGTCAACAGCATTAGTCATTAGGGAAATGTAAATTAAAACTACAGTGATGCTGATGACACCAAGATCCAGGATTCCATCCCTGTACCTGCCAGAAAAAAAAAACGAAAATATAAAAACAAAGAGACCACTACACACCCACCAGAATGACTGTAATTAAGAATGACACCAAGTGATAGTAGGGATATAGAGCAATTAATAATGTCGTACATTGCTAATTAAACTGTAAATAAAAAATCACTTTGGAAAACACAGTATCTACTAAAACTAAACATGTTTTCTTGATGACCCAGCAATTCTAAATATATGCCCTAGAGAAATAAGTGCAGATGTCCACAAAAGACATGTACAAGAATGTTCACAGTAGGTTTATTAGCCCAAAACTGCAAATAATCAAAATATTCCTCAACAGTAGAATGGATAAGTAAATATCAGAATATTTATACAATGGAATACTGCATAGTAATAAAAAAGAACTGTGACTATACACAAAAACATAGGTGAATCCGACAGACATAACATCAAGCAAAAGAAGCCAAACAAAATTTTGTACATAGCATATGATGATTCCATTTATGGAAGTTCAAAATAGGCAAAACTTACTGATCAAAGTATAAATTGTCATAGTGGTTATGTCCAGGAGGTAGGAATTAACTAGGAAGGGAAACAAGGATGCTAGAAATATTCTATATCTTGATCTGGCTGGGAGTTACCTGGGTATACAAGTATCCATAAAGATTCAGTGATATGTACAATTTCAAGTGCTATAAAATTCTAAAATTTCAAGAGGTTAAAAAAATGGTATGTTAACAAAAGTAGGTTATGAAAAAAAAACTAGAATACCTCCTCTACAACTTAAATTTGAAAACAAGTTTAAAACGTAGTTATTATTGAAAAGAAAGTGCTAAATTTGTTTTAAAGTGGAATTAAAAGTTAAAATTTGGTATTAAGTTAGTAAATCTAGAATTAAAACATTAATACAAGCGAGTTTATCACAATTTTTACAGAAGCAAATGAAAAGTTAGGAAGCATGTGAATAAAGGATACTTCAGAAAGATTTGCAAGTTAAACAATTATAAAATAGTAAATACTTTAACACTGTATGCTTGATCTTGTATTTGTTTGCTCAGCTGATACTTTAACAGATTTCGTGAGAGAGAATTCACCCATGTAAAGTGTATAATTGTTTTTGATATATTACAGAATTTTCTAGCCATAACCAAAATCAATTTTAGAACATTTTTATTATCCCAGAAGGAAACCTCTCACCCTCTTTCCATCATTCCCTAACACTCACCCCCTCCACCTAGCCCTAGGCAACCACTAATCTACTTTCTGTCTCTATAGATTTGCCTATTCTGGCCATTTCACATAAATAGAATTGTATACTATGTGGTCCTTTGTGACTGACTTTTTTCACTTAGTATAATGTTTTCAAGTTTCATCTATGTTTTAGCATGTACAGGTTATCAATACTTCATTTCCTCTTAGGTTGAGTATTTTATTGTATGGATATACTACATTTACCTATCCATTCATTCACTGATGACCATTTGGGTTGTTTCCACTTTTTGGCTATGGGCATGTTTTCATTTCTCTTGGGTCTATACCTAGAACTAGAATTGTGGAATGATATGGTAACTAATGATTTGAGGAACGGCCAGACTGTTTTCCAAAGTAGCTGAATCATTTTACTTTTCTACCAGCTGTGTGTAAGGGTTCCAATTTTACCACATCTTCACTATATTGGTGGGTGTGAAATGGTCTCTAATGGTGGTTCTGATTACACTTCCTTAATGACTAATGATGTTGAGCATTTTTTCATGAGCTTATTGGCCATTTGTATATCTTCTTTGGAGAAATGTCTATTAGAATCCTTAGCCCGTTTTTCAATTGTTTGTCCTGTTCTGTTGTAAGATTTCTTTATATACTCTGAATACTGGACCCTTATCAGCTATATTATTTGTAAGTATTTTCTTCCATTTTGTAGGTTGTCATTTCACTTTCTTAGTACTATCCTTCAATGCACAGAAGTTTTTAATTCTGATGAAATTCAATTTATCTATTTTTTCCTGTTTTTTTTGAGCTTTTTGAATCATATCTATGAATCCACGAGCAAATCTAAGATGACGAAGATTTACATCTATGTCGACTTTAAGACTTTTATCGCTTTCGTTTTTATTTTTAGGTCATTGATTCATTTTGAATTAATTTTTGTACGTGGTGTGAAGTTGAACATACTGTACTTTCCCCCATATAATTGTCTTGGCACCTTTTGTTGAAGATCGGTTGGCCATACATATGGGATTTTGATAGGGATTACTTTGAATTCATAGATCAATTTGGGGAGTATTGCCATCTGAACAATATGAAGTCTTCTGATCCATGAATACAAATGTCTTTCCATTCATTTGATCTTCTTTAATTTTTTTCAATAACGTTTTGTAGTTTTCAGGGTATACATTTTGCTTTTCTATTGTTAAATATATTCCTAACCATGTTTTCATATACTGTTGTATTCTTAATTTCATGTTCAGCTTGCTCATTGCTACTGTATGAGGGTATTTCAGAAAGTTCATGGAAAAATGGAATTAAAAAATAACAGATTCTTTCATGAGTTTTTGGAGACCCTTCATGTAGAAATACAATCGATTTTTGTGTATTAATCTTGTATATTTCTTATTATTCCTGCAGTCCTGCTGAAATTGTTTATTTCTAATAGTTTTTTGGCAGATTTCTTAGGATTTTCTATATGCAAGATCATGTTCCTGCAAATAGACATAAGTTTACCTCTTCCTTTCCAATCTTCATGCCTTTCATTTCATCTTCTTGCCTAATTGCCATGTCTAGAATCTCCAGTACAATATTAAATAAAAGTAGCAAAAGCAGACTTCCTTGTCTTGAGGGGGAAAGCATTCAGTCTTTCACCATCAAGTATGATGCTAGCTGTGTATTTTTCATAAATGTCCTTTATAAGTTGAAGAAATTTCCTTTTGTTTCTAGTTTGTTGAGTGCTTTTACCATGAATGGCTGTTGAATTTTGCCAAATGCTGTTTTTGCATCTATTCCCATGATCATGTAGTTTTGTCCTTTATTCTGTTGATATGGTGTCACCAATCTTGCATTCCTGGGATAAATCCCACTTCATCATGATGTTCAAACATTTTTAAATATTGCTGGTTTTGATTTGCTAGAATTTTGTTGAAGATTTTTCCATTTACAAACTCACAAGGAATATTAGTCTGTAGTTTTCTTATGATGTCTTGATCTGGTTTTGGTATCAGGATAATAACTCATAGAATGAGTTGAGAAATGTTCCCTCCTATTTTTTGGAAGGGAAGTGAAGAATTGGTGTTATTCTTTTAACATTTGTAGAATTCATCAATGAGGCCATCTGGGCCTGGGCTTTACTTTGTGGGAAGTTTTTGGTTACCATTTCAATTTCTTTACTTGTCTCAGATCTGTTCCATTTTTGGTTTCTTACTGAGTCAACTTCAGTTGCTTGTGTCCAATAGTTTTTCCATTTCATCTACATTATTTAATTTGTTGGCATACATTTCATAGTATTCCCTTATAATTCATTTTCTGTAAGGTTGATAGTAACATTCTCTTTCATATCTGGTTTTAATAATTTGAGTCTTCTCACTGTTTTTCTTGATCAGTTTAGCTAACAGTTTCTCATTTCATTGGTCTTTTCAAAGAACCAGCTTTTGGTTTTGCTGATTTCCTCTATTTTTCTCTTCTCAGTTACCTTAATTTCTGCTTTAATCCTTATTATATCCTTTATTTTGCTTGCTTTGAGTTTAGTTTGCTCTTCTTTTTCCAATGTTTCAAGGTGAAAATTTAGGTTGTTGATTTGGGATATCTGATCTGTTTCAACTTTGGTGTTTATAGCTATAAATCTCCTTCAAGCACTGCTTTAGAAGCATCCCATAAGTGTTTGTATGTTGTCTTTATTTTTATTCATCTTATTTTCTAATTTCTCTAGTGATTTCTTCTTTAACCCATTGGTTTTTTAGGGTATGTTGTTTAATTTTCACATATTTGTTAATTTCCCAAATTTCTTTTTGTTATTAAGTTTCTTTTTCATTCTATTGTGTTCAGAAAAATATTTTGTATGATTGCTATCCTTTTAAATTTATTGAGGCTTTTTTATGTCCTAGCATATGGTCTGTCTTGTAGAATGTTCCATGTACACTGCAGAAGAATATGTGTTCTACTGTTGTTGGGTAAAGTATTCTATAGATGTCTGTTAGGTTGAGTTTGTGTAAAATGTTGCTCACGTCTTCTGTTTCTAGATAGAAGTTGATTTTCTGCCTAGTTGTTTTAGCCATTACTGAAAGTGGGGTATTGAAGTCTTTATCTATTACTGTTGAATTGTTTGTTCCTTTCTTCATTTCTGTCATCCTTTGCTTCATGTTATTTTGAGACTCTGTTGTTAGGTGCATATATGTTTATAATTGTCATGTCTCTGTGTGGATTGGACCTTTAATAATTATAAAATGCCCTTCTTCATCATTAGAAACATTTTTTGTTTTAAAGTTTGTTTTGTCTGATAGCATAGCCACTATAGATTTCTTATGCTTGCTTTTTTCATGGTATATCTTTAGTCATCCCTTTACTTGAAACCTGTTTGTATCTTTGAATCTCTGCTGTATCTCCTACAGACAGCATTTAGTTGGATCTTGTTTTTTAATCTGTTCTTACAATCTGCCTTTTAATTAAATTTTTCAATCCACTCACATTCAATGTTATTATTGTTATAGTTGGATTTAAATCTATCATTTTACTTTGTTTTCTATATGTTTCATATCTTCTCTGTTCTTCTGTTACTATTTTGCTGCTTACTTTTACATTAAGTGAATATTTTCTAGTGTAACATTTTAGTTTTTAAATTTTTTAAACTATATTTTTAGTTATTTTCTTAGTGGTGTTCTAGGACTTATTATTAGAATCTACTTTAGATTTATATTAACTTAATTCCAGTGAGATATAGGAACATTATTCCTATATAGCTCTATTTCATCTTCATCTTTTTGTACTATTACTGTTATGCATACTATATATGTGATAGACCCAGTAATACATACTAAATAATAATAAATACTAATAAATACCCAGTAATTATTACTTTATATAATTTGATTTCTATTGAAGAAAGTGACAAAACAAAGGTAATCAAATTTATATTTATAGTGTTTATTATATTTACAATCTTATTTACCATCTGGTTCTCTTTATTTGTTCCTGTGAGTTCAAGTTACCGTATGGTGTTATTTTCTTACTACAGTAAAACCCTGCTCCCACCCACCACAAACCAACTCAGGGAGAGATGATGAGGAAGGGAGTGAGTCATGGTTCAAATGCTGTAGAATCATTGTTCTTAGGGAGTTTTGGTACATTTTGTTGAATAAATGTTTCTGCATTTGCTCTGTGACCTCAGGACATTTTTCAAAGACTTTTTTGTTTGAAAGATGATTATACAAATTGTGGGATACAGAGTGGAATATTAATGCATGTATACAATGTGTGATGATCAAATCATAATAATTGGCATATTCATCATTACAAAACATAATCATTCCTTGTGCCCATTAACCAATTTATTGCTAATCCCCCTTCCCCTCTCCCTTTCTCACCTGTAGTAACCATAGTTCTGTTCTCTCCTTTTGAAAGTTCAACTTATTATTGTGACTGTTGTTTCTTTCTCTCTTTCCTTCCTTCCTTCTTTCCTCTCTTCTTCTCTCCCCTCCACTACTCTCCCCTCCCCTCTTTCCTTTCTTGCTCCTGCTTATGAGGGAGGACATGTAATATTTCCCTTTCTGTGCTTAGCTTGTTTCACTTAACATAATTTTCTCCAAGCTCATCCATGCTGCTGTGAATGGCAGAATTTCATTCTTTTTCATGGCCAAGTAGTATTCCATTTTGTATATATACCACATTTTCATATCCACTTGTTCATTAATGGACATTTAAGTTGATTCCACATCTTGGCTATTGTAAATACAGCTGCAATAAAAATGGGAGTGCAGGTATCCTTTTGATGTGATGATCTCCATTCCTTTGGGTATATACCCAGTACTGGGATTGTTGAATCATATGGTAGTTCTATTTGTAGTTGTTTGAGAAACCTCCAGACTGTCTTCCATAATGGCTGTACTAATTTACAGTCCCATCAACAGTGTAGAAGGGTTCCCCTTTCTCCACATCCTTGCCAGAATTTGTTCTTCTGTGTCTTTTTGATAATAGCACATCTAACTGGAATGAGATGATATCTCAATGTGGTTTCGATTTGCATTTTTCCCTGATGATTAGTGATGTTAAGCATTTTTTCGTATATATGTTAGCCATTTGTAAGTCTTCTTTTGAGAAATGTCTATTCAGCTCCTTTGCCCATTTTTTAATTGGAATATTTGGTTTTTTACTGTTAAGTTGTTTGAGTTCCTTCTATATTCTGGGTATTAATCCCTTGTTGGATGTATAGTTTGCAAATATTTTCTCCCATTCTACTGGTTTTCTTCTGTTGATTGTTTCCTTTGCTATGCAGAAGATTTTTAGTTTTATATAATCCCATTTGTTTATATTTTCTTTTCTTACCTACACTTTTGAGTTCTTATTCATAAAGTCTTTGCTCAGTCCTACACTGAAGTGTTTCTCCTATGTTTTCTTCTAGGAGTTTCTTATTTGTAAGTTCAGATTATCTTATCAATATTCTAGATAAAATGAACAAGTTTTTAATACTGTATAACATGTTTGGAGGAAGAGTAAATAAAGACATTTTCAAGAGTGGCACCATCTCTGGACTTATCTCAATAGACAGTATTTTTCACCTTTTTGTTCTCAAGTGATCTTTCATAATTGTTTCCATGATATTTTTTCTTTCTGGTTTCTTTCTAACACTTTAATATCCTTTATTTTTTTTTCTTTTTGAAGTCCATGTGTACTGTTGCATGCTGCCCCTTTCCTCTCAACCCCCAATCTATCCCTTACCTCTATACTGACAGTGAGAGAGAGCAGAAGGTATCCTAGCACCTAGCCCTGTTGTCATTAGATTGCACATTCTGTAGTTCTTCATCTTCATCTGTAGAATAGATGCCCTCTCAGACTAAATGAATCAGAAATGGGTCCAATTTGAAATTCTGAAATTAGAACAAAACCATTGCTGTTGCTCTCACATTCAGAGATTTGATACTATGAGATATCTAATATCTCTTAATATTTGGTTGTTGCCAATATTTTATAATAGTTTTGGGAAGCTTACTTGTAATGACATTTCAGTTCATTAAACAATTATTGAGTGTTTATATCCATATATAATATATTTTATGAGATGAGAAAGCCTAAATAAGTGTGCTATTATTAAGAGAAACAGTGGGATTAATATTGTTTAAGGAAGTAACTTTAACTTAAAAAAAAAACACTTTGTGAACCTTTCATAAGAGAGGGGTGGTTGAGGGTATTTTGTTGTCGTTTTTTTTTTTTTTTTCCAAGTTTCCATAGTTGAGAGTTTGCTAATAGATTCACTTATCTTTCTTTTTTTCACCTATGAATAGGGCTCAATCTCAACCTATACCCCTCCTAAAAAAAAAAAAAAAAAAAAAAAACAGAAACAAAACAAAAAAAACAACTACAAAGGAAAAATCAGCAAAGTTCCCTGTATGTGAAATCTTTTATCAGAGATTTAGACTAGATTTAAAGGCAACTTCTCATCATGGATTCATAACTCATTCAATTATACCAATTTTTGGAGTTGTATATGTATAATTTCTCGGGCCCCCAATGTAAGGTATTAAAATAAGACACCTAGATTTTTCAATGGTGATACAACAATTAACTTTCAAGTTATATCACTACTAACATGACAGTTAACTGTCATGTTAGTGGTAATATTACTATTAACACTCATGGTTAGTTGTGGTGTACCAAGATTGAACTTAAAATATGAAAACAGAAGGTTAGAGTTAGCATGCAAAGTCCTTAAATCATTTTCAGACATATAAAATAGGAGGAGCAGCATAGAATGAAAGAAAATTTGTGGGTTTTGTTCTTAGTAAGTTTTTGTATCCTGAAGTGGTTGAATGATGTGGCTCCCAAATCTTGCCTTTGGAATAACGAACTTATTTCCCCAGCTGCTGGGAGTACAGCTAGCAAACAACCCTTAGATTTCAGCCCTCTCTGGGAGTTTTCTCTTCTAAAGAGATCTGAGTTCCCAAAAATATATCCTATTCCTGGGAAGACCAATCAACATAGGGGTATAAAAGCTCCAATATCAGGGGCCCTCGCCCCCACTCAAGACAACTCTGAAAGACCCCATTCCACTTCAGAGATCCTGGTGGAGCTGACTGGGGCCTTCATTGAGCCTGCATCACAGCCCATCTTCTTGCTCTGCCTGAGCACTCCCTAATAAATGTCCTATATGCTAATCTCCACCAGTATTTTCCTCCCAGGGAGCCCAACTCTGTCACCAACAAGTAGTGCCTTTGCATAAGCCAGGTTAACAGAATTGCTAAATAAATTGAAGTGATTCAATCTTAACCACAGAATTGGAGCTGCTACTAAATACCTAAAAGCCATAAGATGGAGCCATACACTTAGAACAGCAAGGCTGAAAGAATCCTTGTGTATATCCTAGAGCTGGTGCATCAGCTCTGGACGGTCAAAGTCTGGACTTGCTGCAGTGTCAGAAAAAATAAGCCCCTGTTTAACTAAACCACTGTGCTTGGGTTTTCTGTTAATGGTGCCAGGGGTGCTCCCAGCTAATATGGGGTTATCCTTATGTTGCCTCATTGAATTTATTTTTTCCATTAACATTGTTTTCAGGTGGATCTGTGTTAAAAAGTGAAGATATAATTAATTCCTTCTATCTGCTGTATAGTGACATTAGATGTCCATCCCACATTTTACCTATCTATTCCCCCATTGATAAAATTTTGAGTTATTTTTACTTAGTCTTCTCAATAGTACTATACTGCACTTACATACATGTGTCCTTTTGTACACATGACAAAAGTTTCTTAACTATATTTACCAGTGTAGCTAGTTGTAGGGCACAGATATTTTCAATTCATTAACTACTCATGTTGCCAGATATCTTC
Organism: Cynocephalus volans; assembly: GCF_027409185.1. NCBI lineage: Eukaryota > Metazoa > Chordata > Mammalia > Dermoptera > Cynocephalidae > Cynocephalus > Cynocephalus volans. The sequence goes on from NC_084465.1 coordinate 38,283,192, forward strand.
TGTTTGCCCTTCCAGAGCCTCTTTCCACCCTACCCCACACTGGGAGGCCAATTCTATGAACTACATCAACAGGTTCTTCAACTCCTGGTTGGGTTTATCTAATGAGGAACCCCAGAAGACTATATGTAGGAGAGTGAGGTCTGAGTATTAATTCAGGTATTTACTCACCTGGCTCCCTCCGTGCAAGATTTCTTGGGCTCTGTGTGTCCCTCGGCTGAAGGGCACTGTGCCTCTCATGGCAATCTCTACAAGATTTTCTCCTTCTGTATTCTAGGATCCTTCACTCCTTCCCCTTGTCCTTCTGAGTCTGGGGGTGGTAACAGCTCCTCTGCTCACACCTTTGTAAATAATCTCTTTGTAAATCAAACCTCCTTGAATTATCCTGCCATCTGTTTCCAGGTGAGAGCCGACTGTATCACTGCTGTATTGCTCTTCAAGGAGCCTATATTAATTTAATAGACCTACCAGCAGTGCATGAGAATGTTCATTACCCCCACAGCCACAACAGTGTTTAATATTAACTGATTTAAATTTTCTCTTATCTGATGCATTCACTAAAGTTGATTTTTTGTTTGTTTTATTGGTGCTTTTCTGCTTACTAGTGAGATTGAACATCTCTTTATGCTTATAAGCCATTAGTATTTGAAATACTAATCCCTTATATGTTACCTGTGTTGAAATATCTCCAGTCTACTTCTTATCTTTTGTCAGTGGTATTCTTTGTTGCCCAAACCTTTAAAATATCTACCTATATATTCTCCTGTTTTAAAATTTTGCTTTTCATATTTTGCTCCACAATATATTTGAAAATTATTTTTGTGTAGAGTGTGAAATACCAGTATACTAGCATTTCTTTCCTTATTGGGAGCCAATTTGCACAGCACCATTATTGAATAATCCACCTTTCCCCACTGATTTGAAATGGTGCCTATTTCCTAGACCTAATTGCTAATGTAATGAATTTCTAATTCAGATCTGTTCCTGAATTTTACATTCTATTTCATTGATCTTTTTGCTGCCAATACTACACTGTTTTGAATACTAAGACTTTATGATATGTCTTAATATCTAATAGCACAATAGTAATTTAATATTAAATTTAAATTATTTATTGCTGGCTTAGAAACATGTTATTCCTGTACATGAGCTTAAATTTAGTAATCTTACTGAACTATTTTATTCATGCTAATGGTTTTGCCCATCAAAACTTTTGGGTTTTCTATGTAGATGTTCACATCATTTGCAAATAATAAAAATTTTGCCTCTTTCATTCCATTTCCTATACTTCTTACTTTTTTATTTTATTAGAACATTTTAGAATATCAGTCTCATAGCTAATAATAGATGGATGTTATAATGGATGTTCTTGTTTCATTACTTTGAGTACTACTTCTAATATCCCATTATTAACTATGATATATTTGTTGTAGGTTTGGTAGATTCCTTTCAATTAGTTAAGAAAGTTTTACTGCTCCTGTGTAAAAAGTTTTATATATATATATATATATATGTAGTTTATGTCAACTGTTGAATTTTATCAAATATTTTTTCTTCATATTTTGGGATAATCATATTTTTTCCCTTTCATGTGTTTATATATTGAATTACATTGACAGAGTTTTTTAAATGTTGAAATATTCTTGAATTTCTTGATCATGATTTACATATATATATGGTTTGATAATATTTTATTTCTGATATTTACATTTATATTCTTAAATGATATTAAATTCTTTCTTGTATTGTCCTTGTTTAGTTTTTGAAATCAAGGTAACTGTTGCCTCATAGAAGTGAGTTGGTATTCTCTATTTTATAAATCTTACTGAATCCATAGTTATTCTCCGTTTTTTCCTAATAGTGTATGCCTTTTTCTTTCTTTTCTTCCTGGATCTGTCTTGTAAATGATTTGTTTATTTTATTAATCTTTTCAACAGAACTAGCATTTGTGTTGTCGAACCTTTCTATTTCATTAATTTGTGTTCTTTTTCATTTTCTTCCTTCTGTTTTCCTGAGTTTATTCTGTTATTTGTCTAATTTGAGGGCATGTGGACAGGTCATTACTTTACATTGTTCTTCTTTTCTAATATAAGCATTTAAGCTAAAATTTTCATCTAAATATCGCTTTAGCTATATCCCGTAAGTTATGTCATAGTATTTCTATGATTGTTCCATTCAAAATAGTATGAATTCTGTTAGATCAATGAATTATTTAGAAACATTTTTAGGTTTATAAACATGCCTCTTTTTTAAAGTTATCTTGTAACTAATTCCTAGTTTAATTGAATTTAGGCCTGAAAATGGGGTTTATTAAAAAGCAATGCTTTGGTTTTTGTTGAGACTAGTTTTGTGGTTTTGCATATAATCAATTTTGTAAGTGTATTACATCCACTTAAAAATATTGGGTATTTTCTAATTGTAGACTACTAGTTTTATATATGTATACATATATACACACACACACATCACATAAAACTTTTGTGTTGTTCAAATCTTACATAGCCTTACTAATTTTTTTGTCTTCTTGTTCTTTCAATATGTACATTGTAAAAATGTCACAAAATTTTTTACCCACTGCATCCATGCCCTTGCAAGATAGCAGGTGCATTAAAAAAACAGAATCTCTTCCATTACTCCCTGTATCCAGGTTGTCCGTGTGACTTATTTTTTTTTTTTTTTTTTTTTTGCCAATGGGACATTAGCAAATGTGATGCACACAAAGGTTTGAAAAGTGCTTGTTCATTAGGATTTGCTCTCTTGCTGCTTTTTTGATCTTCCATCACATGAACAAGTTCCAGTAACTTATTAATGAGATAAATATGATCCAGTTATCCCTTACTCCAGCAAACTCATAGACATGTGAGTGAGGCCAGGAAACATGCATTATCCCAGTTTAAGACCAGCAGAAAAACTGCCCATCTGAACCCAGTTTAAATTTCTGACCCACAAAAGGAGCTAATAAATGACTGTGGTTTTAAACACTTTTTAAAGCAAACTTGGGGGTGATATATTACATAGCAAAAGCAAACTGATAATGTCAATTACTTAGAGAAATGGATTAAAATCTCTCACTAAAATTACGGATTTGTCAGTTTAACCTAATATTTCTGTTAATTTTTGCTATGAAGATTTGAGATTATATTGTTAAGTGAATGTAAAATCATTATTGCCTTCCAGATGAATTACATCTATTATCATTATGTAGTCAACCTTTTTAGTCTTTAAAATCTAATTTCTGTTTCTAATCTAATCATACTTTCATCTTTTCTGTGTCCTTAAGTTCTCATATATCTTTAAATAACACATAACTAGTTTTAAAAGGAGACCAATTTAAATAGGTTTAAACCCTGTTATTAAACAGAATTGGAAAGTTTAGCTTATTTACATTTATTGTGGTTATTGGTGTATGTGATTTATTTTTACCATCCCTTCTTTCTTTTTAAGCTTTTCTCCTTTCCTTCCACTGAATTTATGAAGTTTGTTTTTCATCCCTCATCCCTTTTCCCTATTACATAGTAAATTTACATTCTTTTTTATTCTTTTTAGTGATTATTCTTAAAATTTGTATATAATACCATATGGAAAGTCTAAAGAGAAGTAGAAACTCTGCCTTCCCCTTAAAAATAGAAATGGGAAAACTCTAGATCATTCTTCTTTTGTTTTACTTGGCCTCAAGCACCTGTTCATATACTTATTGGACATTTAAATATCCTTGTTTGTGAAGTGCCTCTTCAAGTCTTTTACCCAATTTATAATTGGATTGTCTAGCTTCTTCTTTTTTTTGAGTGGTAGGAGTTCTCTAAATATTCAGGAAAAAAGTCCTTTATTGAATATATGTACGTTTTGCAAATATGTTCTCCCAGTCTGGGGCTTACTGTTTCTCTTAATGGTGTATTGATAAACAGTTCTTACTGTTAATTAAACTTAAATATATGTCTCTTTTTCTTCACAGGGCTTTTTATGTTCTATTTAAGAAATCTTTGCTTTTACAAAGGTTCTTAAGGTATTTCTCTGTGTTTTATTCTTGAAGCTTGATTGTTTTAGGTTTCACATCTAGGTTTATAATCTATCTTAAATTATCTTTTTGTATTATGGGAGGTAAAGCTCAAGATTAATGTTGCCCATTCAGATACACAATTGCTCTATTGCCAAATAGTGAAAGAACATTTCTTCCTCATTAAAATGCTTGGCACTTTTGCTGAAAATTAAGTTGGCCCTGTGTATACAGGTCTATTTTGGGACTCTCTTATTATGTTTCATTTGTCTATTTGACTGTTCTTGCACCATACCACCCTGCCCTAATTATTACAGCTTTATAGCAAATAAGCTTGATGTCACATAGTATAAATCTTCCCACTTGGTCTTTCTTCCCAATTGTCCTGACTGTTTTAAGCCTATTACATTTTAGAATCAGCACCCAAGGAGCCTTATATGCACTTGGGATTGATTTAGATGGAAGGCCCTGGACTTCCAGCCAGTGCCATATTGGAATGAGATTTTGGGGAACCTGAGAGAGAGAATGAGTTTATTTTTCATGTGGAAGGAATTTGAATTGTTGTGTCCAGAGGGAAGACTGGAAGATTGTATTTTCAGAGATGACAACAGTATCTCCGATTGTCATTTGCTCTTATGCAGTGTTACCTTGTTTCTCTCCTATCAAGAAATAGAGCCTATTTCTCACCCTCTTAAATCTGGACAGGTCCTGTGACTGCTTTGATGAGATCCAGATGTAGCCCTTAATTAGCTTGGCAACTTCTACTTCCTCTATCTTGGAGTTCTAAGCCAGTATATAAGAAGTCCAAGCCATGTAGAGGATTACAGATCTGCCAGATATATGAGTAAAAAAGCCATATGGGATCTCCAGGCCAATCAGAATCAGATGAATCCAGTCCCAGCTGCAATCATTGCAACTGTATGAAGGATCCCAAGCATGAACTATCAAGCTAAGTCTAGTCAACCCACAGAACTGTGAAAGAAAATAATAAATTGATGGTTTAAAGCCCTAAATTTTGGGGTGGTTTGTTGTGCAGCATTAGATAACTGGAATAGTTATATATTTTATTATTTTAGTGGTTACCCAGGAGATTATAATATGTATTCCTGTTTCTGACTTATTAGAATCTATATTAAATATAGCTTATTGTGAAGTAATGCATTTTTATTAAAATAAAATTCCTTTATAATAATATTTTCTAATATCCCTTGAGACTTCTTCTTTAACCCATAGGTTATTAGAAGTGTGTTGCTTAGTTTCCACAAGATTGGAGATTTTCTTGTTCTCTTTCTTTTATTGACTTCTCGTTTAATTCCATTATGATCATAGAACATACTTCGAATGATTTTAATTCTTTTAATTTGTTAAGGTTTTATTACTCAGCATACGATCTATCTTAATGTGCACTTGAAAAGAATGTATACTCTGCTATTGTAGTGTGAAGTGTTCTACAAATGTCAACTAAATCCAGTTCATCGATGGTGCTGAGTCCTTCTATATCTTCTTGATTTTTCTATCTACTTAGTCTATCAATTACTGAGAGAGAAGTGCTGAATCTCCAATTACAATTGTGCATTTGTCTGTTTTTTTTCTTTCAGTTCTGTCAATTTTTGCTTTATATACTTTGAAGGTCTGTTAGTTGGTGCATGCACGTTTAGGACTGTATATCTTCTCAGTGAATTGACCTTTTTATCATTATGCTATGTCTCTCTATCTCTGGTAAACTTTTTTGCTTAGATATCTACTTTGATATTGATATATTAATTTTAGCTTTCTTTTAACTAGTGTTTGCATCATTTATCTTTTTCTACCCTTCTTCTTTTTACCTACCTATATTATTATATTTGAGGTGAATTTCTTGTAGAGAATATATAGTTGGGTTTTGTGTTTTTATCCATTTAGACAATCTGTGGTTTTAAATTGTTGTGTTTGGACCATATATGTTTTATATAATTATTGATATCTTGGGATTTAACTCTACCATTTTATTATTTGTTTCCCGTTTGTTATCTTGGTTTTTCATTCCTCTGTTTCCCCTTTCCTGCCTTTTTTTGGATTATTTGAACATTTTCCATTTTATTTTATTTATTGTGTCTTTTGCTATATCTCTTTGTATAGAGTTTTTTTAGTGTTGCCATAGGGATTCTGTTATACATACATAACTTTTTATAGTATTGTTAGAATCACATTTTAACCACTTCAAGTGGAATTTATAAAGTTATTAACATACAAGTCACTTTACTCTCCTCCTGTATTTTATAGTTTCTTGTGTATTATTTCTACATACAATGAAAATCCTATTGGACAATGTTACAATTTTTGCCTTCGACCATTAAACATATGTTAAAGAACTTGGAGAGGACTAGAGGAGTCTATTATATTTACCCAGATATTTACCATTTCTCTTGCTTTTCCTTCATTCAGATTTTCCAAGTCTCCTTTTTGTATCATTCTCTCTGTCTGAAGAACAACCTTTAGCAGTTCTTTTAGAACAGGTCTCCTGACAATGAATTCTCTTTGTTTTCTTTCATCTGAGAATGTCTTTATTTCACTTTCATTCATGAAGGATATTTTCACTGGATATAGGATTCGGGGCTAATGGTTCTTTTCTTTCAGTACTTTAAGAAATGCTGTTCTACTTTCTTCTGACTTCAGAATTTATGATGAGAAATCTAAAGTCATTCAAATTGTCTTTTCCCTTTGTTCTCTACAAGCAATGAAATACATAAGTAATGTCTTTGTTTACAAGATTTTGTCTTTGCCTCTAGTTTTCAGCAGTTTTATTATTATGTGTCTTGGCATTAATTTCTTTGGATTTATCCTTGTTGGGGTTTGCTGAGCTTTATGAATCTATAGGTCAATGCTTTTGGCCAAATTTAGGAAGTTTTTAGCCATTTATTTCTATGGATATTTTTTGCTGCAATGTACTGTTTCCTCTCTTCTTCAAAGATTCCACTTACACAATGTTGTATCTTGTGGTATTGTTCCAAATATCCCTGAGGCTCTATTCATTTCTTTTCAATCTTTTTTTTACCTCTGTTAAGATTAGATTATTTCTATTGATCTGTCATCAAGTTCACTCACACTTTCCCTTTTCATCTCAATTTTGCCATTGGCCCTATCCAGTGAGATAGATACTTCAGTTACTTTACTGTATTCAGTTCTAAAATTTGTGTGATTTCTCTTTCCATTTTCTGTTTCTTTGCTGAGATTTTCTGTTGTCCATTTGTTTCAACAGTATTAACCCTTACTTCTTAGAGCATTTTTATAACAGCTGTTTTAAAGTCTTTGTCTGATAATTTCAAAATCTGTGTTATCTAGACAGTAATGTCTCTTGATTGTCTTTTTTCTATTTGAATTGCAATTTTTCTGGTTCTTTGTATACCGAGTACTATGGGTCAAATGTGCCCCTCAAAAGTTCCTGTATTGGAAATTTGATTTCCATTGTAACAGTGTTAAGAGGGCAGGAAATCCCGTTATGGTATTTGAAAGGTAGGGCCTTTAAGAGGTGACTAGATTGTGATTAGATTGCCCTGTGAATGGATTGATCCATTCATGGAGTAATGGGTGTGGTTCGGATGGTTTTAAAAGGAGAGTGAGTGAGGTTAGCACTCTTGCTCAGCCATGGTTGTAACACCCTGGTTGCCACATGACCCTGTGGTGAGTTACCACCAGAGGAAGGCCCTCACCAAATGCACCACCTGGACTGTGGACTTCCTATCCTCTAAACTGTAAGAAATAAATTAAGTAATCATGATTGTATCCTGGACATTTGGAATAGAATGTTAAGAGGCTCTGAGCCTTATTTAAATCCTATCTATTGAGAATGTTGATATTCTTGTTTTAGCATATGATCAACACAGTTGGGTTTGAGCCACTAATTCTAACCAGCCTTCTATAGGTTCTTGTTCTGATATTAGTTCAGTTTTCAATGACTTTGCATGCTATTCATGCCTGGCTCACATGTGTAAAATCCAGTGGTTTGGGACCTGGGTGGTGGTCTGTCCCATAGTTCTAGTCTCAAAGTCTTTGGTAGTATCTTTAGGGACAGATCAACATGTTCCCCATGTACACAGCTTAGGGGGTAAGCATAGGAGTTCACATATAACTTTATAGGATTGCTTTCTCAAGCTCCTCATTCTTGCTGACTTCCCAGGTACTTTCCAATTCTCAAGGACTCTTCTTTTTGGTCCACTGGCCAGAACCATGGCTTTAGTTATCTCACTCTGCCACACACTTCCTGTGATTGCACCCATGTGTGGAGCCGCATGGCAAAAGGAAAGAGGAAGAAAAAAATATATGGAATTTCGTCCCACCTTCTTGGGACCACAGTTCCTCTAAAGAGGAATTTTCCCATCTTTCAGAGTTCTAGGAACCTGTGGGTCTCCCACTGCTGCCAATGTCACTGCTGGCAACATCAACATAGGACTGCCCGGGGGCCTCAGATGTGAGAGATTTGGGGGAGGGAGAGAGACCCAGGGGATTTCTCCCACTTGCTCTAGTTATGTCAGGAATCCCTTTTCCACCTTGACTCAAAACTAGAGGGCTTCTCTGGATACCTCTCCTGTAAGTGTTTTTGTCCATGCCAGGTTCCCAGTTCAGGATTTTGGCTGCCTTGTGTCCTGGCTGTGTGATACCAGAGGAAAAACAAAATGGGAAACTCACCACCATTTGGTGGAACTTAAAATTTCAGTCTTCCCCAATCCATTTGCTTCTCGGAGTCCTCAAATAGCTTCTCTTTACATTCTGTCCAAATTATGTAGCTTTATTCAGTGGGAGAGACAGGATAGAGTTTACTTGCTCAGTCTAACCTGGAATCAGAGTTCCCTGCTGCTTTTCATGTTAATGCTAGTGATGTCATATATTTTTCTTCTACATGTATTGAACTTCAGAATTATTATAATTCTTTTAACTATCAATATTATTTTATGTTTTTCCACAAATTTACCTTTCCCAATGTTCCTCATTCATACTTGCAAGTCTGTAATTCCATATTTTATGTTTTTCCACAAATTTACCTTTCGCAATGTTCCTCATTCATACTTGCAATTCTGTAATTCCATCTGGGAACATTTTTCTTGAACATATTTATAATAGCTACTTTAAAATTTCTTTCCTGCCAATTCCTACATCTGGGCCACATCAGGGTAAGTTTCTGTTGACCACTCTCTCAAGTATGGGTCACATTTTTGGGTTTTTCACTTGTCTATTAATTTTTTATTGTTAGTGATACATTGTAGGGAGTTGATATTATGTTGTCTTCTTTTAATGGGTGTTTGTTTTGTTCTTGTAAATCCCACTGGTCCTGTTGGTTTGTTTTTATTCTTTGTTAGAACATGTGATATGGGGAAACAAGATCTTGAATTTTGTCCTAAGACATGCATTTTACACTAAGGCATGACCATTAGTTTTAAGACATGGCCTTTCTAGCATCTCAGCTAGATGCCTAAAGTGCTCAATAAGGTCTCTCTACCCTGCTGAGATGGAACTCTAGTGTCTCTCAACACTGCATGACATGCACTAGGCAATCTCTGCTGGCTGTGCAGAGTGTGTCATGTTTATATTGAGCCCAGCCCTTGGCCAAGAACTTGTGGTGCATCTTTATGTAGACTTGCGGTAACCCCCTTTTCACAGCTACCTATATTCAGAAATGCTACCCTGCCAATTTCAGCTGTGTCAACAGCCCAAAATGCCAGTCTCTTCCTCCTTAACTGAGACTACTGCTCTGCTTGGGCTCCACCTTCTTACAGCCCAGAAAAACCAGGACAGCTATGGGACAGTTATAGAGCTCACCTCATGTGTTTCCCTTCTCTCAAGGATCACAACTGTATGTTGCCTACTATCCAATGCCTGAAAAGATGTCTCATAGTTTTGCCCAGTTTTATATATATATATATATATCCATTTATTCATTTATTTATTTATATTTATATTTATATTTCCTGTAGGAGAGCAAAGCAGATACCTCTTACTCTCATGGCTAGAAGGAAAAGTCTTTAGTATACATTGATTTAAATGCACACTGAGATTTAATTAAATGGCTGATATTAGAATTTTCCCTTTACAGCCAGTTCAGACTGAAAGACAAATGACTATTTGGTTAAAGAAGTAACTCTCCATTTTTAAAGGGTGGAGATGATTTGGTAGTAAATTAGTTCTCTCTCTTTCTCTGCCCTGGGAGATTAGACAAACAATGGATCTAACTAAGAAAATAGACTGACTCATTTGGCTACGTTATACTGAAGTTACAAGCAAACTAACATTAATCTTCAGAAAGAGAATTGGGTTCTGTGTATTGTAAATGGATTTTATAGTCAATTCTGAGATTTCTCATTAAGGAAGTCAAAAATCAAATATTAAATTCATAGCTCTAAAGGCACTCTGAACCCTTTCTTTACCTCATCATCTTATATAGTTAGGCTGAAATCACATGCAATTTATTAATTCTTCTTTAAGGTGGTAGTTTTTATTGCAAAAGAAGTGAGGTTTATTGTAACCTTTTTTCTTCCAAATTTTCTTGAGCATTTCTCAGCCACCTCTACTAGTGAATACACTATCTTCAAATGAAGGGTCCATCAAAATAGATACAGATGAGGAGGGAGTAAAGACCTTCTGGGCAGGAAGAGAAGTTGTATTGGGCTAAGTAGTTGGGTCATAAGTGAACAGGGGTGGAGAATGGGAGGAAAATGGAATCTCAGATCTGGAAGAGAGAAGTTATCTGGTCCAGACAGCCTCTAGACAGGTCAGGAAGGGGTGTTTGGGTGGACCTTTTTTCACATCTGGATTTAGGTTCTCTTGAACTTTTTCAGCCTTTTGCCTTTCACTGAAGTAGATTTCTTCTCTGCAAGATAATGCGGCACTCCTCCTGTCCCAGGATGAAGTCCTTTGGGGTGGATTTAATTAGCTTCGGGGATGGTCCATTCCTTTTCCAGGAGGTCTGTTTCAGGTTTAGGTCATTCCATTGGCCTCACCATCAACTGAAGGGCAGGTCTCCTGGCCACTCAATAATTCCCTGGGTGGAGAGGAAGGGCCTCTAAGCTGACGGTCACACTTCATGTACTTCTAACACCCCTTAGCTGTAAGGACAAGATGTGCTGAGATGGGTGGGACTTTGAGCTGCAGTTTTTTAGGTAGTCTCAGTTTTCATACTCCATATGAGAGGCATACAACTGCCTACTTTTCCCAACAGACACTTTATTCGCTGGTAGAAGTGAAATTTTGGCAACTCATACTTCCTCCAAGGCCAGTCATCTCTTCTACGAGTCCCAAGTATCTGGATTTACTTCAAGAAACCGCCAAACAAAGGAGGGTGATGGTAATTTTAGCTTCTTTCTCTGCTGCATCCGAGAAGGAGGCTTATGAATATAAGCGTATAGTACAAGGGACGTTTGCTGCTGTCTGGTGCCCACTGCCCCATCCCTTCCCCCTCCTAGCACCCCCCCGCCCCGCCGCCACCCCGCAGGCCGCCCTGCGCGCGCTCCCCGCCCCTCCCTCGCGACCGGCACAGACCGAGCAGAACTTCCCCTGGGTCGCGGCCCAGCGATACGGAGCGGCCTGGCGCGGAGCCCTGCTCTTCCCGAGTCGTGGGTGGCGCGGTGCTTGTTTCCCTCCCCTCCCTTTCCGGACCCAAACGGCGATGTATCTGGGTCAACCTGGGAGGGGCCCGACCTGCCAGGGACCGGCGTGGGGGAAGGGGGTGGCGATGACAGCATCTTTCAGGTTTTTGGCGTCTCTGAGCTTCGCCTTGTCCAACCTCTCATCGCGCTCGCGCCCGGCGAGGGCTGACGCTCTGGCCGGTCCGTGACCGAGGGGTGGGCGGGGTGGTTGGGGGGGGAGCCCGTCCTTCCTATCTGGACGCCCCCCCCCACACGTCCAGCGAACAATGCGCCCCCTCTCCCCCACCCCCACCCCCCAGCACACTCCCTACTCCCCAGAGCACGATCCCCGGGCGGGCGGCGTGTTCCTCCGCCCCAGGAAAAGAGCAATGGAACAGTTCACGGCCGCCTCAAGTTCCTGGTCTTCCTTCCTTTCCGGTGATAAACGGCGGGGCTACAAGCCAGTTGCTGCTCAAGATGCTCCACCCGCGGGCCCGCGCCCCTCTGTCTTGTCTCTGCGGGGGCCCAGGTCCAGGAACCGAGGGTCCCTTTACTTCGGCAAGGCTCACAAGCTGAGCGCCTGGGCAGAGGGACGTGCACCAGTGCTGGGCGCAGACGCCCAGCAGACGCCTGCTTGCCTCGGATCTTCCTACGTGATCTTTTGCGCTCCGCAGCGCTAGGGAGGAGCTGGATGTGCGTAAAGACTGCATCTTCCCCAGGCGCTCTAGCCGAGACTGCGGGGTGAGGTCCCAAGTGTGATGGGCCCTCCCGGCTCCCTTCCCTGCGCGCTCTGCATATAAGCCCAGCACCCAGGAATCAGGCCACAGGTCCTCATTTCCTTGAGGCCTGGCCCCTTCCTCCCCAACCTTTCCCCACAGACACGGCAGCTCCAAATTTACAAGTGCTTGTTCTTCCTCCCGGCTTCAGGGAAAGAAGCAAAGCACTGGGTTGAAAGACACCTCTGGATTCCTGTATCCCGTGCTCAGTCATCTCCCTATCCTCCCCTTCGTCTCCCCATGTTGCACGCTCGGGGACTTCTGTTTGCTGGAAGGTAGCCTCACCTATTCGGAAGGCGCGTTCCTGTGGCCGGAGCCCGCGGATGCCCTGCGGCCGGGAGCTTCCCTAAGAGTGCCTGCGTCCGCGAGAGCGCGAAGCCCAGCATAGGTGTTCCTCCTTCCTCGCCTCACCTCATACCCGCGCATCTCTTGCCATTATTTCATCCACTCCCATGTAAAACCCCGCGCTCCCATCACCCCCCGACCAGGCGCAGCGCCCCCTCCCTAGGCTGCGCCCGGCAAGGAACAGAGCGGACAGGGGCGCACGGGAGGCGCGCAGAGCTCTCGGCTGCCTGCGCTCGCCGCGCCTGGGGAATTGGGCTGTGGGCGAGGCGGCCCGGGCTGGCCTTTATCGCTCGCTGGGCTCGTCGTTTGAAACTTTATCAGCGAGTCTCGCCACTCGCTGCAGACGCGAGCGGGGGGCGGGGGCGCGGCGAGGCGCCGGCGGCCGTGACGAGGCCCTCCCGGCGCTGAGCGCTTCTGCTCCGGGCACGCATGGCGCCCGCACACGGAGTCTGACCTGATGCGGACGCAAGGGGGTTAATATGAACGCCCCTCTCGGTGGAATCTGGTTCTGGCTCCCTCTGGTCTTGACCTGGCTCACCCCCGAGGTCAGCTCTTCATGGTGGTAAGTCCACGCTCACGGGCGCGGGGGAGTTTGGAGATGGGAGTGGGAACCGCACTGGCCGCACAGACCCTTCCTTGTGGCGCTTCTCCGCGGCCGCAGCAGCCGCATATTCCCCGACCGCTGCCCTCTGCTATCGCCCCATCCTGAGCCCCTTCGCTTTTCCCCAGAAGACCATTTCAGCTTTGACAACTCGAGCGAGCGAGAGAGGGAGAGAGAGAGAGAGAGAGAGAGAACCGTCATTCCCCCTCAAATGAGAGCTCTGATGTTTGGTTTATTTGGATCCAGCTGAGCGACAGCAAAATCAGCCAATTCTTATCCCGTTGGGAGACACATTAGCCGGGTCTGTAGCTGTAGCACAGACGCGTGTGTGTGTGTGTGTGTGTGTGTGTGTGTGTGTGTGTGTGTGTGTGTGTGTGTGTGTGTGTGTGTGTGTGTGTGTGTGTGTGTGTGTGTGCTTGTGTGTGTGTGTGTGTGTGTGTGTGTGTTCACCCTGAAAACTACAACTGCCTTTCCCACCCTCCTCCCCCCAAAACTGCCTCAAGATGAACCGAGGGACATATTCAGGCAATCAGGAGTTGTAGAGTCCAAAGCGTGTGATTTTTTATTATTTCCCGTCCTTCCACATTCCTAATGCTTCACCTTAGTGGGGCGGAAGAATATTTTGCCTGCTCCAGGTAGAGACTATCACCTTAAGGCAAAGCTACAGATCCCGGGGTCTCTAAGATGTTACCCTGTTCAAAACTGTCACCCCAAAGGGTAACTGCTGCTTTCCTTTGTACGCTGATCTGCGACTGATTTATTTATTGTTGTCCAGTGATGGATTGAACAGTAACAGCTCTTCGCATCGTTAATAGTTGCAAAGGCAGATTCTCTCCCCATCCAGAAACTCTTCCCCATCTCCTGACTTTTTGATCTTGGAAAACGATGGAGTTGAGAGCTCTGTAACTTCCTTGTACCTAAAAGTTCCAGAACAGATATTAAAATACTGATTCAGAAAAAAGAGTTATTTTAGGTTGTATTTTAAAGAATCTGGTGAAAGTAACAAGTCTCAACCACATAAAACACTTGAACAAATAACTTTTTAGGAAGACACTGGAGCTCTTCAGAAGAGCAAGGCAAAGTGCTGATGGGAAGAGATTCAATTATTTCCTAAGCCTGCTTTGAACGGGAAGGTGTTTAGCCTTGACATTGCTGACACAGGATCAAAGATTGATTTATCAGACTGATCATTTTTCAATAAAATGACTATTTCTGTTTTCATGGGGGTATAAACATTATTTATTGCTCAGGCTTTTTGTCACATTGTCTCTCAGCTGTCACTTAAAAATATATTTTTTGGAAGTCACGGCTGTAACGATTTTATGATCATATAAAATAATGAAAATACAAGAAAAAGACATTCTCCTTGTTTGATCGCTTCAAAAGACACCTATGGCAGCTTGGGTTATATAAAAGGTACCTTTCTAAACATTTCACAACTAATAGAGAACATCTGGGTAGAGATGATGATGTAATTTTTTGTTTAAGTTTCTTTTCAAAAAGTACTTTATGGAGCTATAATACTGTTTGATTCTTCCAAACATTTAGTGTCCTTAATAACAATAGAAAGAATTTTTTCCAAAGGTTTTCTATAAAAGCCAAAATGAGCTAGAAAATGGAAATATTTAAAGGATTCCTCAGTAAGGAAAGAACAGCATGTCTGTGAGGAGAGTGTAATATCAGATACCACCAGGTGTTGATTAGACAGATACAGACAGTTTTTAAGACGTTAGGTCAAATAAATGGGAGTGAAAAGCTTCTAAAGGTCAGCTTCCCCCAAAGTCAAGACCAGACCCTTGTGTCATGTAGTGGCCAGGCTTCACGTCCACAAGACAGTCATCAGTCCATTTTGGGGTGGCTTCTATCAGATCACTCACCATGCCTACCTTGTCTGCTTCTCCACTGAATTAAAATTAAATAACCCTTGCTTTCTAATATCACCAAAAGGATAAGTAATTCATATTTGAAAAGCTCTTTGAACTCTTCAGTCTCCCAGGGAACACTGAGCCAAGCCTTGCTGTTCATGTTGTTCTCACCTCTGTGTTGGTCCCTTACAGGTACATGAGAGCTACAGGTGGCTCCTCCAGGGTGATGTGTGACAATGTGCCAGGCTTGGTGAGCCGCCAGCGCCAGCTGTGCCACCGACACCCAGACGTGATGCGAGCCATTGGCCTGGGCGTGGCCGAGTGGACCACAGAGTGCCAGCACCAGTTCCGCCAGCACCGCTGGAACTGCAATACTCTAGACAGGGATCACAGCCTCTTTGGCAGGGTCCTTCTCAGAAGTAAGTCTCCTGCCTTCACCCATCCCCATAGGCCCTCCACTCATACACCACTCCCCTCACATGGTCTTCAAAGCTCTTGCTCATCTTTTATTGCACTTTATTCAAACAAAAGATCTTTCTGTTGGGTGGCATTGTCCCCGTTTTACAAATGAGGACGAGAGAAATCAAAGAACTTGTCTAAAGTCTTACAGGAGGCCAGTCGTAGAATAGGATGTAGCCCTGGATTGTTGTCTTCTCACTCTTTGCTCTGTCACTTCAACCCTGTATGTCCTCCAGGTTCAGATTTTATCTTGAGCCCAAGATTGTCATTATTACAAAAACGACGTGTAAGTGTTATTAAGAAGCAGACAAATCTCTGTTCAGCACCTTGACCTCCCACCTAGCTACTCAGCCTTGGGTCACTCTGTGTCAGAATTAAACATTTTTTTTTCTCAATAGATTGTCCATTCCTTAAGGGCAGGAACTAGCCTGTATTCCCTGCACCTCATTTGGTGCCTTGTGTATTGTAATGAATGAATGGATGAACTTGTGTGAGCACCTAATATTTTCCAGCTACATTTTAGGAAGTAAGAATATTTATGGAAGATAGGCCTGGGAACCATGAATACAAAGATCTTTTTTTCCTTAGAAGGAGCCTTAAACATTGTCTAGTCAAATTATAAACTTCTTAAAAGTTCTGAATATGGAAAGTAGCTCACTAGCTGGTATACAATCGGAGAAAAGAAATTAAAAATCAGATTTTATTTTCATATAATACCCTTCCACTAACCTAGCATTATTAGCATTCTCCATTTGCTATTAGGAACTATGACCAAAAACACAGCAACTTATGTGCGAACCCCAGAAACAGGAAACTTTACACTTGTTTTTGCCCCCCCCCATTCCTAAGAAAGTCATCCAGACTGTACACTTGGTAATGCTTAACAGAGGGTGTTTCTATCATGTAATCATCACAGCCCTAGGGTTTTATGAGGCCAAATGCATAACTGAATGTCTCTAAAATCCCCCAAGGGCGTAGTACTCTCATTCTTAGAGTATCCCTAAAGTTAATTTACTGTGATACTGTGCAATGTTATTCTGTAGTTTAAGAACTAAATTCTTCTGCATTCCTTTTGGAGTTTCAATATGACATCGCAAATTTTTGAAAGGTTAATAGTAAATTGCAGCTTCATGGAATTCTGAGACTTCACCTAGATTATCTCACCAGTGAATCAATCAAAGTCCTGGACCTTGTCAAAGAGAGTTTGCAAATATTTAGCGCAAGTCATCTTTGGATATGTTATATGCAGGCTGTCAGTGTTTAAAATGTATCAGGATTTTTCTTTTTCAAAGAGCTCAGAACCATTTTTCAATGATTCAAATTATATGCACTCCTTATTTCTAAAATGATCACCTCTAGATCCATTGAAACTTCTTCATATTAGAAGAAAAACCTTCAGATTGCAAATCAAAGGAAGCAGTTTTGACCAGTCATCCTAAAGACAGTAGATCTGCCAAAGCTGGGGATTTATTCATAAAATATTTTAACTTAATCTTGACAATGTGTGTTTCTTCAGAGCTATAGAGTTGCTGAGAGGGAAGAGGTTAGAAATAGAGGAAACAGAACTAGTTTGACTTAGTCCAAGGCCTCAGATAAATAAGAGATTCTAAGTTGTACTTCCTTCAGATTTCTTTCAGATGAAGTTGAATGCTTTGCCAAAATACTCAGAACTTAAAACATTTATGCTATACAATTTCTTTCCATTCTTCACAGAAAACCAGGTTCCTTCCCAGACATTAATGCAGACTCGTATGACTATCAGTGATGATTTTGTGTTGGTTATGCTGGAGCTATATTTGGCCTAAAGTAGCTTATCCCAGAAATAATCACTAAATTCTAATGAAGCTATTCAAAGATTTTTACAATGAATTGCTTGGAGGAATATCTGTACCTTCGAGTTGTGAAGAACTCTCCTTCGGAAACCTAAATATGCTTATATATGAATAGGAAAAGCAAAGGGCAATACCATTTACAGCGAGCACATAGAAGTTATTGAAATATTTCATGGTCATAGAGAAATGGGAAACATTTGCCTGTTTTGCTTTAGAGAGTTAGAGTAAGACAGAACAATTTTTAGGAACATTGGTAATTTACTCATTCAAGAGACAGTCACCAGTCACAGGCAGAGAAACAAAGTCAGAACTAGTAAACCCAAAAATATTCTTGCAAGAATACATCTCCAGAATTCTAGAATAAGCCTTAAAAAAAAAAAAAAAAGCAATTGTGTCTCATCATTGTAAATTCCAAAAAAAAATAATAATAAAGTAGATATATTAAAAGAGAGTTGAACAACTCATAACCTTCAAGAAACCGTAACTTCTAGTGTTTACCTTCCCAGGTAGCAATCCCCCCTCCCAAATAAAAACTGGGCATATGTACTTTAAAAAAAATTAGAGAAGCTTCAATAGTAATACATCAGAAGTATAAATATCACCATTTATATTTGGATTTTGTTTAATTTTGTGATGGCTTTAAAAAGAATCAGTTTTTCTAAGAAGAGGCCCAAGATCAAAATTAGTTTTGTTACAAAGCCAACTCTTGAAATGTGCTACTATTTCACACATAGCATTTTAGTGATTCATCTAAAGCACTTAACTGAAAACATCTTAAGGCCACATCTACATGATACGAAAACATCTGGAGGTAAAAGGAAAAGTCAGTAAATGTGCAAATTTTTTTATTTAAATAAGTAAACATCTAGCATTTATAGTTAGGTGTTTGAATAATAAATGACAAATGTTTAGAAAGGTGATATTTTTGTTTTGGAAACTATGTCTGAAAGTAGCAGATTGAGAGTGATTTTCTTTCTTTCAGCCAGCCAACAAGTTAATGTAATTGTTTGCAAGTTACACCAGGATGAATTCCACGCCTAGACAATTTATTCCTCTACTTCTTTCAAAATACTACCTGGTCACTGACATATTATCATCCACATCTTCCAAGCCTTTCCCCTAAAAGACCATTCATAAAATTTCTCTTCTTTCTCCTTAAAAAGTAAGAGCAATGCTAAATATCTTAAGCATTTGGGAATTTTTCCCCTATGTGATAACTCTAAACGTGGGCATTGACTCCAAATTCAAAACCAGGCTTTCAAAGATAAATGGGGTAATTATGGACAAAGTATTTTCCTAAACTGTAAAATGGTTCTAATAAAAATTGTATTTATCTGAAAGTTGCTGCCAGAGATTAAGCCACATTATCATCTTATTAGTCACCTTTGACGAAACATCTCAATTCAGTATAGAATATCTGTGATCCTTATAATTTAAGCTGTGACTCTTTAAAATAGCTCCCAGGACCATCACATTTCTCTCTGGAGAGCGCTACTTGCTACCTGTGGCAAATATTCCTATAATTGATTTTACCTAACTACAGGGCATGATTGATTCCTTTTCTGATGGATAGAGGTTTTGGGGGAGATATTTTCTGAAGGCTGAGGTAAGTGCCATTTAATATGGTGTAGATATGTTTTCCTGATTTTTAATAATGAGACTAGCAGAGCAAATATTGCAAGGGACGTATAATAAATTTTAGCACCGAATGACAAACGGAAACAAGCAGGGCTTCAATGCAAAAAGGTAGTTTGTTCTCCCAGCTGTGTGGTTCAAAAAGTCACACTCGTCTTGACATATTGAATCACCGAATGGTTCTCTGTTTTCTGCCTTGCATTGGCATTAGGTTGTCCAACTTCTATTTTGATTGTTAATATATTTGCTGCAGCAACCATTAATAAAAAGCCATGCTAATAACAATGAAATACAGCTCCACTTGAAAAACGAGGTGCACACGGACCCTAAAGAGCCTTATATCTGTCACTATACCACAACACCGTGTTATGAGTTACTACAGATTATTAAAATAATTTAATGTAGTTATTGCACTGAAATATGTACCTTTCAGCCTGTAAGTGAAAGTAGCCTGCACTCTAATAAAGAACAATTCTAAGAAAACACCCCAAAGGGTTCTTGCCCAAGTCTAATTATAAGTGGTAAATTTGTTTCCTTCCAGAAAAACCAAAGAAAAGCTTTTCACTGTCTTTTACTCAATACCAGTGATTAGTGCAGGTGTTCCAGAAGAAAGTAAATGTACCTTAATAGTTAGACATAGTTTGTAACTCAAGGATATTGCATATTGCCTTCAACGATCTCTCAATTACTTGTGAAAGTTGATGCCAAGCCAGAGCTCTCCAGTGTTAATATGAGGGGCTGGTTACTGCTGAATTCTCTTCCCACCTCAGCCCCTAGCTTTCTTTGAATTCAGTATTTCAGTGCTGATCATTTAAATGTGTGTGAGTGTCCTCAGTAATGCCTAACAGTTTGGAAGGTTTTTTCAAAGAAAGCTGTGGTATCATGAATACCCAAATATCTATTGGAATGATAGAATTTTAGAATTCAGACTGTATTTTACAGATGAAGAAACCAAAGCCTAGAGATGCTTTGCTCCTCTCTTCCAGGACATCTAGAATGTGAGGTTAAAGCAGGGCAAGCATGTGTATGAGACGGATGTGAAGCCAGGAGCTGGGCAAGTCCATCTTTTTCTTTTATATTCTTTATTTACTTTGAAAAGATTTGTCATCACACAGATATCTAAATTGACAAAAACCTATATTAGGTGGAGATGATTCATATTAAAGAGCGAGCCTTGGATCTAGAAAAGAATCCCTCAAGCACCTTTCTGTCTAGAGTGGCAAAGACTTCAGGGACAGACCAAGTATTACATAGTCACCATGTGAAAGTTATTTAGAACTAATGCTACCAGACCATTTTTAAGAAAAGCATTTTTGTTTCAGGTAGTCGGGAATCTGCCTTTGTTTATGCCATCTCCTCAGCTGGAGTCGTATTCGCCATCACCAGGGCCTGTAGCCAAGGAGAATTAAAATCCTGTTCCTGTGATCCAAAGAAGAAGGGAACCGCCAAGGACAGCAAGGGCACTTTCGATTGGGGTGGCTGCAGTGATAACATTGACTATGGGATCAAATTTGCCCGAGCATTTGTGGATGCCAAGGAGAGGAAAGGAAAGGATGCCAGAGCCCTGATGAATCTTCACAACAACAGAGCTGGCAGGAAGGTATGGAAATGCAAAGATGCATGGCCTTATAAATCACTTCAGCAGAGCTTAATCTTAAACATTCCTAGAGTTGATCAAATGCTGTATAGTCACAACTTCCCACTGTCCTCCAGCCCATAGCTGTTTGTTCTAAAGAATACCACCTACTGGGTTGAAATATCCCCACCCACACTCCACCTTCCTCCCCACAGCTGAGCTGAAGGGGTCCACCCATTGCTTTTGACATTGTGTTGAGTCAAGTGTTTTATGGTCCCTCTGGATACTGTATTATTCTGGATAGAAGATCAAATCTGTGGGTTAAGATACTGCTACATCTCACATAGCAATGATACATGGAATACTTGTATCTATAGGATATCAAGACTCAGAGCATCTTCTCCCAGGCTTTTCATGAAAGCAATTCACTGCACATGGTTTGTGAGTTTCACCTAGATTCGGGAGTGCTGTCTTTTAGAACCAGATCCAGCTGTCACTTGTAAAAGCCTGGTTTTGTGGTTTCTGGTACTGGATGAGTAAGTTGACCAGGGAAAGATGTGGCCCCAAAGGGGTACTCTGGCCCCTATTCTCTAGCCCTGGTTAATCTTCCTGGGCTGTGGGTATCTTGTCGGTATTTACCCTCTACCCACTATTTGTTAGATGAGGAACTGAAGCATTCAGGGAACTCAAGGTCACATTATGAGTCCAGAAGAAAAGTCAAGACTAGAACTCAGGTTTCAACTGCTAGTCTAGGGGTGTTTTGACCTAGGATTAAACCATTTCAGTGCCAGTGTTCAGATCCATCAATGATCCATGTCTTTCTGTATGGTGGCATGACCAAAATAACTAGAGAATCTGAATGCTGTGCTTTATGCCTCTGTGTAGAAAACATAAACTATCTGGGCTAATTAAATACTGGGTCAGAACCATTCTAGCATAATCTAATTGCCAATGGGAAGAGATAACCATAATTATCATTGTGTTGTCTGTTATCAACACAACGTAAAAATCTGCTTGATATTAATATATAAGGAAAGATCAGCAAACAATTGAAAGGTCCCCAGGGGGGCTCTAATAGGAAAAAGAATAGAAGGAAGATATGTTTGGATGAAAACCCTTTTACTAGGCATCTGGAGAGAACAGATCTCATTTAAAGGAAATTGGAAGGAAAGAACTCTTGCTTAGCACATGGAATAAGATGAGTGTGACCTGAACTGTTTACAAATAGTACCGTTCTTGAACTTTAAAAGTCAACATTCCTTATTTTCATGAATTTATGAACTTATAGTTACTACTGCCAAGAATATAGACTGTAGTTGTGCAATCCTATAAGTATTGGTAATTACTGTTTCTGCAATGATTTGGATTTAAAAAAATTACATTGACCTTTGTTTTGACATTAATACTGCATGTATAAGTTATAAAGTGTGGTATCTTTGATAAGAGTGTGCCGCTTAATTATTCAAACACAGTATATAGTTAGATTTCTCTATTT
Source organism: Cynocephalus volans (assembly GCF_027409185.1). Lineage (NCBI taxonomy): Eukaryota > Metazoa > Chordata > Mammalia > Dermoptera > Cynocephalidae > Cynocephalus > Cynocephalus volans. The sequence continues at coordinate 38,305,362 of NC_084465.1, forward strand.
GGAAAGATAAAGGCATATGGTCATACACTGTATCCAAAAGAATGTTGACCTATCAAAATAAATGTTAATTTTGCTTAATAGGTCATTAAGAGTTTCAACTTTTCAAGACAATAGATCTTGGCTGTTATATTTGAGGCCCTGAATAAACATGACTTTTAATGTAAATCACGTGATTCTTCACTGTGTAGAGGTGAACAGCTGTCAGGCCTCAGATATTCTCCTGCCTACTCTGCAAATCTTAGAAGCTACTTTTGATTGGAATAAAAGTGCACACACTGACTTTTTAAAATGTGGCTTTAATTAATGGTGGGTGGGCAGTCTTTTTCAAGGAGATGCATGATGTCAGTGAGTATGAACTTTAATGAGAGTAAATGTATTGAGATAAACATGCGTCTCTAATTCTCTTCTTGCGGTCATTAGACCTCCAGTCTTTGCTCCCCCTTTGTACCAGAAGAAGGTCTGTAGAATCAAAATGAGAACAGGCTGGGCTTGTGTTTGAAGACAGCCTCCTGAGCTAAGCCTTCAACTGGCCTGGCTCTAGAAAACCCCAGCTTCCCAGGGCTGACAGCAACATCAACCCATTTTTTTCTTCTTCCTTGTGCTTTTCAGTATTTTCCAAACTGTCCAATATGAACAACTTCTACTTTTTAAACTGCGGTTGGAGATAGAGGTTGCGGGGGGAGACCAATACATTTCACTTAAAAGAAAAGCCATCTGGTCCAGGATTGTTCTGTTTGGCCAATGCTGAAAGTCAGAATTCAGCACTGCCGTCCACAACAGGCCTTAATTTTCCCCCAATATTTGAACAGTTTAATTCGTTTATTATAGCAGCTGGTTAGAGCACCCTCATGTGTCTCTGTACTGTAACATCATTTTAGACACTCTGTGCTATAATACCTTTATTTTAATCACAGTTTCAGCAGAATTTATAGATTTATAGATTTTTCCCTTTATGTTTACGTGCAGACTCATCCTTGATTGAGTATAGTTTTCCACCTCCAAAGAGGACTATTAATAAATCCTAAAAGGACAAGCCTCCTTGTTCAAAACAAACATTCTATCAAGAAGGAATTCCACAGTTTCCCTCAGCTGTGCTTTTTAGATCTAAAGAAACCATGCTATGAAAAGTTCTAAATTACATTTTAATATAAGTTTAGGTAAATTAGAAGCAAAAGGTACCCAGTCAATATACATCATTTGTTCCCTTTCATGAGTTTGCATATGGCTTTTAAATTTGTCTACTCTTTCCTCTAAAATGAAGCTCTTACAACTTCTTTAAACTTTCCTAAGAGAACTGGTTTCAAAATAATCCATGTATCTAGTCAAATACTGCCCTTCAATCACTCTGGAAATTTCCATAAGAATAAGAATTTCTATAAGAATGAGAGGAATTCCATAAAAATACTTTCCCCCAAAAGTGCCTCTTACTAGAGTGAAAATAGAAAAAACATAGCATTTGAAATCAGACCCACCTTAGTCTTAATCTTGCAGTACCAGTGACTTTACTTACTGAATTTTAGTTTTTCTCATATATAAAAGGGCATTATTTGGTGCTGTGGGAAGAAGAGTGTAAGGCAAATAGTACAAAGTCTGGTATGTAGTAAGTGCTCAATAAAAGTTCATTTCTCTCCCTTTAGTGAAGTGATAGTTATTTGTAATTTAGGTAATAGAGCTAGGCACAAATCCAGCTTGAACTATTGCTTAGGATTTAATCTGATTGCCCCATCTATCCATAGACTCACATTCTGAAAAGTTCAACATGCCAATAAAAAACAGGCAGATAGTATTTTTCTAATTTATAAAATACTGTCAAATGTTTTATAATTTGATCTTACCAAAACCCTAATAGGAATAAAAAATAGTATTAATATTTCTAATTTTCATGTGAGAAACTGGGCCTCAGAGGGATGAAGTCACAAACCCAGGGTCATACAATCGTGATGTGCTGGGCCTGGGGTTTCAAGTCCAGTTGGGTTTGCCCGTATGCACTTGTCTACATTTCCATGATGTCTCTGTTTAGAATTTCTGAGGAAAACAAAGAGATAGTATTTCTGTATCTAAAGAAAAAGAAGCAGTAGCTGCCCTTTTTCACCCCTTTGCCTGTGTCTTCACTTCACGAGTTTTCTAAAATGAATGTGTACTAGTTTTTAACAACAGTAAAAAGTCGTTTTAAATGCTAAAATCGTAAGAGCGCACCCGGAGCAACTTAGCCTTATTTGGAGGATTCACAAAATTTCAACTAATGGCACTGCCAGTTTGAGAGGACTATTCCTGTTTGTTATTGGACTAAATGTGGTTCAACAGAGAATTTATTAAGAATTTCTTTGGGAAAGGCACTGTTTTTGGTACTAAGTCAGATGTGGAAAAGAATAAGACAAAGTCAAGCACCAGACAACAAGACACTAAATTTTAGTCAGGGAGGTGAGTGTAATACACTTGTAAAGAAAGCTATGCTAAGTGGTCTAATAAAAAAAAATCGGCCAAAGGGCTAGTTAGCTGAGGAGATAGAGGTTGGATTATAAAAGAACTATGTTTGAGCTGAAGATGAAGACATCTCATGGTTCAGATAGGGAAAATGCTTTCCAGGATGAAGGGTCTCTAAGACAAAGATATTGGAGCAGAAAGTACATCATAAAGTTGAGGAACAATCAGGGCTCTAGGGTAGAACTCATGACTGAAAGTTAACAGGAGCTGAGGCTGGAAATTTGAGTCTTGGCCAGATCTGGAGAGTCTTGAATACCATGCAGAGATATTTAGATGTCACTGTGAAAGCAAAAGGAAGGCACTGAATGATGAGGGAGAAAATTAAGTTCAATTTTTATGCATTTATTCATTTGTCTAGAGTCCACTCTGAAAGAGTGATAGAGTCAAAGTTCAGACCTTCTGTGATATGTTTGAACTAATGACTTAAAAAAATAGATTTACTAGGAAAATTATGAGAAATTTCTATCTCTCTGAATTTTATTTTCAGTTTTAAATATATATATAAGGACTGGGACAGTAAGCTTTCTGATTTTTATTAATAATTAAAAATTAGCATATGGCAACTGTGTGGATATTTATATTTGTAACATTATGGTTAATATTATTGTTATTGGCTACTCAGCTCATTAGGACTTCCTAGCTATGGTCATCTCAACTGAGGCAGTATGGAGAATAGGGCCTTGGAATCAGAAAACTGGCTCTTATACTTGAGCACAACCTTGCAGAGGGTTGCCACATGACATAAGATACATACACATATAAACCAGGTTTTAAGCAAGCGCAAGAAGTAGGTACCATTATTAATCACATTTTGCACATGAGGAAACTGAGGCCTAATAGGACAGAATTAGCAAATAAATTGAACATATTTACTAGTATATATTTGCTGATTGAAATGATCTGAAATTAAAATTTAACTTGGCATCCTGTATTTTATATGAGAAAAGCTCAGAGGGTGAAGGGATCCAGAGTCTCTAGTTCCATGCACTGCCCAAACAAGCACCACCCAAGGTCAGTGCTGTGGAGCTCTAGGGCCTGCCCATGAGCATGGCCTACTGGGGCACTGAGACAAAGCAGATACTTCTAAGGTTCATCTTCAGGAAATGCCTCCAATAGTAAACAGAAAGTGGATATTGTACAATGTGTGAGCACAACTTTACAGGCAAGTCAATCTAAGTCCTAATAAAGACTTCAAGGAATAGATCCCTTGATGCTACTGAAAATAAATAATAAATAAGGGGTTTGACTTAAGAGAACCGGGGCATGTTTAAAAAGAAATCGCCCTCTTAAAAAATAAGGAATATCAATAAGGAAGAAAATAATAAACCTGAACTGCACTATAGAGCCAGATTGCTTCAACCTGCTATTCATCCTCACCTTCCCCTCAGTGATCTTGAGCATATTTATGGGGCACAGTTTTTTGTTTGTTTTTTGCTGCTGGCCAGTACAAGGGTACAAATTTTACTTAGTAGATATTTGTTTTCTGGTTGGTCTCCTTAGTTCATGAAATAACATGCTTTGTGAAAATTAGATCAGTTCTGCCACCCTCACCTCTGTCTTGTTGGACCCCAAAATGGTATGTGCTTGATATTGTAGATCTTTATATATCATATGAATCAAAAACTAACCAGAATTAAAGTTCCCAAATAGGGAATAACTCTTAACAAACTTGTTACAGTTCCATGTAAAGTTCTATTATTAATGGAAAATGTTTTTAGACTTGCCTCATTAGTCAATAAGAATTATTATATACATGGTTAGTCAACAGTAACGTTCTTGAATTCCACAAATATAAATTCCACACCTTATATTTTCTAGCTAAGCCCACCCACAGTCACTGTTTTTAAAGAATGACAGTACTCAAGAAATTACAATGTCTTATTTAAGTTAATAAATGTTTGCATAAGCAAATCAACTGTACAGTTTGCTAAGAAATAGTCCTTGTTTTCCTAGTTCCAGAGTGTGTATGTTTAAAGGGTATAAATTGGTCCAATTTTCGGTAACTCCTGTCTTAGAGATGTGGACCTGTCAAAAGGATTTAATTGTTAATAAATGTACTTGGCTTTCAACCAGCATCTGAAAATTAAATAATACGTTTTTAATGTGTGTTTCCCTTGGGAAAACTGATATATGATCAGAAATATGTTAGTTGCTTTGTGGAATACACCCAAGTAAAAAGTGAATTACTAACACTTCTTTGAATGCTCAAGTTTAACTAAATAACTTAGTTAAAATACAGCATATAAGGACCTAAAATAAATTCTAAATAGGATTTCTAAGGCAAGGTCAGTTAAATTGGCAAGTATTTCACACCATATAAAGTGGATTGCCTTTTTTCTGATAGGAAGAGAATTGGTATGACACAATACAGGGTTCATAAACTTAGCAAAATGCAGGTATCTACAAGAAAGAAGTTTTCATGCTCTGCAAAGTCTTATGAAGACACCCTAGGGGTTGCCTGGGCTCAGTCTTCAGAAAAGCTGACTTAAGAAACCACAGTTTTATTCTCCTTGGGAGAAGTTTGTCTCTATGACTGGCAAAATAATTATTTTAATTTTTTTTTTCTTTTCTCATAATTGGCTTCCTTGATTCTCTTTTTTTATTATTTTCATTGTACATGTTTATGGGATACAGTTTGTTGCTTTAATATATGCAAATATTATATCATGACCCAATTAGAATGGTGAGCATACCTATCACCTAAATGAAAATAATTCTTTTTAGACTATAAGTAGACATGCAAACACTAAGTGTTAAAACTTGTAGAACTCACTGAATCCAGAGGACATGAACTCTGAGGCTTGGCAAACCCCAGGACAAGAAACACCAGCAGAGTGATTTACTGTGTAGACACTGGTGTCAAACGGGCTTGGGTTATCTCACTCCTTGCCTGTGAGATCTAGGGCAAGGTCCTCTATTTCTATGTATTTTAACATCTTCATCTGTAAAATGGGGATAATAATATTATGTGCCATATATGCTTGTGTGGATTAAATAAAATAGTGAATATAAAGTGCTTAGCATGGTTTGACATATGATGAGAACCTAATGAATATTACATCTCATTATTATACTCTGACAGTAAGTTGGGGCAGAGAAACATAAAACAGAATTTTTCTAGCCTACACAATACATGTTTTTCCTTCTTCCATTGCTCTTTTAAAAAAAAAACAAAAACATTCAGACTTCTGTCTCTGTGGTATAAAATGCTAATATAAAATGGAAGTTTCTTTTAACAAAAGAATGTAAAAAAGAGGAGTTTCTCAAATTTTAAAAGTAGAAAATAGCCTCTGCAGTTTGAAGCCTTAAAATGCTCATAATTAAAGATCTAAGGGCCAGGTAAAAAAAATCTGCTGAGATTTTAGCACCAAAGCAATTCTGAGCCTATCGAAGAAATTTCTTGAGAAAAGGTATATATTAAGCTACAAGTGGTTTCTGTGAGGCTAACCATCCAAAAAGTAATGCTGTCTTTAGGAGTCATCAAATTTATTTGTCTTTTTTAAAGCAGTATCAAATGAGCAAGTATGTATTGACAGAATGCCACAGAGTAAAGATTGGATGGGATGCAGGCAAATGGGGAGGGGGAGAGGCTGTAAGAACTGTGCTGGCCAAGTGGAGAGATGAAGGGAAAGGAGGGCCATGAGAATTGAAGAGCAGAGCGTAAGAGAAGGCTGAAAATGGAATCTGGGCAACAACCTGCATTAAGAATCAAAGAAGGAAGCAGAACAAGAGACCTTTTAGGAAAGAGTCAAGAGATAAAATGGATATCAGGATCTAACTAAGTCTTGGTCTGCGGCACTGAGGTTCTGAAAGCAGCTTTCAGCATCACACACTGGAGAGAGTCAGCAAGTCATTGTAATTGATTCTTTTTCATGTTCTTTCTCTTTCTATTGTAAACACAGTACTTGCACATAGCCACAAATGTAACAAGTTGAGCAGTGCAGAAATGTATATCATAAAATGGGAAAGTTTTCTCCCCACACAATCCATGTCTCCTTCCAGAGTATTTCAAAATGCAGACTGACCCAAGGCTGTGGGCAGGTCATACTCTGTTTCACCTCTTCCTCCCCAACCTCATTAAAATTATAGTAATGGAATAAAAATGATTTAAGTCAACAATAAGGAGAATAGTCAAAAAAAAAAAAATGAAAGAGCTCAACAAATTTCTGGAAAGGGGAAAGCAAATGAAGAAATTGTAACTGATAAAGAAGGGTGGAGAAGCCACAGTCTGGAAAAGTAAAAGCAGATGGGGGAAAAAGAAAAAAATAAAATAGAGAAAGCAGATGGGGCAGCAGCCAAGGTGGGGACCAAAATGCCCTGAGAAAATTTTGGATATAAATAAGCACTGGAGAGAAGTACAGGCCTGAAAACTGGGATTAACTAAAAAATCCATAGGCAGAATAAAGAACCTCATTCCTTCCCCTCTCCCCATAAGCAGAACTCCTGGAAGTCTGACATTTAACCTCCTAATGTTAGGCTTCCTGATGTTAGAGTCCCCAGCATAATAGCCAGTATCCTACCCACTCACCAGAAGCCAATCTTCTCTGGTTCACAAGCCCCACCTACATCACCAGAGTTCCTAAATGCCTTTTTACTACTTCATTCTTAAGTATAAAGAGACTATCCAAGGATTATCATAAATTAGATTAAATTCAGCAGCATGAAAGAAAAAGACCAAAAATTGCAGGAAAATGACCCCAGAAGAAAAAGCAGTGATTGAGGGACCAGAAGAGGCTTTGAAAAAGTGACAAGTAGAGAACAAGAACGAACTTGGGAGAGAAAGTCAAAGAAATCTCTCAGAAAGTAACACAAAAACCTCAAAAGACAAATAGAATTTAAGGAGGTTCATAAACAAACCTCCTCTTTCCCACTTTAGCTTGAAACCAACTAAAAAATGGACAGATAGATGGTGTAAAAATGTCAGTTTCACTACTGAAAAGAGGTGCACTGGAGGATATAGCTTAGGAACCCATGCTTCCTAGCACCCCACCCCTGAGCGAGACAGCCTCACCCTGCCACAGGCTGGCAGATCCCCAAAGAGAGGGAACCAAACCCACAAGCCCTGCTCCCCGTCTAAACTCACCAGCTGGACAAGTCCCTTCTCTTCCTCTGGGGAGAAATGAGCAAGGGGGTGGGGAGAGCCAGGAGTATAAAAAGCCAGGAAGAAAGTACTGAAAAAATATGAGAGAAAATATAAGAGACATAGAGGATCAATTCAGAAGCTTCAGCAACTGAGTAATTAGAATGCCATAAAAAAAGAGGAGAAAAAATGGAGGGAAGGAAAAGATTAAAGAGATGTCTCAGTGCTGGAGAACATGAGTGCCCAGACTGAAAGGGCCTGCTGAGTGCCGAGCAGGATTAGTGGGGAAAAAATATCATTGTGATATTTCAGAACAAGAACAAGGGAAAGATCCTAAGCTTTCCCACGGAAAAAATACAAAATGACATGAAAACAAAAACCAATCTGTTTTCAAAAAATCAGCCAGATATTACTATGCAACACTAGAGACCAAATGCCTGTAGAGCTGTATCTTCAAAGTTTTGAGGGAAAATTATTTTCAGTTAGAATTCTACACCCATCCAAGCTATTAATCCAGGTTGAAGGCTGATTGAAGATATCTTGGATGTGCAAGAATTTAGAAAATGTATTTTCCATGAACCTTGAAGGAGTTACTCAGGAATGTGCTGCCACAAAAAAAGAAAGAATAAAGCAAAAAAGAGAAAACGTGGCATCTAGGAGTGAGTGTGTCCAGTCTAGGAGGGCGTGATGATAGGTCCCAGCTGTGGAGCCAGTCCAGGTTGGAATAAGAGCATGGAAGACCTTGGAGCTCCCCCGGAAATGAGAAGTGATGGAGTAGGTGGAACGATGGTGAGGATGGAAAACATGAATAGTCAATACAATTGGTAGCAAGTCAAATGAGAAAACACCACACTTCACTCTCAGAATATCCTTCATTGACACTGAGGTTTTGATACTGGATCTGAGATGATAAAATGCAGTCCTGGCACAGTGCCTGATTGTGCAGTTAACAACAGCACATAGATGTTTATTGTTTCCAATTTCTAGAATCAACATCCAGACATATTGCAGGAGACTAAACTATAGTTACAAACAGAGGTCCCCTGCTTTGATCGCTCTTTCTTTCATCGTCCAAATAAAATGACTCCAGCCCCTTTATCAGCAGCTGTATGTGGGAAGTCCCCCAGCTCCTCACCCAGTGCCTGCTGAGATCCCAGGAGGAGCACATCCCACCGCTGCGGCCTGTCGCTCTGCTGCGGCCCACTGACCCACCCATCCACAGAGGCGTCTATCCTGCCGCGCTTGGCTTCTGCCCCTCTGGCTGCCACCCATCCTTCATCCCCTGCAAAGCAGCACTAGCAGAGATTGCCCCTCATGGCAAATTCTTCCTGGAGGTTTGGACATTGGGGTGACACAGGGTAGGAAACACATCTAATTCAATAATCAGTTTTCCCTGTTCCTAGAAATGTAATGTCGCCCCCCATCACAGGAAATTATCACTGGACTATCCCTCCATAGGCCCTCAGACCCCTGCCAAAGTGCTGGGATTTCCTCCCTTCTCCCCTAAACTCCTGGGTTTGGACTAGATTCTCAGCTCTAGCTGTGTATTAGCATCAGCTGAGGAACCGCAAGTACCATCAGACCCTGAGCTCCAGCGCCCACCCCAGGTTCTGATTTACTCAGTCTGGGGAATCGGCTGGAAATGATCCCCAGGTGATTTTAATATGAAGCCAGGAATGAAAACCACTGCTCTGCCCTCCCAGTTGCCAGGGATCAATCCTCGAATTCCTATTATTTTACTATGTGACGTAGTATAATTTTTTGTTTGTTTGTTTTCCAATCTCTTTCCAGACCATGCAATTCCTCAGACTGAAGCCAGATTATAAAAGAACATTTTTTCCCTTCCTCCTCTATGTACACACACATATGCAGCCTTTAAAAAGTAGATTATACCACATATATTGTTCTGCATGTTGCTTTTATCACTTGGCTTCCTTTCATGCCTATAAAACTGATCCACCTCATTATTCAAAGGCCACATCATATTCCATTATTAAGCATATACTATAATTTGCTTAAGCATTTTCTTATTGATGTCATTTGGGTTTTTTTTTTTTTATCATTTTTTGCTGTTGCTAATTATTCTGCAATAAACATCCATGTGGGTGTGTATCCTTTAAAATGTGTGCTAATATTTCCAGAGGGGAATCACTGGGTCAAAATTTAAAATTTTGAAAGTTATTGCAAACACGTTCTCCATTTAAATGGTGTATCAACATAGTTTTCCACCAACAGTATGTTTAAAGCATCTCTTTCTCCCGTAAGCATCTCAGCAACACTAAATAGCATCATCTTTTTTTACTATTTGCTAATTTGCTAGGCAAAAAAATGGCATTGCATTGTTTCAGTTTATATTTCTCTGATTGCTAGTGAAGTTGAGCATCTTTTTGTCTTTGTATTAGTACTTTGTATTTCTTCCATGAACACCTGTTTAATAAATTTTTGATGACTCTTGGTTTGGAAGATGCAATGTAATCCTCTCCTATTTCTCTCTCTACCTCTTCCCCCGCCCACCACTATAACAGGCCTGTAATATTATCCAGTTAATTTTCGATTATTCAGAAAGATAGAGGGAGGCAGAGTATGCATAATTCAAAACTTCAGAAAATCACAGTGCAATTTATATTAGAATTTTAAATGTATTTTTAGAAAGAGCACAGATGTGGGAGTGAGATGTATCTGATTCACATCCTAGTTCTGCCTCATCTAGTTGGTTGAATCTAGGGATCCTACTTTCCCCACTGGGTCCTGGTTTTCATAACTGTAGAATGGGAATACTACTTTACTCTATCTAATTGTGATAATGATATAAGGTAATGTGTGTACATCACCTGGTGGAGCCTGGAACTTACTTAAGTACTCAATAATTGGTTGTTACTGTTATAATGTTATAACCTTTGAATACTGAAAATTGTTCTAAACTAGGAATCCTCATTGTGAGATTCTTGATCTCATGCCTTACTCCTACCTCAACTACTGTCTAAAACAGTCCACCTAGGCTTGGATTCCCATTCTTTTGCCCCTCTGATTGAGCAGGGTTTTGTCCTCTTGGAGGTTAAGGACTTGAACTTCAAGTCTGCGAACCCAGTAAATAGAGGAGGTGGAGGTAGCCCCAAACTGTGATCAAGCTCCAAATGGGCTGGGTGTTAACACTGGGACAGGAGATGTGTGCAAACCCAGGAACAGAGGGGGTGTCTCACTCTCCCCCAAGGTTAATTGTCAGATAAAGCCTGTCATTAATCCACAATCAAGAACTGACCATGGTACTGGTTGAAATACTTTCAGTTACAAGTAACAGACCCCAGGGGCACTAAAGAATGAGGAAAACATTAATTTGGATCACAAGAAGTCTGCAGGTAGGGCAGGTCCAGGCAAGTTCATTCAGCAGCTTTCAACATCCTCCACCTTTCAAGACTGTGTCTTCAGCTTGTTACCTGTCCTGCAACAACCGTCCTCACATGCCAAGGAGGCTGCTGCAGAAAACAGCATCTAGAGACAGAGAAAAGATATTTCTCTTCATGTGTCTCTTTTAGAGACCCCCTTTCTCACAAGACGCCCAACAGATGTCTCCTAACATCATATTGGCCCAAACTGAATCACATGCCCCAAGCTGAAAAAAATTCTGTGGCAGGGCAGTAAAATGACTTTTATTGATTTAGGCTACTCTGGGGTCAGAGAGAGGCCTCTGAAGCGAACGGCTGACCAACACCTGAACAAAACTGTTGCCAAGGAAGGGAGGAAACTGGCTGCTTGGATAATCAACAGTGTCTGTCACTGCCACATGTATTTGTAAGAATTCATAAGGTGTATTTTTAAGATCCCATTTTAAATCGCTTTGCAAATCATTTTATTAGTCATACAAAAATATCAAGCTTTGAAATTGCAACCTGGAAACTCAGTATTACAAAGGGAAGAATAGTGACATTTCCTGTCATTTTTAAAGCTAGGAGTATTTTTTGAGTAAATAACTTCCCTTTAAAAGGAATATGCTTAGAAGAATGAGCATTCGTAATCAATTCCCAAGTACTAGGCATGGAATAATTTTTGTGTGGTGCTCTCTCAGATCTTAGGAGGGAAATCTGGACAGGAGGGGCCCATGTAGGGCAGAGTGGAGAGGCCAAGGCGGTACTCCTAGGGTCGTATCCATGGCAGAGGCCTGTCGTAGATCATCCAGTGAGCTGCATATGAAACACCTGGAATATAAGGACAGGGGATACCTGTGAGGTAGAGCAGTTCCAGAGAGGAAATTCATTCTAAGACATCCTTTAAAGATGCCGAAGTCCCTATAACTTGGAGAGCCAAGCTAATGAAGTTGTTACTGCTTGCTTCTTTGTCCTTGCCCTCCAAGCCTGGCTCATGCAGAAGAGGACAGACTTCAAACGTAACAGGGCCCAGTTTGCTATCAGGGGCAAAGTGGGAAACAACCTCTGGGTACCAACCTGGGAAGAATGTGCATGAACTCACATTACTGAACACCCGTAGGACCACCATGAGGTCTTGGCTATAGTTGCTACTTTAGCTCTTGAATGCTTTTGACACATTTCCAGGCACGTAAATAAATTGGGACTGACTTTCTGGAATGAAGAACATCGCTGCACACCTGGTTCTACTCTAGCCTTGGTCAGAAACTGAATCTGTTGAAGAGGCAAAACCAGGTCGACCACCAGAACAGAATTACCTGGGGTGAGGCCACTGGGGAGACGCAGCCTGTAGTGTGTGTGTGTGTGTGTGTGTGTGTTTGGGGATGGGCTGGAGAGTGGTGGGCATGTGAGTTACAGGGAGCTCCACCTGGGCTGTGTGCTCAGCAGCCTATGCACAGCCCACACCCAGGTCAATTATGTCAGAATCTCAGGGAGTGGGCAAAGCAGGGCTGAAAGTCCTACCTCCAGGTTCTTAGAAATAGTTACCCTAAGAATTTCATTCAGATTACCACTTTGGAGGATGCCATTAAGGGGATTTACTGTCCCCACCGTCTATGCACTCACCCCAGATACCCTCTGTGCTGGGCACACAAATGGTGAGGATGGAGGCCCTCAGCAGCCTGGCTTCTCCTTTGTTCTGTTACTGAGATGAGGACCAGAGCTGCAGTGTTGTGAGATCTGCAGGGCTGGTGGCCTCCTCAACAACCTTTCTTTTCCTCACCCTGCTTTGGGTGTCTGATGGGAGCAGCCCCTAATCATCAGTAAAATATTAAAAGCTTTTTTAGTATTACAGTAATTGGGGAAACTGATGAACTGAACAAGAGATTAGTGCTAATTGTTAGGGCAGAAAAAATGACAGGTGTTCAAGCAGTGAATCATATGAAGAAAAGGAACAAGGGGAAGTTTTTAGTCAGACAACATGCTCTTAGAAAACATTTTGAAGAAATCCATTTATTTGCACGTATCTACTATGAGCTGGAAAGACTTCACAGTCTGAGTTTGCATCTAGCCATGGCACATTCTGGCCTGGAGCTTTGCCAGGTCACCCTACCTCCCTGACCCCTGGTTTCCTCATCTGTAAAATGGGAAGTAGCTCAGGGTTCTTGTGAGGACCACAAGCCCTAATAACTCTCTTCACTGAGGCAACCCACAGAGAAACTGGCCAGGGGAGGATAACTCTTCCCAAATCACTCTGGGGATGGTACAGGTCTGCTGGCTAATCCTGAGACCAAAGCAGGAATTTCCTTGGACAGTTCCGGGACCTGTCTGTCCCCTCCCCTGTCCACAGGCCTCACACCCACAGAAGAGGGATCTTTGTGTTGGGAGCCAGCCAAGATGGTCTTGTCCCAGTTTCCTTTGGTTCCTAAGAATGAACAGAGCAGTCTCAGCTCATCATGTAAGCTGAATAAGTTGGCCAGTGTTGAAGAACAATCTCCCTAATTTAATGTCGGGCTCAGCGTCACTAATTGACTTTTCAGTGCAGCTTAGCTCTGTCCTTTACTGGATGTGTAGCTTTGGACAAGTGCTTTTTTTTTTTTTTAATTGAAACATATTGATTGTACGTATTTATAGAGTACATAGTTATATTTCAATATATGTATACCATGTGTGTTGATCTATTCAGGGTAATTAACCTATTCATCATTGCAAAACTTAATCATTTCTTTGTGATGTGCACATTTGATCTCCTCTCTTCTAGTCATTTGGTTACATGCAGTAAAACATTATTGATTATAGATTTCTGGGTTGACTGTATACTGATAGGGCTTACTTTTCCTGTCTCGCTGTACTTTTGTGTGCATTCATCAGCCTTCATTATCCCTCCTTCCTACTCCTCTTTCCTGCTTCTGGTAACCATAGTTCTTCTTTCTCCTTTTAACAGTTCAACTTATTATTATTTATTTGTTTTTGTTTGTTTGCTTGCTTGTTTTGTTTTGTTCTTTTTTTCTTAGTTCCCACATATGAATGAGACTATGTGGTGTTTCTCTTTCTGTCTGGTTTATTTCACTTAGCATAATTTTCTCTAAGCTAATCCACGTTGCTACAAGTGGTAGAATTTTATTCTTTCTTTATGGCTGAGTAGTATTCCTTTTTGTATATGTACCGCATTTTCTGTATCTAGTCATCTGTCGATGGACATTTGGGTTGGTTCCATATCTTGGCTATTGTGAATAGAGCTGTGATAAAAATGGGAGTGTAGGTATCCCTCTGACATGATGATTTCCATTCCTTTGGGTGTACACCCAGTAGGGGGATTGCTGGGTCATATAGTAGCTCTATCTGTAGTTGTTTGAGAAACCTCCATACTGTTTTCCATAATGGCTGCACCAATTTACAGTCCGACCAACAGTGTAGAAGAGTTTCCCTTTTCACCACATCCTCTGGGCGAGTGCTTTAACCTCTCTAAGTCTTGCTCCTTGATCATCTGCAAAATAAATACAATTATATAGGATTCTTGTGAAAATGAAGGTCATTAAGATGGACTGTATAAAGAATTAGCACAGTGCCTGGGACATAGAAAGCACTCCATAAATAGTAACAATTACTATTATTGGTTTATTGAGAGATGCAGACTTAGCAATAACTGTTAGTTGAATTTGACTAAGAGTATACATTTTTAACATAATAAAGCTATATTTATTTAGAACATTCTCTAATTCACTCCCTCACTCTTCTAAGTGATCATGCACCCTATTAAATCGTGACGGTTTTGTTATACCTATAGCCAGTGGGGTTCACAGTTACGCACTGCCCCTCCACTCTCCACCCACCACCCCTGCCTGCTACAGTCAGCCCAGTGTGACTGAAGTGACCAGCAAGTGACAGATGATGCTCCAGCATCTCCCTGTCATTGGCCCCAGGATCCAGTGTCCTCAGAGTCACTACCTGATCACTCAGCAGTAAGGAAAGTTGTAGCACATGCCACAGGCTTGAGGCCACCCTCACCGAACTTTCCCCCATCTTTTCCGGCAGGCTGTAAAGCGGTTCTTGAAACAAGAGTGCAAGTGTCATGGTGTGAGTGGCTCATGTACTCTGAGGACATGCTGGCTGGCCATGGCTGACTTCAGAAAAACGGGCGACTATCTCTGGAGGAAGTACAATGGGGCCATCCAGGTGGTCATGAACCAGGACGGCACTGGTTTCACTGTGGCTAACAAGAGGTTTAAGAAGCCAACGAAAAATGACCTCGTGTATTTTGAGAATTCTCCAGACTACTGTATCAGGGACCGAGAGGCAGGTAAGTTCAAAAGACTTTGTTCGCAGCACCTAATTCTTTCAGTGATCAATACTCCACAATTCAAATGAGGCCTGTCTTTTCACCCTGCCATTTCCGTAAGTACAGCCTGCTGCCTTCAGGTTCCAAGCTCATGTTTCTTGTGATTCATATTTAAACTGCACAGAGAGCTCTTCCAAGCAATTGGAGAAATGGGTTGATTATGTGCAGATTCTGGAGAGATGGGAACCCGACAAGAATGTATGTGGCAAAAAGTCAAAATATGCAGATTAGCAAAATTCTTCAGCCTGGGCAAAATTCTAATTAATGGGCTAATGTACACTATGTATAGCAACCCAGCATCTTTCATGTGGTCCTGAAGCTGAAAGGAGGAGAGCTTTGCCATGTACCTTTTCCCTTTACAAGTCCCATCTCCATGAGTACAGAAAAGCGTCCCAGGGCTTTAAATTTAGCCTCTTCTGAAATCTGCACTGCTTCACGTTCCCTTACTCGTTTTCAATATGCTTAGAAGTTGCCAAATACTAAAAGGCAAGAATTCATCCCCACTCTCTTGGTTGTAGGCAGGCAGTGGACGAGGGCTTTGTAAGAGGCACTTCATTTATTAAAGCCACACCCTTCCCTTCTAGACAGCACCTTCTCCACCTTGAACTTATTCAAAGAGCAACCCCATCAGCTTCAAAACAACGCTCTTCCCAGCTGTCTGGTTTTATCCATGTGCATTTACCCCCCTCATCTCTCCTGATCAACACCGAACTGCAGGCTGCAGTCTTAGCTTGTTCTTTGCAAAGACTCTGTTGCAAAATAAAAATGAATTCAAGTCCAAGTCGATTGATAGGAGATGATGGGAGCCCACAGCCTACTTTGGCTCAAGCTAAATTTCTTAGACTCGATAGAAAGAAAGGGAATTCAGTATCAGAAAAAATCATCCTCTAATTTAAATTCTGAGTTTGTTTTTCATTCCAAAATAATTGCAAAGGAACCAGTAAAACAGTACAGATGGCAGCCACCTCCTAACATTAGGTTGACCAAGAGGTAAGATTACCAGGGAACATTGCAAGAAGGCCAAAGCCTCTTTTTTGCCCAAGTGGTTGAATTTCTTTCATGGTGTGATGAGGTAGTTGTCTGTAGCATTTGAGCAGGTTTGTACATGCAGCCTGTAGATTAATGACTGCTGAGCAGAAGGACCAGATGCTGTGACCCACTGCATTCCTGACATGCTTTGGGACCTCTAACAAGTCTTCCTACCTGTCAAACCAAAGTTTCGGCCAAATCACCACGAAACCTGTGCTTTGATACTGGATTGTCCTGGGATATGGCTCCTCCTCTGCCATTGACTAGCTATTTAACTTCAGCCTCCTCAAACAGAACCTGGGTGATGATGTCTTGATCATTTTAGTGCTATGTTTTTGTTTTGTTTTTTGGTGGCTGGCCAGTACAGGGAACTGAACTCTTGATCTTAGTGTTACAGGGCCACACTCTAACCATCTGAGCTAACCGGACAGCCCTAGTCCTATGCTGTATGCCTGGTACTGGGCTAAGATCATTGCACACATGGTCTTACTGAATCACATCAGTGCACATTGGAACTAGTTACTGGAAAAAAAAAGAAGAGGGTGGCTGCTGGATGACCAACACCAACCAAGAGCCAAATTCACATCTTATTTTTTGAAGTCAGATAAGCAGCCCTAGATATTATCATCCCCGTGGTACAGATAAGAAAAGTAATGACCTGATCAAGGTGCCATTGGTAGAAGGGGACAGATGTCTGATCCTTTAGCCTGTGCTCTGACCCCAACATTACACACTCACCCCTACTCATTTCCCAGGACATGTATGTGAAAAGGCTTTGTGAAGCAAAAACCTTATTTCAAATACCAGAGGACCTGCTTCCTCAGTACATCTTTCATGGTTCTTTGGATTGAAGCAGTTTGCACAGTAAAGCAGACAGTTATGCTTAATGAATATTTACTGCCTCGTGGATATTCAATGAAATAAGGACCATACTTTTTTTTTTTTTCTGCAGAGGGTTCTGAATTCAATCTCTTCTGCCTTTGCAAGTTACTAAGTTATTCTTGCACACTTTGTTTTATCTACTTTCTATATTAGAACAAAATTCTGTTTCTGGATTCTAAAATAGCTGACATATCTACAATACCTACCGCATGCCAGGGCTCAGTCTATATTCTCTCACTGGTTCTCAAAGGAAGTCTATAAGGTATGTTATTATCCCATTTTATGGGTGAGGAAACTGATGCTCTTGCAGGTTAAAGATTTTGCCCAACATCTTATGGCTGATAAGAGGCAGAGTAGGGACTTAAAGCTCAGTCTGTCTGTCCTTTCAGCCCTTTTCCTCTGCTTCCAGCTGTACCAGGCACGGGGCACACAACTGCAGGTGCTGAATTTCTGAGGAAAGCTATATAATTTTTTACTCTTTTAATTTATTTCTGTTCTATCTTAGATACATTTCAGCTTATCTGACATAAGATGTAAATTTGCTTTTTGGTTGGTGTTGATTAACCAGGATCCACCCTGTTCTTTTTATTTTCTTTAAAGTAGCCGGTTCCAATGTATTGGATCAGATTTCTGGTAAGATTCCTAGATTATTCATAAATTATCTAAACTATACTTAATTAACTCCCTTTTTAGCTGAGCCTAAGAAAATGTCAAGTTGTCCATGCAAACCTTGCAATTATTCTTCTTAATTCTGTTGACTGTCAGATGATTATTTTAGTGAAAATATGATTTGGGATATTTGATATCATGTAAACAAAAGTCCAGATTGTTAGAAGAATGTTTTTATTGTTCCTATTTGGAGTCCTATACAAATAGCCACATGTATGAGATGCAGATTTCTCTGAGAAAGTCTACTGTAACCCACATGGCTGCCGAGGGCCTTGCTCTTGCTTGTGTGACCCATAACCTTCTGAAGAGGAGGCTTTATCCTGGCCATTTTCTACTAGAAATTTCTGTAGTATGCATACTAGCAAGTCAGTCAAAACAGTGGTAGAAGTTTGTGGGTACAGAATCATCCTTGAGTAGCCTCTAACCCGTGTCTGTGGAGATGTGACAGACGATCTGAGGCCTGTGGGGAGAAAGGCTTCCTGCCTCTCTTAGTGGGGTGCGGGAGCTGCCCTCTCTTCGAAAAGGAGGTGTTGGGCCAGCACTACCATCCTCTCGTTCTGTATTAAAGAACCGCCCAGAGTGCACATGTCACTGAGCGAGCACACCCCCAAGGGACCCTCTCCCCTGCGCTAGAATCGTATTACATTAGGAAGGACCTGTTTTTGGCAAATGGAGCTCTCAGGTGTTTGAAACAGGTTACCATCAAGGGTAGCCAGGCTCCAAAACAAGTCAAAAGTTTGCAGTAAAATTTAAATCAAGTAACATATTTCTTTTTTTTTTTTAATTTTCTCTATTAAAATTGGGATTAACTCTTCCCTAACATCACATCTCATACCACCCAGTCTGCTTTGTTGTGGTCATTTTGTTTTGTTGTGCTTTTGTTCTTGTTTTAAATTATTGTTTTTGTTTTTAAATCATAAACATGTAATATTCAGCATTTTGGGCACCTTCTACTTGCCAGCACTGGAACAGCAACAGTAGTGAGCAGGTTAAGTATTGTCAAGTAATTAGTATTTGGAACTGATTGGCTTTACTCCTGCTAGTCAGCAAATGCTTCCTGTGCAAAGTAACTCCATGACTGAAGTGAGCCAGCTTATTTTGTCAATTACGTTTGTGCAGTGAATAAAAGTTACAGGTCTAGTCTGCTATTTCCAAAGCGAGGGCCTCTCCAGAGACCCATTGAATCAGAATCTCTGTATGCTTTTCAAACTTAAGCACATCATAGTTTGAAAAATCAGTGATTTGGGTAGTCCATGATTCCTGCTATCCAAGGATACATTTTTTTTTTTTTGTACCTGATCTCTTACAAAGGAAAAAAAGTTTCTTTATATGAGGAGCTCTAGATAAATGTCACCCCCCAAATATCCCCTACCCTTGTTTGCTTAGTAAAAGAGGGTCACTCTTTCACATTTAGGCCCTGCATCTTCAGGAACCCTCATTACTGTAAATACATACATTAAAATGAATACAGTAATCAAAGCTTTCAATGGAATTAGCTTGACAGTGGTTAGCAGGTCAGCCCGCTAGTGAAGTCCTGAAATAATGTTATTAGGACTAGTGAATTTTGACAAGAATTGCAGAGTTGAGACCCTGGCATATTCCTAGATGAGGACAGACCTACCTGGGAAAAGATGATGGGAACACTGGTGGAATTCCTACCAAGAGTCAGGCCCTATGCTGTCCTCCTTATGTGCACATTTTCTGACTCTTCACAGCAATTACCTCCATTTACAGAGAAGGTTGCATCTGTATTGAACATGAACCAACTTTTTTTCTTGTCATTTTTCTGTAAACAATATAGTATAACAACTATTTACATAGCATTCACATTATATTAGGAATTATAAGTAATCTATAGATAATTTAAAGTATACGGGAGGATGTGCATAGGTTATATGGAAATACTATAGCATTTTATATCAGGGACTTGAGCATCTGTGGATTTTAGTATCCCCAGGAGGTCCTGGAACCAATCCTCCACTTTCACTGAGGGATGACTGTACAAGCCCTTCGAGTTTTCAAGAATGTCAGTGTCTTTAATCATTCCTAAGAAATAGTAAGCTCAAAAATAGATTAAGGAAGATATTATTATGGCAAAAACAACAACAACAACAAAAGACACATTGCCCTAGTCTTCAGTTGAAGACATTGAGTGCCGTGATGTTTAACTGTGACTACTTTCCAGCACAGCTCAGATCTGAAAGGTACGTACAACTGTGTGATGTTGTGCATGTGACATTTTGCAGGCCAAATCGGAGGTTAGATCTGGAAAGCTGTGCTTTCTGGGATGAGTATTCTGGTGGCTCTGTGGTTATCTACTCTGGTTATTGCCCCAGACATCTGTAAATCAAAGAAGCCCTTAAGTTAGAGATAGGTTCATCTCTAACTAAGGAATGCTGCTATCCTCTCAGAGAAAGCGTCTGTACCTAATCACAGGCCACTTTCACTGGTTGTGATGTAAAAACCCTGACCTGGGCCAGAGGTCATCCTGAGGTCTTTCTCCAACTGTAGGAAACAAGCAACCCTCCACTTCTTCTCGTCAAGCTCAAAAAACAAATGGAGCTCAACAGTTGTTTAATTTTTTGCCTGCTAAAAAACTGATACTTGTCTGACAGCTGCAGGCTGTGAAGGGTGTAAGCTCTCAGCTTACACTTTTGTCCCACATAAATCACACTTTTTTATCCACATAAATCATATTTGGCAAACAGAACTCAGAACCCATGGGACCACAGTCCCAATCATGGTGTTCAGAGATTGGTGATCTGACATGCCCTGTGATGTGGCCTGCTTTGTAGAACCTTGTAAATGTAAATGATTGTGACCTACCAGCTGGTTAAAAACAAGGGAACAACATTTCAGCCAATAGCAGTGGGATGAAATTATTTAGATACTAATATGTGCAATGCTCAGCATACATCTTAGGTTCCTTATTTCTTGATATAAGGATTTATTGAGATCCCGCTATGTGCCAGATGTTATTATAAGCCCTGGGAATGCAAAGATGAGGAAGACAGACTCAGTCCTTGCCTTCATAGCTTCCTTGACCCCATGGTCCTAGCCGGTGAGTCAGGCAGTAGCCTGGCAATGGGACCCAGTCCAGGTGCTGTGGAACCCTCAAGCTTGGACAGGAAACTGGTGTTTCTTAGGTTTTATTGCTCCATTACTCTGTTACAAAGATATATATTTGTCATTTTATATTTGTCATTTTGACAATGGAAACAATAAGTTACTCATCTCTTTCTGCTTTGAGATGTATAGAAATTAATGAATTGATATTTAAAAGGTACTAAGACAACTAGATCAGAAGAGAATGATATAAAAAATGTTTTGGTAAGATGTATAAGCCATTTTCATAGATAGTTATTGAAATTAATTAGGTAATTAATATTACTATTCATTGAAGCCTCTCTTCAAACTCGTTAGTGGCAGGTAACACGATTAGCCTTTCCCTCCTGCCTAAAACACTCCTTCCTTCACCTCTATAACACCCCATGCCTGAGTTTCATCCTGCCCCAGTAGCTGGTCTTTCTCAATTTCAGTTGCTAGTTTCTTCTCTTCTGCTTCTAAATTTTGAAGATCTTCAGGGCTCAGTCCAGACCCTCTTTTCTGTCTCTGTCCTTTTCCTGGTTTGGTCTTCTCCATTCCTATGGCTTTAAATGCTATCTCTATCCTCATGTGTGTCCCCCAGACTTATCCTGAATCCAATGCCCTGCTTAACAGCTTCATCTAGATATCTCACTCTTATATGAACCTGCTTCTGCTCAAAACCAAACTCTTGATTTGCCCAACTCCTGAAACTTGTTTTCTCCCATCCTTCCCCTTCCTAGAAAATGGCACTGCCACCCACCCCAGTTGTCACGCAATAAACCTGCGAGTCATTTGTTATGATGCTTTCTCTCTCAAGTCCATCTTCCCGTCTATCACCAGGACCTCTGAAAATATGTCAAGGATCTCTCTGCTTCTCCATCTTCACTACCACCACCTAAGACCAGACAGAGCTCTGTTCGTTCATTCATAGCATGTGCTGCAGTTTTTACTTAATTTGTTTAATATTTGTTTGTTACCTGTGGCCTCCACTGGGGATTCTGTGATGTCAGGAACTATATCTGTCTTGTGCACTGGATCTCCAACACCTAGTGGATAAACATGTGTTGAATTGAATGGCAAGTTATAAACAATATAAAATATGTTCATATTAGCTGAATTCTTAGGTATGTTGGTGCAGCTTCACAGCTTAAAGATAACTTGTTTTCTTTGCAGGAAATTACTAAGCATGTCTTAACTCATCACTGATTACTTTATAACAGACAGCCTATGAAAATTCCCATTTAAGCTTAAGCATCAAATGGAATTTTCCCTCATATTCAAGTGCACTGGTGAGGCATTTACAGAGCTTAAGATGTTGCTTGCTGGCCATTTCCCTGAATGATATAGAAAGTCTCAAATATGTGCAGGAGCAGACTGTATCTATTACTTTTAGCTACCACCAGATGCCAGTTTTTACTCTTTTGTGGGGAGGGGAGGCTTTTTCATTTGCTATCAGTGGGATCACTGGGTAGTTCATCGGATTTCATTCTTAATATGAGCAAAAATACTTAATACATTCAATGCTATTTAATGTTATGGGCCCACTCTTTAAATCCGTGTTAGCCTTTCAAAATATAAACTTAGTAGTTACTAATTAACTGTATTTTTTTAATTACTGTATTTTTATGATACATTAAAACATGAGCTAATTTGAATTAATTGACAGTGTCAATCAGATTAAATTTGTGAAAACTGAAAAAAAACCACATTTTTTAAAAAAAAGAAAAATATTTTTCAGAAAAAAAAGGAAAAGATCATTTTCTTATATCCAATTCTTCTACACAATTTGAAATACCAACAACAAAGAATTTGCCAAATAGACATTCTTTCTTTTGGTTTTGGGGGGGGGTGGAATAGAAAATAATTTCCACTTACCATATCAGTGTGTTACAAACAAAAAGATGATGTTAAAGTATTTTAAAATAATGAAGTTACTTACTTTGTTTAAGCTTTCCCCATGAAACCTATCTTGTACTGGCAAATCTCTTGTATGTGTTCTCTGTATACCAAGAGAGACAATTTGGATAGAGATAAGGTTTAGCTGGTCTGATCCCACCATAGTGCATGAGGAGTGGATAACCACATTCTGGAGAAGCGTGCCCTCACTGGGCAAGAGGAAGGCTGATCTTAATTTTTTTTTTTTTCTTTGTCTTTTTCGTGACCAGCACTCAGCCAGTGAGTGCACTGGCCAGTCCTATATGGGATCCGAACCCGCGGCTGGAGCGTCGCTGCGCTCCCAAGCGCTGCACTCTCCTGAGTGCGCCACGGGGTCGGCCCTGATCTTAATTTTTAAGAAATTGTTTTTAATTTAATATTGAGTAAATCTGCAAATGTGTGTTGACCATCTGAACACTATGCAGTATATAGAAGAAAGGATAAAACCTAACAAGATGCATGAAAAATGATCAAATATTTCAAAACAGTGCACAAGCCCTATTGCACGATATGCATTACATGCCTTATGAAGGTCAGTGGGGCCTGGAGCAGATAGGGATGCTCTATGGAAGATGATAGAGTAGGCCTGAATCGTGAAGGATGGGAAGACTTTCCATGGAAAAGAGTGAGAGGAAAGGCCAATGCAGAAGGTGAGAGTAACTCTTAACAGGAAACCGTCTACATGGCTGTGTCATCAGAAAGTCACTTCAGTGGAACAGTGAGGAGATGGCCTGGTTCAAGGATACAGGTGGGGGCCGTAGAAATAACTTTGGGTAGGCTAGGCAGTGCCAGATGTGGAAGGCCTTGCAGAGTCTGACCATAACAACTTTAATTCCATTATAGGATTTGCTAATTTAATGGAACATGCTTTGTCAAACTTTTCCAAGTTAGAAAAACGTTAGAAATACATTAGTTTTCCAAGTTAGAAAAACATCTGAGATAAGTGGAGATATCATCTTTTCGAAGTAGCTTTAGCTTTGCAATCCTTAATGTGAGAAAGGGGTAAGCCTTGCAAGTAGATGAATGTGCAGTCTCTTACATTTGCTCTTTCATATTCTTTTGTTCCCTCCATAAATCTGTGTCATTAATGACAACGTGCAAGTCAACCAGAGGAGTAACAGCCTATAGATGACAGGCTTAAGTGAATCTTGCTTTCTCCCCTAATGGTCAACATATGGGCCTCTATCAGCCTGGAGTGGCAGGAATTTGCAAGAGACACAGGCCTATCCAGAGAGAGAGAGAGAAAGAGAGAGAGAAAGAGAGGAGAGAAGTGTGGAGGGGGAGGGGAGCTTCCTCATGATCCCAGAGGTATGGGTCTGGGAACTATTAGCAAAAGCCCTCTATTCCTACTCTGCTGTCAGGAAGATGCATGCTGGTGGAGACAGAAATGTTTTTACACTAGGAACCCCAACTCCATTATTAATTTTATAGCTCTGGGGATGGGATACTCGATTCTATAAAGTTCGTTCATCATTGACCCACCAAAAGTGTGTTGTGGCCCCAAACTTATGTGACTTAGAAACTCCAATTCCTTATCCTCTTTCCCATGAATATGTGAGCTCTTTCATGAGTCAGTATGGACACCACATATGGGAAGGAAAAAGGGACATCTGGCTAGAAGCAGCACCTTCCCACAGCATAGACAGGTGTAGTTGGGTTTATTTCCCCAATGGTTTTTGTTGTGATCTAAGCAGGGGTTAGTGACTCACTAGTTAATAAGCTGGTATTTTGGAAAAAAGGATCTAAAAATATGTGTCCCAAATATTTAGAACTAAACAAGTAGACAGATCATAAAACTCAGTGGCTCCCTTTCATCAAAAAGAAGTGCACATACACACATGCATGCACACACATGGACACACATGTATATAGTCTTGATATCTTTTATTTTAACCATAATGGTGATGCTCTCTGTTTTGGAAAGACTGAAAGAGGTCCTTAAGCCAGTATAGTCCTAGTACTATCAATAAGAATGAGTCTTTGTTATCATTCATTAAGAGAAATTAATACCAGCAAATTTTCTATAGGCTCTGCACTCTGAAATGCTCTTTTCAGAGTTTCAATGAAATGGCTCTATGTTTTGCTTAAATGACAGCAAGTGTCAAAACTGCCCTTCTGCCCTACAGTCTGTCATTAGGTCTAATTAGATCTAAACCCCAAAGCAGGGCCAATTTGTAGTCATCACTGGGCAGCCTCATCCTTTCCTCCTACTTTCAGAGACCACCCTTCCCCTCCCTGTTGTCCCATTCCCTGGTGCCCCCCAATCCCTCAGAGGAGCCCATTGTGGCTCCAGGCTGCAACCTCACCACTGTTCTCACATGAGTGGCTCTCAATC
This sequence comes from Cynocephalus volans, assembly GCF_027409185.1. NCBI lineage: Eukaryota > Metazoa > Chordata > Mammalia > Dermoptera > Cynocephalidae > Cynocephalus > Cynocephalus volans. The sequence continues at coordinate 38,330,561 of NC_084465.1, forward strand.
CTCAAAAACCCTCTCTCATCTTCTTTCTTCTGGGCCCTCATTATGCCCTGTTTGGGCAGCCAGTGGAGAGTGGCATGTTCAGATGAATTGTGTTTTCCAGCATTTTATAAGTAAGCACTGAACTACTGAGACATCTCATTGCCAGAGTCTTCATTTCCTTTACTGAAACCACTTCTGAATTGAGCTTTTGTCAATGATCATTGCTTTGTCTGTTCCTCTCTCTGAGTTCCTATGGTGCGGAGGTCACTTCAGTGAGCAATCCTTCTGTTTAGAGTCCAGTTCAGTTTTCTATATTTAGGGGACAAAAAACAACCAACCTGCCCATTACACAAGGCTGAGTTAGACCACCAGCTCAGACCTCATTAGGCTTCAAGCCACTGGGGAAAGAACACCAAGTTAGATGTCAGTACAAGACCTACAGCCTGATTCACAAGACGCTTCACCTTATCCCAGCCCCCGAAACCTTATACCCCAGGGGGAATAAAGAATTGTGATGCATGGTAATGTATTCATGTTTTGATAAATGCAGATAGGTGGAAGTGAAGAATTTATTGATGTGCAGAGCTTATGCACAAAATTCAAAAAGGTAAAAATTCAGAGTCACCTCTGGATGCCAAGTGAGAGCACTTTTCACACCCCCTGGGGCTCGCTTTCATATCCATGGCTTCAGTGACCTACTCTGGGCAAAAGATTTCTAAATCTGCATCTCCATCCCAACCTCCCTCCTGAGTCCCAGAGAGTATTTTCAGTGAACATTTCTACCTGGATATCCCACAGTGACAGCAAGCTCAATGTACTGAAAACTAAACTCATTATCTTTTCTCAAAGCCTGCCCTCCCCAGGTGCTCCCCACCTCGGGGAATCACCAGCATCAACATAGTGACCGAGCCAGAGACTGAGAGCCCCTCCTGACTCTTCTCATCCTCTCCCCCATCTGTTCACTCAGTCACCGAGTCCGGCCTCTTCAACTCCTCTTGAGTCCCTTAGCCTCTCCCATTCCCACCTCCACCAGCTTAATGCAGGCCAGAGTACTTTACTGGTCTCTACCTTGTCTCCACACACTGTGGCCCCTGCAGTCCTTCCAGTTCCTGCACCCAGAGTGATTCATCTGAAACACAAATCCAGCTTTGTTGCCCTTTTGCATAAAAACCCTCCATAGCATTCCATCGCCCTCAGGTTAAATCTAAACCCCTTGACCTGTTATTACACAAGGCCAGCCACATGCTGCTTCTGCTCACCTCTCCAGCCTTGTCTCATGCCGTTTCCCCTCTGAACACTGTATTCCAGCCATGCGGGACATCTTTCTGCTCCTCACACTTTACAGAGCTTGCTCATTTCCTGGCCCTGGCATGTATGGCCCCCTCCTCCTCCTCTGTCACCGCCGTCTTCTTCTTAATTTGTTACTGAAATATAAAATGCATGCAGGTAAGTGCCCACAAAACGTGTGTTCAGCCCGGTGAATTTTCTCAAATGAACACACCCATAGAACCTGTACCCAGATCAAGAACTTGCAGAGTCCCAGGATTCCAGAAGCCTCCTTCCCATTCCTCTTCTCTACCCCCAAGAGAAATCACTATGCTGATTGGATGTTTTTTCCACTTTTGTACTTTATATAAAAGAAAGCCTCATCTAAAATGCAAATGTACAAACCACAAAACACTGAATGGCTTACAACCACCTTAAAGTCTCACCTCAGCCTCTCACTCCTAGCTGGACTCTTTGGTCCACTTCCTCACCAAGCTTCTTGGAAATGTTGCTTACACTTGCTGTCCCCACTTGCTCCCCTCCCAGTCATTCTTCAATCCACTGCATCCACCCAGATCATCCATCAAAACTGCTCTCATCAAAGGGCACCAGTAGCTCCTTGTTGTGGAGCCAAATGAACATTTTCAGTCCTTTCCTACTTGACACCCTTCCCCCACAGCACTTAATTAGTGTGTTAGCAAGTTCTAGTGATTGACCGTCTTGAGCTGTCATCTGCTTCTCCTTCTGTCTCAGCTCACTGTCTCTTGCCTGGACTCTTCCAGCAGCCCCAAGACTCACCTCTTTGCCCCAAGCTGTTCTTCCAGACTTTTCATCTTGACATGTTTTTTTCCCTGATTGAAAATCTGGACTGGCCCACCACCCACCATAGAATAAAATCCAAACTGTAGCAAGGCATAAAGCCTCTATAACCTGTTGCTCCAACCTCCCTTTCTATGTTCTTTGCCTAATACCTACCCGGTGCATGGGCCACATTGACCCTGCCATCTTTTGTGAACTTGCCCTTGGAACTTCTGCTAGGAGGTTTCCTCTTGCCTGGGATGCCTTTCACCCCATTCTTTCCCTGCAAATCTACTCATTCTTTACACCCTATCTCTAATGACACCTCCTCTGTAAAACTGTGCAGTTGATGGCTCCTTTTATGATTCTGTCTGCTACTACTAATACCAAGAAATACCATTATTATAATATGCTTGGCTCACACCCCCTACAACATAAGTTCCTCAGGGAAGGATCTTAGTTTTGTTTGTTCATATATCCCAAATTCCCAGAATTGTGCCTAGCACATAGGAGGCACTGAGTAAACACTTGCTAAGTGAATGAATGGACAGTTAACATTTATTGAGCACTTTTTATGCCAGGAACTTTCACGCATTATCTCATTCCATCCACACCACAAACCCTGTGAGGAAGGAACTGTTTTTATCCCAATTTTGCTTGGGAGGAAACTGAAGCTTAACGAGATTAAGTAACTTACCCAACGTCATACAGTTGATACATGGCAAAGCTAGAATTTGAACCCTGATTCGTCCAAGCTCTACATAACCTCACTAGACTGGCTTTGAGATTTGTATACATGGTGTTTTTCACAGGACCCTACTGTGGGTTACGGTAGTTTGTCAGCAAATAAAAAATTATCCTGAAGTGGTGGAAGTATATTTTTACATAAATATCTCTTCACTATATTAGGAGTGCCCTGAGAATAGGAACTGGGTCCTAGTCATTTTATTTTCCCAAGCAGCCTCCACAGAGTCTTACACATGTCTGTGTTAACTAAATGTTTATTGAATGAAATAATGGGTGTGCTGTTAAGAGGCAGAATTTGGCAGTGAGTCCTTTTTGCACAATCAGTAATTTTGAGGACTGTCCTGATGGCTGCCCCAAATCCAGGCCCAGCTGCCGCCTCTTCTAACCCTTTGCTTCTTCAGCACGCATTAGGGTTGGGCCATCCCTAGCTGAGCCCCCTCCACCCTGACCCCAGCCCTCTGCCATCCTTCCTGTCCTCACAACCCCCGGCCTGTCTTCCTGCTCCCAGAGGCCGATCAGGCAGAGCAAGTTCTGCCCCACCCTCTCCTCTTCTTGACCCCACGCCCTGTTTGAACCTTGCTGCTTCCCTGGTCATCTTCGACAGGCGGGGCACATGACATTTATGTAGATAATTCTAACACAGAGTGGACTGTGATAAACACAGAGTCACGAGGCACTGGAGGAGTTCTGAAAAGGGAGACATTCCTCGTAAAATGATGGAGAAACTGAAAATGAATTAAGTCACCATCTCTTTCATCCTGATAGAAGTCTTTGTAAAGAGTTTAGCTTCTCTAGGTTTGTTAATTATTTGAGATTGTTGATTGAAAGTAATAGAAACTGGAGCAGTTTAAGTTAAAAGGGAAATTTATTATACGGATACAGAGTGTCTAGGAACTCAACAGTTAGAATGCAGCTGGACCTCAAGGAGAAATGGGAGCAGAACCAGAAAATAGTCCAGGATCTGGGCAGCATTCTCTTTTCATGTCGTGTCTTCACCACCTCTGTACATTTGCTTCATTCTTGTCTCTCTGTGGGCCTCTCTAGTCCTCAGAGCTTGTCATGATACATGACTGCCAGTGGCTGCTGAGTTTATGCATGGAGGTATTGACTGTCTCTGTCAAAATCGCAAGCCTGCAGGGAAATCTTCCTGATTGGCCCAGCCTGAGTCAATTGTCCACCCTGGGCCAATCACCTGTCGCCAGCAAGCAGGGTAATGTACAACCTGGCTGCCAGGTGCCTACCTCTGCAGAGCAGGAGGAAGTAGAAGGGATCATGGTAAGCTTAGCAAACTCTCCAGAAATGTCCACTATACTTGGTTCTGTTGTCTGATAATGTTCTTGTAAAAAATTCTAGGTGCTTCCTAGGAGTAGAGCAAATTAAGAGGCATTCTATCTTTGAAATTCTTTTCCAGAAAACAAATACCTAAATATGGATTGCCATTTAGCAAACATCACCTTGATTAACTGAGATGATGATGTTCCATTGATTCCTCATAGATTTTCGATACTAGTTTTGTTCACTGAAGGCCTGGAATCCTGGCCTCACCCAGGTGCCTCACACAGACTTATCTGGCATGCTAGACTGCACAGGGGAGAGAGACAGTTGTGTGATAAACCAGGCAGGGCCTTCCTCCCTCCTCAAGGTCTCACACAAATGATGCACACACCTCCCCTTCAGCAACCAGAGTTCTCTATTCTCTTTCTAATAAGCAGTGTAATCAGGTCTGGGGAGAAAGAATTCTCTCCAAGGATTCCACACCCTGACAAATTCTAACAGAATTAACCTCCTTACCATGGTTTGAGTTTGGGAGAGGGGGAACGAGGACAGATCCTTCTTTCATTCTGATGTGGCCTTGCCCATCCAGTGATCCACCAATCCAAGGCTGGGTAAGGATAATCTGAAAAGTTTATTTAACTCAGAAGTGGAAGAGCTGGATTCAGATTGTACAAGGCAAATCCAGAGCTTTGCATCCATTCTTCCTGGACTTGGACTCCTTGGTTCTCTGCAGCTGGCACAGGGAGATGACACACATGGCATGGGGCTCAGAATGGTGTTGCAGCCCAGGCTGTGGTGAGATGGGGCAAGGGCCCTGTCCTGCAGGATGGACCTCATGACTTCTCCTCCTGAGGCATGTTGTATTCTGCCCAAACCTTTTCAGTGACACCTCCCTGGCTTGTCTTCCAGGCTCCCTAGGTACAGCAGGCCGTGTGTGCAACCTGACTTCCCGAGGCATGGACAGCTGTGAAGTCATGTGCTGTGGGAGAGGCTACGACACCTCCCGCATCACCCGGATGACCAAGTGTGAGTGTAAGTTCCACTGGTGCTGCGCTGTGCGCTGTCAGGACTGCCTGGAGGCCCTGGATGTGCACACGTGCAAGGCCCCCAAGAGCGCCGACTGGGCGACCCCTACATGACCCCAGCAGAGGTCACCATCCACCTTTCCTCCCGCAAGGACTCCACTGGATCTGTAAGGACACTGGACCTTTGGGTTCACCCTGGGGGGATATTTCCTAAGGCATGTGGCCTTGGTCTCAACAGAGCCCCTTCTCCCTCCCTGGGGGCCCCAGGACTGAAGGCCACGTTCTGCACATAAAACATACCTTATTCTATCCGTCTTCTGGCATTCTGGGGTCACCTCTCTTTCTGGTGAGTTTGGTGAGTTCTCTTTGGAAATAGCATGACAGGCTGTTGGGGTGAGGGTGGTGGGCCCAGACCACTGTCTCCACCCACCTAGACTTCTTTCTAGAGCAATTGGCCAGGGAGAAAAGAGTGTCTCATAGGAGCCTTCTCTGTGTCTTCCAACAAATGCTCACAGTTAAGAAATTCCATACTTCTTTCCGGGAAGGGGGGCAGGTAAAGTAAAGAAAGCAAAATCAAATGCCACTGAAGTAACTTTATTTCTTAAAAAGACCAAGCAAGGCTTTTTTCTGATCAGCTGATTTTCACAGCCGCCACCCACAGGGATAATTGGTAATTGCCTGGAGAAGGATGGCTTTCAATAAACTTCAGGCTTAAAATGCATATTTTCTAAGACATTTATTGCCATAATAAAATCTGATGTAACAAGGTGGGAATGTGTGTCTTTTGGTGCTGTAGCGTGTTGAATCTTCACAATAGCAAAAGCCTCAGAAAGTGATTGCATTCCTGTCCCCTCGATATAAAGAATCTTTAGGAAATAAAACTTTCTTGTCACTTGGTATCTGAAGGAAATTAGAAGATGGACAATCGTCTGTAGCTACTAGGTGAATATGATGGAAAATAATGTAGTGAGTGGAATATTAGAAAATGTGTCTGTACAGATAAAGAAAAAGCGGGGGCATTAAATTCCTATCTGGTCTTATGCATGTGACTGATGAAATTTTGTGACTGAAACAACTTTGAGAATGAAAACTTTGGGGATGGCAAGACCAGGGAACTAAAATGCTGATTGAGAGGTTTCCAGAGCTAAATCGTGCCCGGGGCAGCCTTTACCATAAGCAGATGCCTAAGAGAGGTCAGCCACGTAGGCTGAGGAGCGTCAGCTAGTACCCCTCACCCTTCAAGCACATTCTAAAGACCTGTCATATTTAATTGTGTTTATCTGATGCTTACAAGATGACGTGATACTGTCGCCTAAAGCAAATGACACATAGCCTTGTTTATAAAGTTGGTAACCCTACTATATTATATTGCAAACAAATCGTAACTTTGAGACTATATTTAAGGGACCCAAATGTAATTATGGGAACAACAGTATGCAAATAGTGGTTAGTTTCCACTATCATCCGAAAGATGACATACAGGGAAAACAGACAGGCTGCCTGCCCTGTTTTTTATGTTAAATGAAAGAAAGGTGAAATATTTGAAGCTACTTCTCATTGCCTTGTACAATTTGGTTCTTGTTCTAAATATGATTTTCTCATAGACTTACATTAACAGGGTGTTTCATTATATGCATCTGGTGTCAAACTATAGATGCTTGCTCATTCTTTAATATTTTGGCCTTAAGTTTCTCTATTCTTGCTTTGCAGTAGGACATTTAGACTGAGGCTTGTGCAAAACAACCTATTAGAGTACTACGTCATCATTGATATTTGCCTCCTATCCCTCTTAAAAAGACCAACCTCATCCCCTTCCTCTCACTCTCAGTGGAGCCTAATAGTAGCTGCTCCAAGCTCCGTGTGGGGAAGCTCAGGGGCGAGGACAGCTGTTCAGTCTTCAGTGACGTGAGGTGCGGTGTGGATGGGGTTCCCAAAGCCATCAACCCTTCATTCTACTTGATGATCTGTGAAATCATAAGTCCATGGATATTATAATTGTAAAGTATCTTAGAAGATACCTCAGCTCTCCCTCAGTTTGGGAAAACTGAGCCAAGAGAGGTGAAGGGATCTGTACAAACACCAGCCATTACTCCATTGCTCCATCACAAATAGGGCCACACTCTAAGAGTATATGAGAAAGTTAAGTACTTTATCCATTAAATAAAACCAGTTTCTCTCAGAATTAGCTCAGTGGATTCTAAATAATTTGAGCTTCCCAATGGGATGTTTCCTGGTTATTATTATTATTATTCCTGAGATATTTAGATCTTTCTTTTAATGCTGAAATGCATCCTTCCTGATAAGTAGCAAACGGACAAGGTATATCCATGTAGAAACCTACACAAATTGTCCTAATCTGTAAGGGAGACAATGGCAACCATTGCAACTGGCAGTGGGTCCTGCCACTGAGAAGGTCATAACAGGAGAATGAAATATTTTTATCTGCTTTTACTTCTGAAAGAGGAAATTTCTATTATTTGGAAAACAATTTTTTTAAAACAGATAAAGATAATTTCAAACTCATTTTCTTAAGGGTTTGATAGAGAACCAGTATTCCAGGATTCTGAAATAAACTAAACTCTTGATTATCTAAGGGTTTTAAGGGAATGTATGGCATGAATTACCGACAACAAAATAATGGGAAAATCCGTTCCAGTTAAATCCCCTTACAAATTCTCTCCTAATAAAAATCCTATTATAAGTTGAACTTCCCTAGGCCCAAGATAATGCCCATTAATTTTCTGCAATATCTGAAAACACTCCCACAATAAGAGATCTTGACTAATTCACTGGAGTTCGCTCCAATAAAGATATAATCTGCACATGACTTGGAGACTTAGCATATGAGGTGCTTTCTTCAACAGATTTGTTTCACTAAATTGGTTTGTGGTGTGGACTGATATTTGTCTGTATTCTCTGAACATACTTTGTCAAGGTGTATTCCAGTCACAGCATCCTGGACAACCCCCTCATGGTCCGACAGCGTTAATGACCTGCATTAGGTTTATCCCCTCAAAAGGCTTAAGCTGAAGCACAAAAGCCTCCAGTGTCACAGCACTCGGCTCTGGCTCTGTGCCCCTTGGCGATGAGGGCTGGCATGTTACTGGATTAACAATGCTTCAGGATGGAAGTGGGAGTGGCATAGGGCACCCCAGAGCATTATCTGCTCTGCCTTATCCCATGTTACCATATTGAAATAAACATCTGAAAAGAATGATCTATCAAATGGCAATTCAGTCCAGGTGGGGCCAGATGATGGGAGCGGACATGAGAGGAAAAGAGCCCGGTAGCTTCTGCCAGGTGACTGGCCGAGCTTGGTGATCACAGGCAGTGGCTCTTCCCACTCCTGTTGGTAACCCCCACTCTCCCTCCTGTTGTTGCCCACCTGTCCCCACCACCCAGCACCTACTTCCTGAGACATCCTGAGGCCCATGAGGCTCATGGCCCCAGGCCATTGTGTAGCTCCGTTGGAGGTGGCCATTGTTAATTTCAAGAGGTATTTTTAAATTGTCACAACATATACCTTTTTATTAGAATTATTACAAACCTTAGGGAAAAAACAGTTATTGTATTTCTTTTCAAAGAAAGTAGCTTTAAAGTCAGAAAATCCAGTTTCACATTGACATTCCTGGATTATATTAATTTATTAAGGAACCTCACATCAACTCTAGGAAACCTAAAGCAGGACTGTCTCAAAAGACAACATGACCGTGCATGTGCTCTGCGTGATGGCATTTTCAGGCCAGGATCTTGTTATTACTTCTTAGTTATTAAATGCTGGCCCGGGGCTGGTGTTGTCTGGTTCAGCTGAAAAACATTCATCTCCCCTCTTGCCCACTCTCAAAATAAAGGCTCAGAGAGATGTCCAATGGACCAGAACCACTCTTTTGTGTCTATTTACTGTACTTAAACATGGGTTTCCTTATCTTAAGAGCAAGAGTTGTACTCAACAAATAGACCTCGCCAGTTCCAAAGCTGGTAAATAGCTCTTGTCAGGTGTGTGCTGAACTTCTGAAAAGCGATCTGCTGGTGCGAGCTGACAGCTTAGGCATGCTTCTTTTGACCTTCTCCCTACCTAGGCAGAGAAAATTTTCACTCATCCATGAGAATGTTCTTTACATTTTTCTAGAGATCAGCAAGGTGACAGGTGGTTTGTAAAACCCAACATGATCATTATTTTTCTAAATCATAGTTGTTCCAACTCTAGCTTATTTTTCCTAGTATTCACATGGATTTCTGTTTAACCAAACCTCCCACTTCCACAAGCTAATAAAAGTGTCACGCAGGTTGTTACAAAGAACTATTGTTATTTACAAGTCTACATTTTATGTGAATTCAAAACATAATAAAGTGAATTTTCAGTATTAGCTCTGTTATTTTAAACTTGTGGTAGTCTTGTCAAACCCTACAGTGAAAAGAAATCCTTGCAGGTTATGGGAACTATTCCCTTGTGTTTTCTCAGGACCACACTTAACTTGATTAAGAAGCATCTTTCAAGTTGGTAAAGATTTTCAGGGAAAGCAATGGACTTATCTTCCTAATAACTGTTCTTGTAAGTTGATGGGTGAGACATATTCAGTATTGAGAAATTATTCCCGATTTTCTCCCTGTGTTTTCCTGTGGGTACCATCTAAGTGCTTGCCCTCTCTTGGTGCTAGCATGCTTTGGCAGTGTTTATAAATTCAGTGTCTCTCCACAGTGGCTAACCCACTCTGTTGACTTCTCTGAATTATTCTTTCCCTGTAAATGCTTACTGTTGGCTGAAATGGCATTTTCTCAGCTCGATTAGAAACATACAAGATCTCTTGCCCCTTTGTTGAGACCTGTGCATCCTGATTGTGTGGGCTACTTACATATAGCAGTAAAAGTTTAGAAAATGGGAATAAACTCGCCCCCAGCCAGGGAAGTCCAGCCTCCCCCGTTTTCTCTGCCCCAATGATCTGTATTTTGGGGGAGCCCTGACTCAGCAAGGCACTGCGTTTGCACTTCAAGCTCCCCAACATGGCCCTGTAGTTGGGCTCCTCGCTTTCCCTCCAGGATACCATCTTCCCTTCCAGAAACTCCCACACCTACCTGGATCATCTGAAAAGATGTGGTGATTCATGTGTCAGTGTTTGTTTCTCAAAGAGCATTTCCCCCAGAATAAATATTTTTGCCCAGAAATTGTCAATGAAAGTTCCCTATTATCTAACTCTTTGCATGAAGATTGTCCTGCACATTGTACAATGTTTAAAGGTAACCCAGGTCTCTACCCATTAGATGCCAGAAGCAACTCCCTCAGCATCCAGTGTGACAACCAAAATGTCTCCAGACATTGCCAAATGTCTGAAGGGGAGAGGGAAGAGAGAAATCATTTGGGTTGAGGACCACTGACTTTGGGTTAAGCCTTCTATTAGAATGCATGCCATTTTCAGTTAGGAACATCTCACTGGGAGTATTAGTTTCATGGGTGAATTCTCAATATTAATGTATCAGACTAGCTGGGAAGGAATCTTTTGGAAAAGGTGTAGTCCTAGAACCCCTCAGCATCAGGGGGCAGAATGAAAAAGACTAAGACTTGAGCTCACTTAGGCCTTCACTGTGTGTCCCTGGAGTATGGGAAAGCAGGAGGCTGCTGAGTTGCTGAAGATGGACGTTCACTGTAGGGCAGCCAGCCAAGGGTAGAATGTTAACAAAGAGAAGCAATAATGTGGTCTTAGAAGCTGGAGACAGAATTCTTAGGAATTCCTCAGTTTCACAACGCTCAGCAGAGGAAAGAAAAAAAATAATAATAAAAATCCTCAAGCTATGTATGGCCTGGAAGGTGGAGGAGTGAAAACATCACAGCATCAAATAGTTAAGTAATTTTGAGTTCTCAGGACAGTCAGAGCGGAGGGTAGTAATACAGAGGACACACTGAAGAATGGAGAAAGTCTGAGTCTCAAGTGAAGAGATAGTCGGAATTTCCTGGTTAAGGCCAGGATGGGTGTCATTTGCAGGTTGTTCATCGAAACCCCACCTTCTCTCACTGCCGGTTGTCCCTGCTGCAGGTAACTCTAGCCTCGTATGCATCATATTTCAGCAGAGATAAGGAACTAAAGTGCTTTCCAACATGTGCCAACCAAGGGTGGGGTGGGGACAGCACATTATGGAGGTAAGAGTAAAGAAAGAAACAAGCCTGGGTGACAGACAATGAAAAGGGCGACCCTGGTGGCTGCAGAACTTGGAGCAAATGGCAGCTGGTTTACAGAAGGAATCAGAAAGCTATCTTCTTTGACTTGACTATTTTTCATAAGCCAAACAATTTATGTTTCATGCTTCCAGAGAAGTAAAGAGCAGACGAGAACTACTTGGATGAACTAATAGCTCTTGATCTGTCTCTTCGTGGTATTATCTAGTTCTAGATAATAGCATGATTTAAAAATGATGGACATGACCAATTTAACCTTTAGACTATTTTTGGACCCTTAACTTGATTTTCTAATTTCTGAGTAGTGACTGACCCTAGGAGAGCCCCTGTAATTGGATCACAGGCGCTGGATTTCCCCAGGCAGTCCACTCATTCCTATTTTAATAGCATTGCAGGTTTTTCTAAGTTCCACAGAAGAGAGGAATCACGTCACTGCCTGTAAACCCAATTCAAATAATTAAACGATGAAGATGCATCCAGTATCCACTCAGCCGGATTGCTCATCCTGGTTACTTCAGCAGAGCTGGGGAGCTTCACAAACCCATCTGTAAATGTTTAGGGGCTTCGTGTTACATGTGGAGGTTGCACACCAGTCGAACAAATAGCAGGAAATGCAGAAAACTAAATCTGAATTGGAGTCTCTAATAGACTACCCGCCTATGTAAACTTTGGCATCTGCCCCTTGATCATTATTCTCCAATAGTAATGAAGTCTTCATGAAAGGCCTTGAACTCTGAGTCGTCATTTTGGAATCATGCTTAATCAAGACAAATATTCTCAGCCTTAGAGTACAACTAAAAGGAGCCGGGAGTGCAGGTTTAATTTTCCTATATATTACTGTAACTATAAACAATGCCTTATCTTCTCAGCAACTCTCATGAAATAATAAGCATTAGTGTTTTTAAAAGTATTTATACCAACCCTTGGAGATTAGAATCATGATTCACAGATGAGAAATTTTCCTCTTCTGCAAAGCTTAGTAACTGAAGGAAGAATTACTCAGTAGACTGTCTATACAAACAAATGAATTTGAATGCTTCCTCTATTAACCATTCATCAGTGAATTTCTTTTAATTTTTCTGAACTGACTAAATGATCGAGTCAAGGTGATCTCTCTGACTTGCATATTGAAGATGGATAATTTAAAAGTTTCTGAAAATTGTGTAGTTCTGTCATATAGATATGGGACTTCAACAGAGCAGTGAGGTTACATGACACCACCAGAATCCTAAGAAGGGTGACAATTCCTGGGATCACAGAATGTCACATTTGGAAGAAACTTTGCAGATAATTTATTCCAACCTCCAAATTGTATTCATGAGAAAACAAAAGAAACTTCATGGTTCTGACTGTGATGTGAGCTAGACACTCTGAATCATCCTCAGGGAAAAAAAGTTATTATTCACTCAATAAGTCTGTATTGAACATCTCCTCTGAGTCATCTGCTGTGCTACGTGCTAGAATGACCAAGACAGGCATGCCTTGCTTTGAGCCCTCTGGGATGACTAACACCTAACGCTTTTTACTTTATGAGCATTTTCACATGTGTAATTGGATTTAGTCTTCAGAATCACCCTTAGGTATAGATATTATCATCCCCAGTTTGAGATGAGACAAATTTCAGAGGGACTTAGTAATCTGCCCAGGTCATAAAAGGCTTATAAGCTTATAGGAGGCACAGCCTAGACACATACTTGTCTTCTAATTCTCATTCCAGTGTCCTTTCTATTATACCAGAGCTCCCTCTGATTAAAATTCAATAAGCAGTATTCTGTCCAACCAGCCACTGAAAATGACTTTGTTTGTTTAATGACTGTATTTCCAAACAGAAATGAGATGTATGAAAGGATTTCTATGATTTTTAATTTATTTTATATGAAATCTAGACAGCAAGTCATATTTAGATAAAGTGGCTTTTAATGATACATTTAACAAGGCACTTTTATTTAAAATAAAATAGTTTTGAGATTCTTCCAAGATATCTGATATTTCTGATCATGAGAAATCTACTTTCTCTGTCATGTGCAGATTTAATCCACAATTGAAGATGGTTCTAAAAGATTATGTATCAACCTAGACATGGTATGAATCGTAATTTATTTTAGAGTTTTCCCCAAACCCCTGCCTAATGCTTGATTACTCAGGTTGAATTAACATGACAATAATTTTTAAAAATATGTTTCATAATAGTCTTGCCGTCTTATACTAAGAAGGGAGACAATTTTCTCAGCAACAATGCCCAAGAAACATTTTTCAGAATTCTATTCAAATGTAAAATGTATTTTTAAAAGGAAAAATCTGACCACCAGCACAGGGAATCAACAAGTAGCTAGTTTGCTGTGAAATGAGATCAGGGTAGGGAAAATGTTCCCGCTGACCATTTATAGCTACCAGCCGCTTCTCACCCTAATTTAATGTTAGAATTTATATAATTTCTATGCCTCCAGGAATTGCCTAGCCAACAAATCAACCTTAAAACAAACAGTTTTAGATCAAGATGCCTAGCAGATGCAAGAGTAAAACCTCCTTGAGGGTCACATTCTCAATCAGGCTGAGAATTCTCACAGTAAACTTCAAAAAATGTCTTAGTCTATGTCTGTTACTTATAACAGAATACCTGAGACTGGGTAATTTATTAAGAAAAGAAATTTATTTCTTACTATTCTGGAGGCTGAGAAGTCCAAGGGCATGACTCAGGGTCTGGTGAGGAACTTCTTCCTTTAGGGACTCTCTGCAGAGTCCTGAAGCAGCACAGAACATCACACGATGAGGGGTCTGAATGTGCTAGCCGAGGTCTCCTTTTCTCTTCTTATAAAGCCATAAGTTTACTCCTTTTATAACCCATTAATCCATTTATCCATGAATGGACTAATCCATTCAGGAGGGTAGAGCTCTCATGACCCAATCAGCTCTAAAGCCCTCCCCCTGCCAATACTGCAACGTTGGGGATTAAATTTCAATGTGAGTTTTGGTGGAGACAAACCATTCTCAAACCATAGCACCAAACCTGAATTCATGATCTGAACTTATAAAACACACCAAAATAAGCCACCATGATCAAGGGTCACAGAAAAAACAAATCATAGAATTAGACTCCCAAGAATATCAGATAATAAAATTATTATACACAGACTACATGAGTATGTCCGTTTAGAAATAATAAAATTCATATACATAAATAAGGTTCATAATACTTTTAAAAAAAGATGAAGCAAAATGATATTTGAGAGGGAACTAAAAAGAACACCCAGAAATTAAAAATATAACACTGATATTAAAAAACTCTGAGATTTTCTGCTTGTGGCTGCAGCTGAGGAAGCATCATCTCTCTCCTTCCATCATGTCTAAGTCAGTCTTCCAAAGGGCCCAGAGAACTTCAGAAGCTCTTAATTAAAAGTTTGAACTTGGACTCTGGTCAAAATGGTGGAATAGATGGTCCCCAGCATCACTCTCTCCCACAAATCAACCAATTTACAGCTATTAAAAAGCGACGACAGCCACGCTGGGGCCACTAAGCTCAGGGGAAGAGGAGGAGAGACCTATGGAGTGCACGAAGATGGGAGAGAACCATGATGAGAGAAAGAAAGGATTGCTCCTAGTATTTCAAGTCCCAGCTGCTTGAAGGCTGGAGCTGGTGAGCACATGGAACAAGAGCTGGCAAAAGCCACAGCTGTGCCCTTCAGATGAAGTTGCTTGGAGGTGGCAGGGGAGAAGAGGGTCCATGGACCGACATAGGAGTGAGGGGCTCAGACGACAGAAAAAAGGAACCATTCAGAGGCTGGTGAGTCATTGCAACAGACCAGTACATGACCCATCCCTTTGGAAGTGTTTGAAGTGTGGGCTGTGGGGGAGATGGGCCCACCGGTGGAACACTGGGGCACAGCAGGGACAGCTGATCTACCCTCTAATCAGCATAGGACCACTCAGTGGAGACTTAGGAATATAGAACTGCAGGGGGTCCAGTTTGCTGAAAAGACTCAGGCCCAGACCGAGTTTCCACACAACCCAGGTACCGGACCTCACAAGACCCAGAAGTACATACAAGGTCAACCATTAAAACTTGAATGGTGCAAAAAGCCTTCCCAGGGAATCAGCAGCAATGAAGCAGTTTAGCTCAACTACAGGGCTCACGTGCTGGTCCCCACAGGAAGTACCTACATTTTGGAAGTAAGTAAAGGACAACAAATTCATTCCACGGCAGAGTTTAATTAGTGGGAACAGCAAACAATCCAACACAGAACTGAAAGGAAAAACAAAATACCCACAGATCAGAGACAAAGTTGATATTAACTAGTTAAGGCCTCACATCATCAGAGAATACCTATAAAACCTAGAAGGACTAGAAGCCACCAGGGCTCCAAAGCCAGAGAGGGGGTAGGGCCAAGGGCCTCAGTCGCACCCCCTGATACCTGCAACCAGCCCAGCGATGACCACTGTGGCACCTCAGGAAGCCCCCTGGGATCCCAAGCTGGGGCAGTGGGGGGGCCAGCCGCCTCAGTGATGCCCCTCTGACATCCACAACCAGCCCAGCAATGACCACTGAGCTGCTGCAGGAAGTGCCCCAGGCTCCTGAGGCAGGGCAGTGGGCAGTTGAAGGCTTCAGCCACACACCCCTGACATCTGCATCCAACCCAGCAATGACCCAGCCACCACTGGAAGCCCCCTGATCTTCCTTGCTGGAATTGGGGAGGGCACAGGGCTCGATCGTGCCCCCACTCCTTCCCCCCTTCCCACCCTATTTCTCTCCCCCTTTCCCTCTCCTTCTTTCCCCCAACTGCTCCACAGCAACATCTTAGAATGAGGCATGGAGCCAGGGAAAGCTGAACCCAGCCGCAACTAGACAAGCTGCTGACACCTTCCTGGGGCCCCTCCAGGATCCTGAGGTGTGGAGCCAGGGGAAGCTGAGCCCAGCCACAGTGAGGTAAAGAGCACCCCAAATACACCATTTTCACAAGGGTAGCCCTCCATAGTTACCACAATTGTCACAGCTGCCACTAAAGTGGCTAGTCTCTATAGAAGCAGTCACAGTCACCATGCAGATGGCACACCAGACTCTCAACTACATTGATATAAGGAGAAGGACAAGCAGAGATGAAAAAAAAAAAAAAAAAGAGGTCCTCTCTCTCCACAAAGCACACTCCAGAGTAATAGAAGAATCATCTGATTTACAATAAGAGGGGAGAACTTGATCACACCTGTCTCAGTACTGGACAGATCATCCAGGCAACAAAGCAACAGAGGAACAGTTAATCTATCAGATGGAGAGAACAAATCTATGGTTATTAGAGAGGGGAGGGGGAAGGTGAGAGATTGGATAAGGGACATAAAGAATAAGTATGATTTGTAACAATGAATATGCCAATAAAAATAAATTTTTTAAAAAAAGTTTGAACTTAAAAATAACCAGTAAGAGACTGTGGGGCCATTCTGAGCCATGGGGAATGCTCACAAATTGTGTGGTAATAAAATATACTAACACCAATTACTTCAGAATATTTGGGGTTGTTACATATGCTGCTATGGTGCAGATTCAGTCATGAACGCAAGGCCACATGAGGTAGAAGATTCTGAAACCAAAGAATATCTAAAAAAAAAAAAAAAGATTTTCAAGGAACAGGTGCCAAGTTACCTATGAAAAAGATGTTTGTTTGTGGCATTAAGGAAAACACTGAAGAATACCATGTAAGAGATTATTATGAGCAGTGTAGGAAGATTGAAGTGATTGAAATCGTTACTGACTGGGGTGATAGTAAGAAGAGAAGCTTTTCTTTTGTTACCTTTGGTGACCATAACTCCATGGATAGGACTGTCATTCAGAAGAAACACCATACTGTGAATGGACATAACTGTAAAGTAGGAAGAGCCCTGGCTAAGCAAGAGATTGACAGTGTCTCCTCTAGATCAAAGTGGTTCTGAAAACTCTTGCAGTGGTTGGGGAAGTTGTTTTAGAGGGAACAACTTTGACCATGTAGAAATTGTCACCAGTTTTGAAAGCTTTTGTGGCAGCTAAGGTAGATTTGATAGCAGTGATAACCTAATGGATTATTAATTATAAAAGCAATTTTCAAGATGGTGGAAACTACAATGAACTTTGGCAATCACAATAATCTTCAAATTCTTTACCCATGAAGGGAGGAAACTATAGAGGCAGAAGTTCTGGTTCTTAAGGTGGTGGTGGCCAATACTTTGCCAAACCACAAAACCAAGGGGGTTATGGTTGTCCCAGCATCAGCAGTAGCTATGGCAGTGGCATGTTTTAATTACTGCCAAGAAAAAAATCTTAGCGGAAGAGGTGAGCAGAGAAAGAATAGGAAAAGTATAGGTTACAACAGGTGTATGAACTCAAAAAATCACAGTGGCAGGTCCTCACTGCTACGAGGAGAGATGTTTTAGAAAATACCCTTATGGTCAAAAAAGCATAAGAACTGTACTTGTGACTAACTGTATAAGAGGTATTTCAGTTTCTGTTCTGCGGAGAGCACAGAGCTTTCTGACAAAAGGAGTTAACATAGTTCTTCTTTGTGTGTGTGTGTGTGTGTACATGTTGTTGATTGCTAAATGTAATAGTCTGATCTCAATGCTGATTAAATGTATCTTTTAAAAAAACTCAGTGGATGTGAACAGGAAAATAGATACAGTTAAAGAAAGAGTTAATGATGTAGACGATGGATCTAAGGAAATCACCCAGAAGGCTGCCAAGATATTTTTTAAAAAGCAGGGTGAGGGGGATATGAAATGAGTTAAGAGACATGGGAGATCCAAAGAATATGTCTTATAAGGGTTCCAGGAAGAAAGAAGAAAGAACATGGGAAAGATGCAGTTTCCAGAATGGATGAAAGATATAAACCTTCAGTTTCAAGAAGCATAAATACCAGGTAAATTAAAATAAAAAATAAAATAAAACTACACCAAAACATTTTGCTGAGAAAGTGTAGAGAGTAGGAGAAAAAGAGAAGACATCAAAAGCTACCAGAGAGAAAAGACAGGTTGCCTGCACAAGAACAATAATCGAATGATTGCAGACTTTTTTAAAGCAATTATGGAAATCAGAAGCCAATGGAATAATATTTTCAAAACCCTGAAAAAAAAAAAAAGAAATGTCAGCCTATAACTTTATATCCAGCTGAATTATCATTAAAGAATAAGGATAAAATAAAGACATTTTCAGACAAACATAACCTACCAAGAACAGACTTTATCTACAGGAACTTCAGGAAAAATGAAATAAATTCCAAAAGGAAGGACCAAGAGGCAAGAAGGAATGAACAAAGAAACATGCATACATGCAGTTAAATTTAGAGAATGCTGAATATTTTTAAATAACCAGTAATTACTAATTTTTGGTAACAAAGCAAAATGAAATAAAGTATTGCAACAATATCAAAATGGAAAAAGAAGTGATCAAATTTAAGCATTTTTGGTTTTTTATATTGTTTAGAAGGGAAGAAATATTGATAAATTTTAGACATTGTTAAGTGTGTTAAAATTTTAAAGATAACCATTAAAATACCAAAAAAATGCATAATTTCTTATAGAGAAATGAAAATAATTTTTAAATTCTTCAATCTATCTAACAGAAGGAGAATACATTTGTAGATGTGGATGTGGGTAGAATTTACCAAAAGTAGGAAAATTGGTTAGTATTCTGTTGCTCATAATAGCAAAAAAATTACCTAGGAATAAACAATAAAGACTGTGCAGAACTGCGAGGAAAAATCTACAAAACTTTAATAATGGAAATAAGATATACTTTGAATAAATGGAGAGAATACCATTAAAAAAACTAATATTATAAAATGTTAACTTTTTACTAAAATTAACCCAATCTATAAAGCTACAATTTCAACACAAGACCAGGCAAGAACGATCAGGATTGTTCCTTTAGGCAATTGTTCCTTTCTCCCTCCCTTTCCCTGCACCAATATCTCTTCTCTCTTCTCACTCTGGATTCAACTATAAAGCACCAGGCATACAGCAGGTATCCAATAAATAAATATTCTTTTTAAAATAAAGGAATAAATAAAGATTCAACTCTTCTTTAAGCAATTCTGATTTATACTTTCAAAAAAAAATTTCCATCACACAATACATATAAAAGTAGTCCCCAACTTTGATTCTCTTGTAAGTATACAAACCATCCTCTTGCCAAGGTCATTTTGTGGATTGGTTACAATCTGAAAAGTATTGTAGAAGGTTTTCTGAGAGTCATAAATAGATGACAATATTGACTTCTTAGTGTTAATCTAATGAAAAATAACCCCCATTAATTAAAATACTCAATACTTTCAAACTTCTGAAAGTCAACAAAACTCTGGTTTTATGTAGAAATTTCAATAGCTCCCTATTTATCATGTGGCTCAGGAAGTGTCTTCCAGTAGGTATTGAGATGTATATATATAATAACCCACCCACAAAAACATCAGAAATTTATACTCTGATTTATTTCCTGTAGATGATTAAAACGGTCTCAAAGACCTAATGGTCCCTGAGAGCTAGTTATCTTGAAACACATATTATCATGTTACTAATAATTTCTTCCCCTATACTCTGTCCCTACTCCCATTACAAATGACTAACCGGAGCTTCAAAGCTAATATAATTGGTATAACCCTCTTCACCAGCTTCACATATTTTGCCCCAATTTATTGCTTGTGCATCCACATATCCTAGGTTGCAGAAATCCAGGATCTCTCTCTTGAGGCTCCTACTACAAGTTGTCTAAGAATCCCCAGGACTCACTGAATGCAAACAGGTCATTACTTCCAAACAGCATAAGTGGAAAGTATCTTCTGTCTATAGGTTTGTTGCTTCTATTATTTTCACAGGTGCCATCGTTGAATACTTGTCCTGTGGAGTTGCAAGAACTCTAGCTCAAAGACCAATTGATACCCTTGCTGATCCTGATCCCGGAACTGCCCAAAGCTCACACTCGGGCCCCCAGAATATAGCTCTTTTAGTTTTCACTCACATATTTAGCCACTGTTCTCAAAGAGTGACAATGTCTTGGTGGCTAGATCCAGAGGTTCTTCAGCTTTACCTACATGTTTTGCTGGAACCTCTTCTTCCCAAAGAACCACTAGGCTTTTATGTTGAGCCCTTATGACCAGCCAATTCTCTTATAAGGAATTCTCCTTTGAGGCCTTTGGAGTCCTTTCATGCCAGCATATATTTGTTAGGGCCACACTCTTCAAAACAGAGATTTCAATTCTCAGGAAGAAGAGGGTGGGGTCTTACATTACCAGAAGCCACCAGGGCTCTCTTTGCAAATTGCTAAGTCACAGGAATTTTTTTAAAGATTCTGCTACATCCTCTCCTTAGAGTAAGCAGAGTCTAGTGCCCTTAAATCAGCATAACTAAATCTGGGTACATAAATGACTCCTCTCATAATAAAATACTTCCCCAGATTGACTTGTGTCTTCATTTCTATACCTACTAGTTACAGTACCCATATGCACCAGCTTAAAATGCTAATCTGTGTCCTCTGCTTTCAAGTAAGATGTAGCAGGCTGGAGCAGGCCAATCCTCCTACTGTGACAATTAGAAAAAATAAATTTCAAAACTTATTTTTTAAAGGCATTGGAGAGCTGCTGTAGAAGCAACAAGGACAAGAAAAACTAAAATTTCCGGGTCAGAGAGTCTTCTTAGGTGGACTCTTTACTGGCCATCTTCTACCCTGGTTGCCAATCCTGGGCACACAGGCTGAGGCTCAGGCCATGCGGAGAGTAAAACCAGGCTGGCCTTATGGTTCTTCGCTCTGTACTATCAGCCACCAATATCACACAATGTGTTTGGTGTATAATTATATCATACTAAGAATGAGAGGTGCTGAAGCTGTTGACAAAAGAAGTGATACACACACACGCGCGCGCGCGCACACACACAGTCTAGCCTAAGGGGATAATGATATAGATTGGTGATGCTGATTTGGGGGCAGGGGTGGGGTAGGGGAAAGTGCAAGGGGACAGGAGTGCATATGCATACTCCACACACCAAAGTGCTGGCATCAGGCTCCCTGACATCAAGGTCAATGCTTCTGCAAGGGAATTCCAGTCCATCGGGAATGGCCCAGGATTGCTGGTGCAGTAATCCTCCCTTGTCCACAAAGATCCCCAATGAATGCCTGGAATTGTGGATAGTATCAAACTTTATATACACTGTGTTTTTTCCTGTACATACATACGTATGATAAAGTTTAATTTATAATTTAAGCACAGTAAGAGATTAACAATAACTAGTAATAACATAAAATAATTATAACAATGTAACATAACAAAAGTTATGTGAATATGGTCTCTCTATAAATATCTTATTGTACTGTACTCACGTATTTTTAGACTACAGTTGGCCATACGTAACAACCCATGGAAAGTAAAAGTGCAGATAAGGGGGGACTACTGTATATCAAACATGAAGGTGTCCTTAGGCATGTGGCATGTGTATCAAGATTAGCCCCTACTCCGTATCACTGACTCTCAATCTACCCTCTGATATTGATATGAGTCCTTTCCAACATGAAGGTCTCGATGGCCTCCACTTAAAACCCAGCACTTGCAGCATTTAAGAGACAGAGAGAAAACCAGGCCAGTCTTACTATTCTTCCCTCTGTTCAATCTACCACCAAGATCACATAATGGGAGGTGCAGGTAAAAATGTGACCTAATGAGGCCATTTCCTCCATGAGCAGGTGTCCCCAAGTGAGGACGTGATGGAGACTGCGTCCGCTCTTCCCTCAGCATCCCTGCCTCTGGGCACAGCCTCCCTCCCAGCCTGAGCTTCTCCACCTTGTGCTGTGAATGTCTTATTTAAAGATATTGCTTTTAGGTGCAAACTGCCCTTTGAAAACACAAACCAAACATCTCTGAAGGGCTCAGGGAAGAATAAGCCATGTGTTTTAACACTAGAGGAAAGACTGTGTTGAACTGTGAGAACAGAACTACGCTATCTTCACATCTTTATAAGGGAATTCCAAGGGTACTTTTGATAATATTTTGCCTCATGTGCTGACTTTAGTAGCTACCCTCTGGGTGAACTGAGGCTCTACTGGGCTTGGACCACCCAAATATAATGTGCTACCCTTCTAAGAATTGTTGTCATATGCATAATCTATCCCTTTCAGAGAGCCTCGTGGCACTCAAATAAAACTGGAAAGAGTGGCAGATAATTGCTCTTCGTATATACATTCAGTTGGAATTTTTAATGTGTTTTTATTTTTGATTGACACTGTGAAAATCCAAACTGCCCTACTGGACTCTGGCTCTACTGGCAAGCAGAGAGATATCTTCTTCTCTGGCCCGATTATCTTGCAAGATGCCCACCATCTTCCTTAATGCAGTAAACCAATTTGGGGTTAAGTTCTCTTGTGCTCACAATGTTTAGGCATTAGGAAAACTCTGTGGGGCCAGTCGAGAATGTATGTGTGGGGGCATTCAAATAGATAACCAGAGATGCTGATTTAAAAAAGAAGACTGGGTCCGCATCATCCCCTCCCTCCTGCCCCTGGCCCCACCCCATCTGGCCAGGCGCAGATCCGGCCATGGTTCCCTCAGACCCGCCCTGGGTGGAGTGGAGAGACTGGGTCCTATCCCAGATTAATTGAATCAGACTGTCTGGAGATGGGCCCAAGTGCTGGGATTTTGAAAGCTCCCCAGGTGATTATGATGAATAACTGAAGGTTGCAAACCAGTGATATACATTATTCCAACGAATTCTCTTAGCCACACTGTTAAATAACTTGGATAAAGTCAAATAACTAGTGAATAACAGCAGATTAATAGTAGAATCCAATTCCTAATCTCCAATCTAATACTTTCCCTGCCTACACAGTAAACAGTTGCCTCTCAATTAATTCTACATTATCAACTTGACCGATGATAAGCAAGGATGGGACAGCAGAGCATTGGTGGGGAAATGGGGGCAGTGCAGGCAGGCAGAGGCCACCCTGTAAAAGGAAAACCATTCCAGAATTCCAGAACTTCTACTTCCAAAGACAGTGTCATTATTTTGCTAGTTATCCAGACCCTCAAACTTCAGAATTGGGTCCTACTTTCCATACAGTTTCTATGAGCAACCATCCCCGTTTATTCTTTCTTCCAAATATTTCTCCCCTTCCTCTTCTTTCCATTGTCATCACACAAACCAAGACCCTGATCACTTTATTTCTAAATTATCATAATTAATGCACAATAATGCTCGCTGGCACCAGACTCTCTTTCTCACTCTTTCCAAATAAATCACTCTAAAACACTGTTATCGTCATTTCACCGCCATCTTCCAAAATCTTCACTGGTTCCCATTGCCTAAAAGGTCCAAACTTCTTACCCCTCTACAATCTAGCCCAACTCCCCCTTTCCAAATCTATCTCCAACTCTCTATCTAGTCTAACTACTACTGCTGCTTACACTCATCATGCACATTTTCAGCATACACTGTGTTCCTGTGATGGGAAGAGCTTTGGGATCGGACAATCTTGTGTTCAGATCCCTGTTTTGCCCCTCGGGTGCTGGTTGAGGTTGGAGAGTTATTTAACCTCTCTGGGCCACAGTTCTTCCTTTGCCACAGGCAAGTGGATAACAATACTGATTTCATAACATGGTTGTGAGGATTCATGAGTGAATGGGTAAAATGATGCAAGTAGATGCATGGAATTTGGTGGATATTGTTACTACTTTCAGGAAACAATTTGTTCCCATCCCTTCCTGAGCTGGTTGTTAAACTCCTGTCTCTCAGCTCCAAACCACCCCTCTGTGTTCTGCTGTGGCCACTGGGCTGAGGCTGCAAACCACATTTCTGATTTGCAAGGCTGGAGGAGAAAGAAGGGAGAGACACACTCCTGTCTGTTGGATGTTCCTGTCGAGGTTATTCCAGCGACAGTCCTTCCTGCAGCAGCAGCAGCAGCAGGTTCCAGTTTGCAGTTTTTCCTCATGCTCCAGACCAGCCTCACTGTGTCTGTAAAAGACACCAGCACCATCCGGCCAGGACCTGACTTCCTTCTGGGCGCTCCTTTCCAAGTTTCTACATTCTAATAATCTCAACCCTCTTCCCTTTTGTTCTTATACGCCTGGAGGTGGAAGCTGCTTCCTATTTCTGTAATGGCTCAGGGTTCCCTTGATGTTCTCCAGGTAATAATTCTTTATATTGAGTTGTCTCTGTTCCTATAAGTGGTGTGGTGTGTTTCCTGACTGGGCCCTGGCTGATATCCTTCCCAACATTTCCTTTCTCCCAATGGATACACACCTGACTGCAAGAAGGCCTCCATGATCATGTCATCCTATGAATGCTACAGACCCCCAGACTCACCACAGAGCTGGGATGAACCTCAGAAATAAACTGCCAGTAGAACCGTCTCACAGTTGAAAAAGCTGAGTTTCTGAAGTTAGCATCAAAGGCACAACCTCCACATGGTTCTCTTTTCTACCTTCTGTGACAAGCCACCCACCTGGACCAGCCACTTCGCAGCCAGTCATTGAGGCCCTGTAGCATCTCCTTAATTACTGCCTCAGAATATCATTTAACTGGCACAGGAACTTAGCCTCAGGCGTCTTTGTAAAGGAGCACTGCTGTGTGTAAGAGGACTTGGCCCTGTATTACCACCCTGTGTGTGAGGCCATGTAGAGAGGACTCCAAATAAAGTTTGGCGAATGAATTATTTAATTAATCCAGAACCATGAGCATACTGAAAGGATGTCCATACCTCTCATATGTTCTAGATTCCTGCTAGCAATGACCAACATCTGGATCCAATAACATCTGGGAACTGTAGTTTTATGGCCTTTATAGATGCTGAAAGGTCTTCTGAGTTTTCTCCTTAGATGCAGCAAAACAGAAGCTTCAGCAGAATTTTATAAGAATGCATATCCTACTCATTAGAAAGGAAGTACATGTAAATTTACAGCAGTTTTATCAGGTGACATTTCCTCATTGACAGAATTTAATACTTAAAGTTATAAAGTCTTAATGGGACAGAACATTTTAAAGAGGTAGTATAGTTTTCAAATTCCTTCCATAAATTTGGCTGCAATTTAACAACCTTCAATTATACAAAGTGGTATGACTGACCCAACGAGATTTTTTTTCCCAGCAATTTCTGTAGCTATGACCCTGCCACTGGAACAACACCAAGGATTAAGGGAGTGTGACCTGATTATTTTTGCAGTCGTCACCTTCCCTGCAGAGCCACCCTTCCAAAGAAGGTAGGCTGTGCCTTGGGATCAGTTTGTGCAATAAGTCATGTCAACATGCAGCTGCTGGAGGAATGAGAAAGAGGGGCTGGGGACACCAAGGAGGCAGGCTCTATCACCAAAGAAGGGTGACCGAGGATCAAAGTAAGTTAGTTAACATTTAACTTTGGCCCATGCTTCCTAATTTCTTTACTTTCATTTGAGAAATTCCATTGGAAATCAATTTGGAGCTCATATTGGCCAGATAATTTATTTCTCTGCTTTTTTGTCCTTTTAAATTGTTGCCAACCTTAGGATTTAGGGATAAAGTGTTCAGTGGACCAGAAAAGCACATGGAGAAAAGAGCGCAAACACATACTGTCAGGGTAGGGCTCACAGACCCTTCAAACCCATTGTACAGACTGGGTCACAGACCCCTGATGTGCTATGCTGGGTCACAGACACCTGATGAGTCAGGCTGGGTCACAGACCCTTCACATGCCAGGCTGGGTCACAGACCCCTCACATACAGGTCGCAAGCTAGGTAATTGGAAAAGATCCTGGGAACCGTTGGCAAAGTTGACAAGTTCATTCCAATGTGAGCTCAGTCCTCAGCTTCCTCAATAGCAGCCGCAGCAGCTTACAGCAGATCCAGCAGCCGCAGCAGCAGTGGCCTCCCAGGGGCATCCCTGGGGCTCCTGGCAGCAACAGACTCTAGCAGCAGTAGTGACCTCCCCAGGAACCCCCCCCCCCGCACAGGGGCATCACGGGGGCAGGGGACACTGTTGATCACAGATATTCATCCTTTATACTCAAGTCTGATAACCCAGGACACCTGGGTGTGAGTCAGACAACCCAGGAACACCTGCGTGCCCATGCACGTCCACAGAGAATAAGCCGAGGAACACCTGGGTGCAGGTGCACATTTATCATTTACATCAAATGCTTGGCAAGATTCCAAACCCCCTGAGGGAACCTGACGATTTACCTTCATTTTCCCTACACATACTAAACACACTATGTGCCAGGCACTAGTGAGGTTCCCAAATGTTGTTGCACATTAGAATCACCTGAGGAACATCAAAAAAAAAAAAAAAATGCCCGGGTTACACTCCATACCAATTAAATCAGAATGTCTGTGTGACCCCCCCATTTATTTGTTTGTATATTTATTTATTTACTTATTTATTTATTTTTAGCTCCGACAAACAAGTGAGAACATGTGGTATTTCTTTTTCCGTGCCTGACTTCTCTCACTTAATGTAATTCTCTCTGGGAAGAAGATACAACAATCCCAACAATTCCTTGAACTTCTTAAGACAAGTGAACAGATATGATGTTGTTGTGGTGGGGGAAGAGGAACAGGTAAAGGGACACAAAAACCTACTGTATGTATATTGAGAAGTTAAAATTTAAAAAAATAAATAAAATATCATAGTCAAAAAAATAAAAATAAAAAAGGAATGTCTGTGTGGGTGGAGCAATGGTTTCTAAAGATTCCCCAAATGATCTCAATGTACCGTGAAACTGGGAACCACTGGTCCAGGAGAAAGAGAATGAGCTTTGGAGTAAACCAGACCCACGTTCACATCCTGGTCCACACCTTACCCACTGTGTGGTCCTAAGAAGCAGCTTAAATCTTTTGAGTCTCAGTTTCTTCCTTAGCCAATGGGGATATGGAAACCACTTGGAGGAGCTGTGATAAATACTAAATGAGATAAGAACAAAGAGCATATGTCACTCAATAAGTAGTTGTTATTAAAGAACTCACAGGCATAAAAATAACCAATTACAATGCAAGGCAGAGTTGATTAAGTGCTAAAAGTAATACACTAAAGGAGACGAGAGGAGCACTGTCTAGTTGTGTCCCGGGAGGATCAGCAAAGTCTTGGCAGAAGGGTGGCCATTGATCTGAGCTCTGACTTAGGGGAGGATTTGGACTGGCAGAAAATGAAGAGGGGGGATGGGGAGTAACTGGGTAGAGAACACAAAAAGTAATGATTTGTAATGATGAACATGCCAATAATATTGATTTGATCATCACATGCTGTACACAAGTACTGATAGTCAACTCTGTACCCCACAAATATGTATAAAATTTTTTTTTAAAAAAAGAAGTGCAAGAACAGGCAAAACAAAACAAAACAAAACCCTTCCTAACAGAAGGAACCACAAGTGGAGGCGTGGGATAAGGAACCACAGGTTCAGGGATCAGTGAGGAGATTCATGTGGTGGGAGCCAAGGGGTTTGGAAGGTGGGGTGGGGAGCTCATCAGAGAAACCACAGAGGGCCTTTTATTGTGCACGGTGAGGAACGTGCAGAATTTGAGATGGAAACAGTAGGATTAAACCTGCATTTTAAGCTTGAAAAGAGAGGACTTTGGAGGCAATCCAGCCAAGTAAGAGAGTAATGGTAGTTGATCAGGGAGGAGGAGTCAGACTCTAAATTACAGATGGAGACAAAACTATGGCCATAAGGCAGTGTAAGCTACTGACTTACTGTGGCAATTCACCACCCAGGTGTCTATGTGCTTGGCTGGTTGGTGGTGTCATTTACACAAGACAGGGATTTTTATGGGAAAGACACAGAGTTTAGTTTGAAATATGTCAAGTATGAAGTGAGATGTCCAACAGGCAATTAGAAATGTAGGTCAGGAGCTCAGAAGAGATGAAGATGTAGTCAAAGTGGATAGGGGTGACCAGCGTGTGAGTGAAGCTGTGGGAGACAATGAGTCAGCCCTGAGACAGAGCACAAAGCAAGAAGACCCTCCAGGACCAAGATGGGAGCTTTGAGAGAGGCCTCCATTAAAATGGTGGCAAAGGAAGACATGGAGCAGAGAGCCTCAAGGAGAATCTGGAGCAAAGAGCATCTCGGAGGTGAAAGGAGGAGTGTTTTGTGGTCAAATGAGTACTGGGAATTGGGCAGTCTTCCTTTTCCTTTGAACAAGCGGGTTCTGTCAGAACAGAGTTTGGACAGCTGACAAAGAAATGTGTGAAGAGATACCAGAGACAGAGTGTTGGGCATCAACTCTAAAGAAGGCAGTGGGAGGACACTGAAGGGTAGCCTAAGGGAGAAGCAAGACCAAAGAGGGGTTGGGTTCCAGAAAAATACTTGACCATTCAGTTAGGTCGATGAAAAGGGGCCCTGAAAACGGAGACAGTAGAGAAAGAGTAAAAACTGACGTGGTAAGATCCTGGAGCAGACTGTAGCCAGGGGAGGAAACGGGTGGAAGGGGAACTTAGACTTGCAGGGAGAAAACGGAGATCAGGAGTTAACAAAGGATTAATAAAGTAGTTTCAAAATGGCATTGAGGACCCAGCTAAGACATGAGAGAAAGAATCTATATCTATCTATATCGATATTTATAGGGAATGATGTGCCCGAATGATCAAAGGCTGTGCAGCAAGAACAGGTGCTCGTGGTGAGCAAATAAGCCTGAAGAGGACACGGTGGCTGTGCTGGTGCTCCAGACGTGAGGGAAACTGTGGCGTTGGGCATGCAGCGCTTCGATGGCCAAGCATGGGACCCTGAATGAACAGGAGGGACCGTGAACGGGGCTGGGAGCCTATACGATTAAGGAAGGGTAAAAACAAAGGCTCTTGATGACTCCTAAGAGAAGGCTGACTGGGAGACACAAAAAAGAAAAATAGGAGCCTAAGAGATTGTCTTTATAACAGGAAAATGACATCCAGGTTTTGGAAATGAGGCTGTTATAAAGGGATGATAAGTCTATGGTTTAGCTTGGGGAATGGAGTCCAAAAATCAAAACGAAGTGAGAGTGTGACTGGGAAAGAGTTTCCTTAGCTATCCTATGATACTAATCATTTTTCTACGTTGTTTTCATTATTTTTGGAAGGGACAGGTGGGTGGCAGGGCTGCTGTGTGCATGGATGATCCATGCGGACACCGAGGCTGCCTGGGATGAATGCAGGGATGGGAGGGCTGGAGAACTGTCTGTGTGTCAGGGAACACGGAAGAGTGTCCAGGCATCAGCGGATGACAGGGAAGAGGACGGTGCATCCTCTCGCTTGACATGGACCTACAAAGAAGCATGGTGTGTTTAACAGAAGCATTGCAGGAACATGTGGGAAGCGGCACTGGGGTCTGAGAAGAACGCTAGCTCTTCTCCCAGGACGTGGGACAACAATCTCCGCATGAGAGATCTTGAAGGCCAAGCCGTCATCCAGAATGTTCAAGAAAGTCTCTTTTGGTGGCAACAAACAAAAATCCACTAAAACAGCACCAAAAAAAGACAGCATTCACTCCAAAAATAATGAAAACAACATAAAAAAAATGATTAGTATCATAGGATAGCATAGGAAACTCTTTCCCAGTCACAATCTCATTTTGTTTTGATTTTTGGACTCCATTCCCAAAGCTAAAAAAAGACTATCTGACAGAATCCCTAGGAAGGAAGCAATGAGTAGCTGGGCTTTGAATGAACTGATATTGTTTCTCGGAAGATTTTGGAAACCCAGGTAGCTACTCCCCACTTTCCATTCTTTCTAGTGGCCCCTCTGATTCTCTCTGTGGGTCAGCTTCCCTGTCCCTTTTCTTAGCCTCTTCTTTCACGTGTTTAAATTTCACAGGGCCCAACAGGACTGCTGGCTTCAACTCCTCGTCATGACTCACACTTGCCACACCATCTCTCCTTCTCTCTCCTCCAGTTTCATGAGAGAAAGAAACTAAGCCCTTCTCACCGGGCATGTTCAAGGGCCTCTTGCTGGCCTCTGGATTGGCTGTCCGGAGGGCAGGGGTCTCCCCTGGACCCAATTAGGGCTGTTTGATCAGGTTCAAGTCCACTCAGGAGAGGCTGGAGTAGAGGAGAGAAATGTTTGGCATGTATAGCTCAAGAGGAAAGTAAAGATCTCATTGAATCCAGGGATGAAGGAGGTATGGGAAGTCATGCTAAAAAAGTCCACAGTGAAAAGGACCCAGAGGAAGGTTGGCAGTGGACAGAGAACCCATGGAGGAAGACAAAGGTATCTAGATGGCGGGGCTAAATCTTGGGTCGTCATGGCCAATCACGGAGGAAGGAGTTGGGATGTAGACTGGAAGGATGGGGTAAAACAAGCATGAGCACTGTGTAGGCACTGACCTGTTTCAACCCCTGGGCCCTTCTCATAACCTTGGAGGAACCAACTGCCCCTCCCCCCAGGGGATAGTCTCTGGCTAAAAGTCCCCTATCTGAGCCGAAGCTAGGATGGCTGAATTAGTTAAACCTTTCAAATTTTCTTCTTAGAGGAGAAAGTATGCCAGGCAGAGAGACCTGGTAAAAAGCTGCCAAAATTCAAAAAGGTTGGGAAATTAATCTGGGCAAAATCTTAACTAAAACAAAACAAGAAATCGGTTGTCTTCACCATGTGGAATGGTAAGTCCACACTGGCCCTGACCCTCACTTGCACTTGGGAGTGACTTGCACACGCTCAGATGTATCTCAGTGAGGGTACGTGCTGTGATGTGACTGCTTGTGCCGAAGAGCTCGTGCTTCCGAACCTCAACAGAGAAACAGAATGGGGCGTGTGAAGGCAGAGAAAGGAGGTGGGGGGAGAGGCACGCTGGGGATAAGAGCATGGCCTGTGGAAGGACTAAGGAGGGAAGCAGGGACAGACGCTGTCACAACTGTCTGAAAAATGCACTGGAGTGGACACACTGGTTCTGGACACCCTGTCCGTTTCCCAGTGAAAGGAACCAGAGCTCCTTTTAGGGGCAAAGAAAGTACAAAATAAGCTCAGAACATCTTGTGCTAGAAAGCAAGGAAGTGATCAAAGAATGATGGGGATGTGAAGTCACAGAGCCAGACTCAAACGGGCTCCTGGGGCCAAATGTGGCACAATTTGAGCATCAAAACAAACCATGATCGTTACAGATAATAATCTATTGAATAAAATAGGAATTCACAAGTCCATTCGCATACAAATAAATACACTAATAAATGAAAAGTTGGATGAGGAATGGGCTATTTACATAGTTTCAAAGTTCTTCCCTATTAACTGTGTATTAATTACATGAGGGGAGGGGCAAGAGTGGCCTGGCAGAAACACCTTAATCAAGCGATCAAAGTCTTCATTAGCAGTAATTGTACAAATCAGAAACATTCGTTACCTGATAGGATGCATTGACAAGAACTCAGCATTACTTTTGGGATAGTCCTAAGAAATATGCATAACTTGAATCTCATCATGAGGAAATATCAGACAAGCCCAAACCAAAGGGCCTTCTACCAAATAACTGACCCTCAATCTTCAAAAATGTTAAAAATTTGAAAATCAAGGAAAGACTGAGGATTAGTTTCAAAGTGAAGAGAATTAAAGGGATTTGACAACTTAATGCTACAAGTGATTCTGAAGAAGATGCTTTTGCTATGAAGACAGTATTAGGACAATGGGAGAAACTTGCAGGGGATCTCAGCTGTGGAGGGAGGAGTGAGGTCGTGCTGGATCAATGTTGGCCTCCTGGTTTTGACAGTGGTTCTGTGGTTAAGTAGGGGAATGTGTGTGTTTGTAGGAAATGCACACTGACGTGTTTGCGGGTGATGGGCACCATGTCAGCAACTAAATCTCAACAAAATGTTTTTGGTTTACACTTCCAACTTCTCTGTAAGTTTTTGTTTGTTTCAAATGTTTAGAAAAATAAAATATGAAAAGATCAGTCTCTATGCTTTTTAAAAATAGAGCTTTGTTTTAGAGTATGTAATTGACTGAATGGGCGCCCCCCCCTAAAAAAGTATAGCCGCATCCCAGAATCTGTGAATGTGACTGTATTTGGAAAAAGGGTCTTTGTAGATGTGATTAAGTTAAGGATCTCAAGATGAGATCATCCTGGACTATCTGGGTGAGCCCTAAATCCAATGACAAGTGTCCTTATTAGAGACACACAGAAGGTAAATCCATGTGAAGATGTAGACAGAGGTTGGAGTGATACAGCTGCAAGCCAAGGAACACCTGGAGCAACCAGAAACTGGAAAAGACAAGGAAGGATTCTCCCATAGAGACTCTGGAGGGAACTCAGCCCTGCTGACACCTTGATTTAGGACTTCTGGTATCCAGAACTGTGACAGAATGGATTCCTGTGCTTTCAAGCTACCCAGTTTATAGTAATTTGTCACAGCAGCCCTAGAAAACTAATGCACAGTACGTTTCTCCTTTCCTTTCTTTGGAAATAGAACACTAGGTAAAGACTGAAAGCAACATGTGCTTTGGATGTGCTCTCAATTTTAAGCTGTAGGAGCAAGCAGAGGGCCATTCACCCTCTTGGTGGGGCAAACTGCACTCCTGAGAAAAATGACGTCTCTGGGGCACAACTCCCCCAAATACTGCATCTGATCCTCGCCGTTGCCATTGGGGTGCCCGAGCTCCAGGCTTGTTGGAACTCTTCCTAAGGCAGTGGTTTTCAACCAGGAGTGACTTTGGCCCCCGAGGACATTTGACAACTTCTAGAGACTTTTTTGGTTGTGATAACTGTGGGATGGGTTTTGTTACTGACATCTGGTGGGTGGGTAGAGGTCAGGGATGCTGCTAAATATCCTATAATGCACAGGACACTCCCTCACCACAAAGTCGTCTCTGGCCTAAAATGTCAATAGTGATGAGGCTGAGAAACTCTGTCCTAAGGAAACCATTTCTTTATTTTACAGAGAATATTGACACGTCTCTGTCAGGGTAAGAACAGCAGAAGGAAGGAGGAAGTATACCACAAACCCTTCTGGACTGTTGCTAAAAAATTATTATTGTCATAAGAACAGATAATGAGCTCTATCCTCTTAAATTTTTCAGTGTACTGTATGGTGTTGTTTATTATAAGCACAACGTTGTGCAGCAGAGCTCTAGAACTTATCACCTTGCATAACTGAAACTTTATACATAACTGAAACATTATACTTGTTGAAGAGCAACAGAGCAACACTCATCCCCTCTCCCCAGCCCATGGAAACCACCATCTGCTCTCTGCTTCTATGAGTTTGACTGCCTTAGATACGTCATCTAAGTGCAATCAGGCAGTATTTGTCCTACTGTGACTGGCTTATTTCACTTAGCATAATGTCCCCAAGATCTGTTCATGTTGTCCCATGTAGCAGGTTATCCTTCTTTTTATGGCTGAATAATATTCCAGTGCATAAATACACCACATTTTCTTTATCTATTCATCTGTCATGAACATTTAGGTTGTTTCCATACCTTGGCTATTGTGAAGAGTGAGCAGTGAATGTGGGCGTATGGATATCTCTTTGAGATCCTGGTTTCAATTCTTCTGGATAAATGCCCAGAAGTGAGATTGCCGGATCATATGATAATTCTATTTTTAGTTTTTTGAGAAAACTTCAAACTGTTTTCCATAGTGGCTGCACCAATTTACATTTCGACCAACCGTGCACAACGGTTCCAATTTCTTCACACCCCCACCAACACTTGTTATCTTTTGATATTTTGATAATGGCCATGTTAATAGGTGTGAGATGATATCTCACTATAGTTTCCAATTGCATTTCCCTGATTATTAGTGATGTTGAGCATCTTTTCATTAACGAGTTGGTTATTTGTATGTCTTCTTTGGAGAAATGTCTATGTAAGTCCTTTGCCCATTTCTTAATCAGGTTATTTGGCTTTTTGATATTAAGGTGTAGGTGTTCTTTATATATTTTAGATATTAAGCCCTTATCAGATATATGGTTTGCAAATATTTTCTACCATTCCACAAGTTGCCTTTTCACTCTGTACATTGTTTCCTTTGCAGAGCAGAAGCTTTTTGGTTTGCTATAATCTTATTTGTCTATTTTTGCTTTTGTTGCTTGTGCTTTTGGGGTCATATCCAAGAAATCATTGCCAAAACCAATGTCATGCAACTCCCCGCTGATTTGCTCTAGGAATTCTGTAATCTTAAGTCTTATGTTTAAGTCTTTAGTCCATTTTGAGTTAATTTTTGTTTATGGTGTAAGAAAAGGGTCCAATTTTATTCTTTTGCATGTGGATACCCAGTTTTCCCAACATCATTTGTTAAAGAGGCTATGATTTCCTAATTCTGCATTCTTGACACCTTTATCAAAGACATTGAAAATGGTTGACCATATGTATATTCATTTATTTCTGGGCACTCTATTCTATTCCATTGGTCTATCTTTATTGCCAGCACCACACTGTTTTAATTAGTGTAGCTTTTTAATGCATTTTGAAATCAGGATGTGTGATGCCTCCAACTTTGTTCTTCTTTACCAAGATTGTTTTGGCTATTTGGGGTCCTTTGTGGTTCTGTATGAATTTTAGATTTGTTTTCTCTATTTACATAAAAAAAATCACTAGAATTTTGATAGGGATTGCATTGAAAGATGGCTCTGGATAGTATGAACATTTTAGCAAAACTGTCTCCCAATCCATAAACATGGAGGACTTTCCATTATTTCTGTCATTAATTTTTTCATCAATGTTTTGTAGTTTTCAGTGTACTAGCCTTTCACCTCCTTGGTTAAGTTTATTCCTAAGTATTTTGTTGTTGTTGATGCTACTGTAAATAGGATTGTTTTCTTGATTTCTTTTTATGACAGTTTGTTGTTAGCCTTCTGGATTGTTTGTATGTCTTCCAGTTCCAGAAACCTCTGGTTTACAGTGGGATATGGGCTGTGGATAAGGTGTTGGGAAACAAGCAAAGGCACTGGGATTTCTCAGGATTCCCAGCCTCCATCCTCTCTTCAAACTAGTCTTGCTCTTTACCATCACGCACGTAGAGAGAATTTTCAGAAAGTGACTACTGTAAATTGGCTCTGAACACACCCGATGAAACACTTCAACTCCTTCTACTGAACTCATTGCACAAAGGGTGCCAGACTGGCAGCCATGCACCCTGGGGCTTAAGCTGTCACAAGTCAGGCCGGGAGGAAAACACTTCTAGGACTAACCACCTTTCTCTCCCCCTCCTTCCTTCTGCTCCGCAGTTACTGACCACCACCAATGCGAACACTGTGCTAAACATGGGGATTACAAAGTTCGTAAGTTCGTAATCTGATAGGAAGAACAGAGTGAGACTTTAAAATGTGAAGTGCTGAGCGCTGTCATAATGGTATCGACACCCAGGGAGAATTTTTGAAAAGTCTTCTCATGCATGACCGGGCAAATCAGATCAGATTTCAGGATTCATATCTTTCATAGGAGAGATAGAGAAAACATCTCGGAGAGATAAAAGTTGAAATAAATATCTCAGAGCTTAGTTCAGTTGTCCCTCCTGTGGCAGAACACTGGCTGCGGGATGAGTGGATCTCCTAATTTGCAAAAATCCAGTGTGTTTCTTAAGTATCTGGTTAGACCTTTTAGAACTGAAAGATGTCTAAAAGACATCTAGAGATATTTTTGAAGTAAATGTACATTAGTCCTGAAAACTTACATGTTTGAAAGAGTTTCCTACTGAAACCCGAAGGAACTTGTTGGTCTCACTACAGATGTTGTCAGGCCCCTTGGGATTAGGGCTGGCAGTGGAGATAATCACAGTTGAGCAAAGCCAAGAAATTAAGGCCTGGGCAGCTGTCATGACTCACATTCTCTGTTCTTGTTTGGATCATGGAGGAAAAGCAGGTGAATTTCCTGAATTGTCTTTTTGACTCATCTTGGGCTATGGTGGCCAGTGATCATCAAGGAGTTGAGGAGAGAAAAAAAGGGCCTTTGCAGCCCTTTCATATGAAATCACAATAACAGTGCCATTTGAATAGCTGATACCCCCTCCTGGTGACAGCTGCAGGCACATCAGAGCTGGGGCTGCTCAGCTAATTGAAGTGCCCTGTAGGTTCTCTTTGCCCTCAAGAACCTCTCTGATAAATAGCTCTTGACCAGCTCCTTATATGGCTACAGACAGACAGCCCTAAGAAGCTGAGATGTATTTAGGACACAATCTGATTTTCATTTGTCAAGGGTCAAGGCCTTCAGAATTGCAGCCAAGGGAGATGGCCATGGGCTCCAGAGACTCTTGTGTCCTGGCCCCGTTGCAGTCACTTTTCCTCTGAAGATTCCTCCTTATCTTGAAAAACAGAGGAGCCTGGGGCTCGTCACACTGTGTTGGGCAATGGCTAAGATAATTTGAAAGAAAGCGAGAGGGGAAATCAGACTGGCAAAGTTGCATGGGAGGAAAGTGGCTCTTGACTTGTTCACCTTCTGAGGGCCTTTGGGGCCCACTGAACATCCTTTCATAAGCCCTCCTGGGTAGGACATGCAGGCTGTCTGATTCTGCTTATTTACTACTCAGAAGAGCCACACTGGAGAAGAGGGTTACTGGTGCTGCCTGGCCTCAGCCACGTGAAAACTGTACCCAGGACTGCACACAACAACTGGGACCTTGCCATAGGCCACAAGCAGGATGAGCACCTTGGATTTATTTTTTGTTCACTGATGTATTCTCAGAACTGGATGGAACCTAGCACATAATATGTTGAATGGATGAATGAATATATGAAGCCAAGAGAGCTTTTTTGCTCATTAGAGCTTTACGCTTGGATCCTGCAGCAAATAGAAATAAAATTAGGTTGTCATGGCAGATTCTAATGAATAACTAAAAAGGCTACATCCTGTGAAATCCCTGAAACTGTCTATTAATGATGCTACAACAAAGACGCTCAAGAGTGCGTTAGCCATAGAAGACACAAACTCCATGGCTGTAGGCGACAAACACTCATTTGATGTCAGTGTTGCTGAAGGAATGTATTGGGGCATTTTGTGAATGATCCAGATGGCTTCTGGTACCCCCATCTCCAGCCTCCCCTAATCAGCATGGCCGCTCACATGCCAAACCATTGCTGGCCCCCACAGGCGGCTGCCAGCACTCCATCAAGCAGCTGCCTCTTCTAGCCTCCCCTCCAGAAAACTCTAGAGAAAAATACATTCTACCTTCCCTAAGTAGACTTTTCTTACTGGAGGATACATCTTCTGAGTAGCATGAAGTAAAAGGGGGAAAAACTTCCAGGGAAAGCAAGAAGGTGGGAATGGAACAGACAACTCTCTCAGGCTGCAGTCCTGGCAGCCCATATTTAACGTGGGACTGTAACTGTGGAGCAAGCACTACTCAGAAATGTATGCCCTGGAGTGTAACGAGCTGTATAATATATGAACTGACTTTGGAGTAACATGTAATATACTTAACATAACATTGCAACCAGGGGAGCCACTTTTTAAGAATAAAACAACAAGCAGAATAAATATCATTAATATAGAATGAGTGACGTGGGAGTTCCCAGTGAACAGGGGATTTTCTCACTCTGACATCAGATTCTAATTGCAGAGGGCCTGTCCTAGTTGTCACTAACCTGCTTTAAGAAAAATAATGTAAGATATAATTTGTTAGATATAGGAGCCAAAGGCCTTGGGGTTGGTGGGAGGGTTCTCGAATATCTCACTTGGTGGGGTTTCCACTTGGTGTGGCCCCTTTAGGGGAGTGATAATTACTGACGGGTCACCACAGCCAAAAAGTCAGCTCTTAACAGGCTCTCTCAGGTACAGTCACTGGATTTTTCTTAGACAACTGGAGAGAGAACAGAACACTTGAATTATGACAGCTGCTCCACTTTTCATTTTTCCACTCTGTTCTGCTGTGCTGCTACCCATAGGCAGTGAAGAGGCCTGAGACCCTCCTGGGGATCCATGGCCGACACTCCTGGCCGGCACCAAGGAGGCCTCCTGGGAAGGCTGGGAGTGGATGCAGAGCACACGTTGGCCAATTGGGAAGCCCAGTGGCATCTCGCAGTGTGTGTGGCCTGGGCTTCCTCTCCCAGTTCTGTCTGGATGTCCTCTCTCACCTGTCAGGATGGGCGAGGTGCTCAGAATGAGCTTACGCCTTGTTTGTGGGACCCTCCTTTTGATTCGGCATTGATCTAGTCCAATGTTTTCCAAAATGAATATTGTGAGATGTTAGGAAGTATTCCTTATTAAAGGGGAGAGTGTCCTATAATCTAGTTAGGAGGAGAAGTGCTGGGTTAAACAGGTTTCTTTATTATGAGACTTCTCAGGGCTTTTGACAGCGGGAATTTCCAAGAGAATGGTAGAGTTGCAATGTACCCAAAAGCATTTCATGGGACTAATGTTTCTCAAAACCCATTGTGGGAAACACTGGTCTTTCATTGGAGGATCCCCTTCCTGTTTCAAGTCCACAACACCATATTTGTTTTTATTCTTACATCATCCAGTCTATAAGTAATAGTTCGGGATCTGTTCTCATAACACACATGGCTGAAATGTGAGGGAAAATGTGAAGTCGGCCTTGTCTTTTGAGATCTGCTCAGCTCTGCACTTTTCTGGAGCATGTGAGGAGCAGAGTCCCCTGGTGCTAAAGATCAGCTGCTTCCAGCTCGGGAGATTGGGTGGGCAGGGAGCGAGCAACAGGCAAGCAAGCTCCCTGTGGCCACTACACAGTGCCCAGCTGCTCAAAGGCTCAAACACAGCTCCTGGTGGGGACGATGACATTAATAGCTGCTTCACAGAATGGTTGAGAAAATGAAGAGTTATGCACGTGTAATGGTTAACTTTGCGTGTCAACTTCAGTGGGCCACGGGTTGCCCAGATTAAACGTTTCTGGGTGTATCTGTGAGGGTGTTTCCAGCTGAGATTAGCATTTGGATGGGTGGACTCTGCAGCAGGCTGCCCTCCCTGATGTGGCTGCGCATCACCCTACCGCTGAGGGCCTGCACAGAAGGCAGAGCAGGGAGAAATTTGCCCGGTTTTTTCCACCTGCCTGCTTGAGCTTGGACATCTCCTCTCGTCTTCTCCTGCTCTTGAAGTGGGATTTACATCACTGGCTCCCCTAGTTCTCATGCCGTCAGCCTCAGGTTGAACCCCACCACCCGTTTTCTGGTTCTCCAGCTTGCAGACCAATAGAGTACGTGTGTAGACACACACACACCCCTATATTTCCTACTGGTTTGGGAGAACTTTAATACAGCACGTCAAGAGCCCGGCGTAGGATGTGGCACACAATAAACATCAACAGTTACCAGGTGGGAAATGTGGAATAAGAACAAAGAATACCTCCCAAACATTATTGGCAAAGTTTTCACAAAAACTCCTCCTTAAGCTGCTGTTCCAAGAATAAGATAAATCTTAGTTCATTTTGGTCAGTTTTCCAGTGGACTTCTACAGAAGGATGCTCGCTTCTGATTTGGCTCTGCCGCCCCCCTGCCCTCAGCCGCTGGTCAGTCCCACCTTCCTGCCAGCATTTCCTGAGCCTCATATTCTAGAGCTCAGACATCTAGTTCTCGACCCCGAGGTGTGCGCATGCGCGCCATGACGCGCAGCTCGGCCCCCTGCGGTCCAGCGAGTGAGACAAGCAAACAAGCGCGTCAGTCAAGCACGCTGTGAGAAACGCGGCACTCCCGGGCGCACTTGCATGACGTCATGCGCGACGTCATGCGCGACGCTCTCCCGCACACAGGGCATTTGGATGAAGGGAGGGAGCGGATGGATCAACCTTTCCCTGAATGTGAAGGACGTGATCTCATTTGTGGGGGGAAATGTGTTTGAGATGTTAACTTATATTTTCTCCCTGCATTCTCCCTTTTGCTGTTTCAAGCAGGAGTCCAGAGTATGTAGTTTATTGTTCTAGAAAGCCCTCAGGGAGAAAAGCGGAAGCAGCCTGAAAGAGCCTGTGGTCGGAGGGGCTGTCCCTCCCGCAGAGATGGTCCTGGGTGTCCAGGAGGGAGGCTGAGAGGCTGAGAGCAGCACCCAGACCTCAGAAGCGGCGACAGGAGGACACATTGCGGGGAGCCTGGCCTGGGGGTCCCTGAGGGCCTATAGCCTGTGCGTGCCACAGAAGCCGAGCACCAAGAACTTCAGGGACGCTGCGGGCCTGGACAACGCGATGCTGCCAGAAGCAACCAGGACACAGGCCTTCTGGATGCACACCGCCTGCAGAGGTGGGCAACATCCCGCTCGCGACTGAAAAGACATTCCCTGCTGGCTTGGTGGGATGGGGACTCAGAGCAGGAAGCAGGTGGTTTTAAAGAACATTTTAAAAGTTATATTCCTTGCACAGTCTCTAAAATGGTAACTTACTGCCCCTTCCCTGGACAAACATACCCCATCTTGAGGTTTGCTTGCTTTTTTATGATGCTCAGTTGAGCTTTTTGCTTCCAAAGGTTTTTCTTCCTAAGGATGGTCACATATAACCTCAAGGCCGAGGACCCAAGGGACTGTGAAATCACCTTGAGCTGGACATAACAGGGGACAGCTGGAGAAAGGTGGGAAGAGAACTTGCTTTCTTTCTGCCCTCTTTGCTCCTGCTAGAGAATTGTAGATGTTACTCTGAAGGTGATGTAGAGATCACGAGAAGGTCTTCTGTCCTCCAGCCCCTGCTGCTCTCCAGAGCATTCCTGACAGAGGGCTAATCCGCCTCTGCTGGGACATTTCAGCCAGTTGCTGTCTGCTTGGCCTCAGCCATCATTGACCCTCCAAAGCCATAAGTGTAAGAACAGTTCCTGCAAGCACCTGTCTGGACTTCCCCCTCTCTTGCCTCTTTTAAAATTTCAATTTCTAGTACAGTCAGCTGGAGCTGTCACTACCTCAGAGCAGAAGACAAATACTCATATGTGATGGAGACGTCTTAGAGGCTCCCCATGACCCTCATTTCAGCATTGACTGGGGCACCACTTATCTGTGTCCACCGAGCTCCCTGGTGACTCAGCACACAGATTTGTTCCACAAAGTGGAACATGGTCCTGGGACAAGGAGGACAAGAAGAACCAGTGGAAGGAACATAAACATATAAATATATATCCATATCACTCCATGGTAATTTCTTAGAAAAGTGGGCAATCAACTGAACATAAAAAGTAGAAAATTTGCATAGACCCATCACCACAGCAGATCGTAAAAAGGAGATAAAAAATATACCATTAACAAAGTACTAAAATCAAATGTTTCATGTCTGAGTTTTATCTAATCATATAAAAGCATATAATTTCAGTGTTTAATTATTCAAGGTCATATAAAAATATGGAAAGTTCCCCAATAGTTTTATAATTCCAGAATAACTTTGATACTGATAAGTACTGATAAGGGAAGTTAAACACAAATAAACCTACAGATCATTCCATTTGGTCATATTGCATTATTTCCTGTATACATTGCTAGATTAAGTTTGCTGATATTTAATTGAGAATGTTTGCATTTGTATCCCAACAAACATATGAAAGTTGAGAGTAATGGACACTTGTCCTGCTGGGAGGAACGGTCTTCATTAGAGACGGAAAGCCCATGAGAATGGATTTTGCTGTACCCTCATGTAGAAATAAAAGCAGAAGGCAGAATGCCACTTGGATGCCAGCTGCCATCTTAGTAAGAAGTCAGGAACCATGGACCTTGAGTGTATTAGTCCATTTCTGTTTCTCATAACACAATACCTAGAACTGGGTGATTTGTAACAAAACAAAATGGAAATGGTGTATGTGCGATTGGGCCTGAGCAGGTCCTGAAAGCCCAAGTAAGTTACATGAAGAAGTGGCCCAAATGCCGGTGGTTCCTACTCCTGCTACACTGCCTTCTCTTCCCAGCCTGCACCTGTGGCCTCCTGGGGAGTTCCCTATGATTGGAGGAAGAGCGGACTAGGGCCTGGTTTACAGATGGTTCTGCATAGTATGCAGGCACCACCTGAAAGTGGATAGCTGTAGCACTATAGCCCCTTTCTGGGACATCCCTGAAGGACAGTGGTGAGGGGAAATCTCAATGGACAGATCTTCGGGCAGTGCACCTGGTTGTGCACTTTGCTTGGAAGGAGATATGGCCAGATGTGTGATTATATACTGATTCGTGGGCTCTGGCCAATGGTCAGGGACTTGGAAGGAACATGATTGGAAAATTTATAAGAAAGAAATTTGGGGAAGAGGTATATGGACAGACCTCTCTGAGTGGGTGGGCAAAGGATGTGAAGATATTTGTTTCCCACATGAATGCCCATCAAAGGGTGACCTCAGCAGAGGAGGACTTTAATAATCAGGTGGACAGGATGACCCGTTCTGTGGGTACTAGTCAGCCTCTTTCTCCAGCTACCCCTGTCATCGCCCAATGGGCTCATGAGCAAAGTGGCCATGGTGGGAGGGATGGAGGTTACGCATGGGCTCAGCAACATGGACTTCCACTCACCAAGATTAATCTGGCTACAGCAACTGCTGAGTGTCCCATCTGCCAGCAGCAGAGGTCAACACTGAGCCCCCGATATGGCACCATTCCCCAGGGTGATCAGCCAGCCACCCGGTGGCAGGTGCATTACACTGGAGCACTTCCATCATGGAAGGGGCAGCGTTTTGTCCTTACTGGAATAGACACTTACTGTGGATATGGATTTGCCTTCCCAGTCTGAAATGCTTCTGCCAAAACTATGCCTTATGCACCATCATGGTATTCCACACAGCATTGCTTCTAACCAAGGAACTCATTTCACAGCCAAAGAAGTGCAGCAATGGGCTCATGCTTGTGGAATTCACTGGTCTTACCACATCCCACATCATCCTGAAGCAGCTGGTCTGATAGAAGGGTGGAATGGCCTTTTGAAGTCACAGTTACAGCATCAGCTAAGTGATGATACCTGGCAGGGCTGAGGCCAGGTTCTCCAGAAGGCTGTATATGCTCTAAATCAGCGCCCAATATATGGTACTGTTTCTCCCATAGCCAGGATTCACGGGTCCAAGAATCAAGGGGTGGAAACGGAAGTGGCATCACTCACCATTACCGCTAGGGACCCACTAGCAAAATTTTTGCTTCCTGTCTCCGCAACTTTATGCTCTGCTGGTCTAGAGGTCTTGGTTCCAGAAGGAGGAATGCTTCCATCAGGAGACACAAAAATGATCCCATTGAATTGGAAATTAAGGCTTCCACCTGGCCACTTTGGACTCCTTGTACCTCTGAGTCAACAGACTAAGAAAGGAGTTACAGTGTTGGTCGGGGCGACTGACCCAGACCACCAAGGGGAAGTTGGCCTACTACTTCGCAATGGAGGTAAGGAAGATTATGTCTGGAATACAGGAGATCTCTTAGGATGTCTCTTAGTACTACCATGCCCTGTGATTAAGGTCAGTGGAAAATTGCAACAACCAAATCCAGGCAAGACAACAAATGGCCCAGACTCTTCAGGGATGAAGGTTTGTGTCACTCCACCAAGTAAAGAATGACAACCAGGTGAGGTGCTCACTGAAGGCAAAGGGAATACAGAATGGGCAGTAGAAGAAGGAAGTTATAAATACCAGCTTCGACCACGTGACCAGTTATAGAAATGAAGATTGTAACTGTCCTCCCTATTGTGTTAAGACTATGACTCTATGTATATATACTG
Organism: Cynocephalus volans; assembly: GCF_027409185.1. Lineage (NCBI taxonomy): Eukaryota > Metazoa > Chordata > Mammalia > Dermoptera > Cynocephalidae > Cynocephalus > Cynocephalus volans. The sequence goes on from NC_084465.1 coordinate 38,374,261, forward strand.
TACACATATTAAGCAATTATCTTTGTTTTTGTTCCTCTTATTCTTTGTCATGTACCACAAGACTTACTGACTTCAAATCATCATTTAAATATTGTTGACTTTACATCAAAGCATTTAACTCATGGGATATTGGAAGAAGGGTAAATATCATCTAAGGACTTTTTACCTCCTTTTCTGGGAAAGGGATATGTTTTCAGTTGTACGCAGGATAGTTGCATCATGTTAGGTGAAACCATTATGTTATTGTCCCATTTGAAGATGAAGTATGATTTAAGGAGATAGTATGGATACTAAGTTGACAAGGGGTGGACTCGTGAAGGTTAATTCTAGGTGTCAACTTGATTAGATTAAGGAATGATGAGAAACCTGGTAAAGCTATCTTTTTAGGTGTGACCACGAAGTTGTTTTCAGAGAGATTAGCGTGTGGGCGTGAGTGGACCGGGTGGGAAGGACCCGCCCTCAATATGGGCAGGAACCATGCAATCTGCTGGGGGCCCAGAGAGAAGAAAATATGCAGAAAAAAGGCAAATTGCTCTTTCTCTCCACTGGAGCTGGGATACGTTCTTCTCTCCTGTCCATGGACATCAGAGCTTCAGACTTCAGCTTTTGGGTTCCAAGAATTTAACCAAAGACACCATCGTCTTCCCTGGTTTTGAGGTCTTTGGACTTGGACTGAGCCACGCTACCAACATCCAGTTTGCAGACGGCCTATCGTGGGAGTTTTCTTCACAATCACCTGAGTCAATTCCCCTAATAAATCCCCTCTCATATATTTATAACATATCCTATTAATTCTGTCTCTCTGGCGAACCCTGACTAATACACCAGGCAAGAGATGTACTAGCTATGTAAAAACGACCATCTTAAAGACTTCTCTGTTATTTTGCTCTGGCTCTGCCTCTCCACAGATTTGCATATAACCCTTAAAATGAAAAGGGCCTGAACCCTTGTCCTCAAGGGCAGTGAAACAAGGCAGAGCTGGAAAGACAGTAGCCTCCTGGACATCCAAGACAGGGAGCACTGGGTCTCAGCCTCTGCCCAGAGAGCCACTCTGGGTTATAAGGGGAAAGGTTTAGTAAGTTCACATACTTTACTTCCCTCAAGTTCAGAGATGTCGCCCTCGTCCTGGCCTGATCAGCCCCTCTTGGCCCTTGGACTCATTTCCTTCAACAGCCTCCATTGCCCCGTGTCTTCATTCTGTCGTCATCTTTTTCCCATTTGCACCTCTCGCATTCACTCTTTCTACCCCTCAATGTCTAACTTCTGCCTCCCCTCTCCATGAAACTGGCTCTAAAGTCCTAATTATTAAATTCCCTAAGCATTTTTAAATGCTTAGTTTCCATTTCTTTGCTGCCTTTCCTGCTGCTTGGGATTTCTGACAGCAACTTCTTGTGCCATTTCCACTTCCCATTGCTACATGCTCTGAAACCCTTCCTTTGAGGCTTAACACAATCTGGAGTCCCAACTTGGGCAGGTCAAAATCTCTTTCGTTTCTCCATCTATTAAATCAAAGAATTGTATTAGATGGTTAGTTTTTCTTTCAGCTCAAAATTACAATTCTAAGGCTTCCCTGATCTCTTTCAGCTGGAACCAATCTCTCTCCTCTGAACACAGATAAACATTTATTCGTACCAGTCTGTGTTGCTTATAAAAGAATACCTGAAATTGGGTAATTTATAACGGAATGAAATTTATTTCTTACAGTTTTGCAGGCTGGGAAGTCCAAAATCCAGGGAACACATCTGGTGAAGGCCTTCTTCTATGGCAATGCAGGCAGAGTCAGAGAGCTAACCTGCTCACTTCACTTCCTTATGAAGCTATCAGAACCACACCCATTACTCTACGAATGGATGGATCTATTCACAAGGGCACAATCTTCACAATCTAATCACCTCTTTAAGGCCTCACCTTTCAAATACCATAATTGGGTTTCCTACCTTCATAACACTGTTACAATGAGGGTCAAGTTTCCAATACATGAAATTTTGGGAGGACATATTTAACCCATAGCACATGTATCACATCAATTCATTCAACAAACCATCTGAGCATCCACTCTATGTCAAGAGTTGTGTTGAGGGAAGAAGAGTTCAAGAAGGCAACCTGGCCCCTGCCTCTAAGAGCAGCACTACTTGTGTGTCATGGTGTTCCACCTCTTACTGATCATTTTCTCAAGTGCAGGAGATAGCTCCATAGCCCCATCAGGGCTTTGCACAAGGTAGGTACAAAGAAAAGTTTTCCAACAGCAAGAAAAGTCCTTGAGTGTCTAAAGGTTACCTGTCCACCTGACTTTGCTGCTGGAGAAGACCAACTGGTGAGCTTTCCCTGCTTACCACCTACCTATTTTAATACTGGTGGGGAAAGATTTAGGATTCTAAATTAATGGGAAAACAACTATGTAAAAAAAAAGTCTTTTTCTTAAGCACTGAATTGAGATTTTAAATAGATGTATTTCTCACTTCAGATAGAGGATTTGCTTATTTTTCTTTTTTTGCTTAAGTCAAGCCAGATGCTCAGCAAGGTATGAATCATGTAGATGGCTTTTAAAGGTGGTGAGGATAAATGATCATTGTGGTTCAGAACACTAAAATACCCAAAGAATGTTTGTATTGAGGCATCAGGAATGCAAACATGATAAAAAAAAAAAAGTACCCTTATGAGAAAACATTTTAGAAATGCAATGATGGTAAAGTGGTCAGGTTGGGTCTGTAGCTTCTCAACAGAAGATTTCTTCTCACAAGTTTTCAAACAGCAAAACCAAAAATGATTTCTGGAACTACAGCGTTGAATACTATTCATCAGTAAGTAGAGTCTCTGACCCGGAATAGCCTGTCGTGGCATGTACGTTTTGTTTCATTCGTGCTCCCTGTCATTCATTTCAGAAGCTTTTTTTTTGTGCATCTGGCCTATGAGGATACTCAGTTCAGGGTTGAAAAATATGGCACTTTTGAACCATACAGATTCCATTTTTCAAGCCACTGACTGTAAGGGGTTCTAATGGACTGCTGAGATGAGTTCCATCAGCAAAGACAACCATGGGGTGGTGTTGGGCAGATCCCATCCCCATAGGTTTACTTGGGACACCAACACTTTTAGGGCTGGAAGACATAGGAAGACACAAGTGGTTGCTGCAATACACAAAAGTTTATTTTTGACTTTTTTCTTCTTTTCTGAAGGCAAAATAAAATAGAACTGAACATCAATTAATTTTGTACAACAAAAACAGCTTTTAATATGGAACAGACAGTCCATGAACATTTTAAAATCTCAGAATGGCTTCCCTTTTTCAAAGTCATGCTTTCTTGCGTCCACGAGGGGTTGGCACGGAAGAGAGGTGACAGCCAGCTGGGCGAGGTGAGTGAAAGATGCCGGCTTCCCTCAGATCCGCGTCAGCTGGTGCCACAGGCTGGAGGGGAGGATGCTTTCCACCTTCTCCATAACAAAGTTTAAGGGGGCAAACAAAGTGCTGAGGAACTGCAAAGAAATCAGAAAAACACAGATGTCAGGGGGGATCTGGCCCAAGACTAGGAAATGAGCCTGTCTAGCCCACACTTGCATCTGAAGTCTCCACATTACGAAAGTCTCAGAAGGCTGCAATTTCATCTCCATGTTTACAGGAAGCATTGTTGTTGGTCAAAGCTGCATTCCAGCCCCACCCACAGCACTGCTGCTAAGGGGGAGGAGTGTCTCGGACAGCCCCCTCGCTCCTCTGACAGCTGCCCATAGCCCCCAGGTCTCCCTACTAGTCTTCAGGACCTGCTGGCTGCCCCTGCAGGTGACTAATGTCCTTGAACAGGGTGGCAAGTGGACAGAAATGTTTAAAAAATGATGACAATTTAGACCACCTGCTCCTCTAGCTGGGTGAAGAACTCACTTTAAATGAAAAAAGCAATTTAAATTTAAACAAGCGGGTTGTATGTGAATTGCTTTGGGATCCTGTTGTCTCCCAAACACCTGCACGACCCACGCTCACTTCTGAACTGTCTGCCTAGCGGCGAACACCACAGGGACCGGGCAGTGGGTGCGCAGCAGACTGGCTGTTCCATGAACGACATGCCGTGTGGAAGAGGGGCTGCTCTGAGGGGATCAGTGGGAAGTCTTTCATTTGGTTACTAAATTCATTTCTGCTTTTCATATAGAGAATAATGCTCATAAACTGCTTTTTCAGAAAGCAAGTGCCTCGCCTGAGATTCATTTAATATAATCTCAAATCCACTCTGACCACGTTTTTGTGAAGAATCAGCTTCATTCCACAAATCATCCAGCCTCTGGCAGAAGAGGCGCCCTTCCCAGTCAGAGAAGAGAGTGGTGTTTGGTGGTTTCCTTGCCCACTGTCTGTTCAGAACCAAGGTATCATCTTGCTAGGGTTCAATACCTGGTTCACATAGAGTCCTTTGTCCTAATCCCTTGTCCATAGCACAGCGCTGTCTACACCACCAAGAACTTCCCACAAAAGGGGAATGCAGGGTGTGAGTAAATATACAGTGGGGAGCAGGGTTCTGAGGTCAAATCATTTTAGTAGACAGTATATTTAATGAAATTCAAACAGGCTCTTCTACTGTTCATATGTTCTATGGATTGTGGGTCTTCAAGAAGAGGGATGGTGGGCAAATCTTCCAAATTCACTGACCTCAGAATCATTCCGTTTTTTTTTAAAGACCAGTAGAACACACACTTGGAAGAACTGCAACGCATTATAGCTGGATCATCAAGTGGAAGATTTGTATAAAGGAAACAAACGCAAGATAGTGTAAGATTTGAAATCCTTTTCCAATCTGTGTTTTACATCAATTAAAAATATTTAGTCAGGCACTTAAGTGCTAGGGCTAGGTGAGATACAAAAGAGTTTAGGACAAAACTCCCACTGTTGGGAAGCTCAAAGCCCAGGAGAAGAGGGGGCCACTAAGACGTGGACAGAGCAAAGTGATAGCCTGATGGGCTATGGTAGCAATCAAGATGGAAGACCAAACAAAACTGGGAAAGCAACAGATATGACCAGAGGATAGCAAATAGTTCAGTTTAGCTGGAATAGTTAGAGGTAGAGTTTGAAAGTGGCTAGAAAAACACTAGGGAGGGCCCTGAGGGCCAGGCTGGGTTCGCAGGTAAGAAACAGGCAGCCAAGGTTAGAGCTTGAACAAAGGTGGATAGATGGTTGTTTCCTCAAGCAGGTGTTGGATATATGGCAGTTTCTGATGACCTTCTGCAATTCTCCTTGTTGAGTACACAGAACTATGCGGGATGTTCACACTGCAGGACGGACTGCCCACCCTTTTCAGTTTAGAGCTGGATAGGGTGCCACCCATGAATGCAGCTGGAAGGCATCGTGGGAGACACCGGGCCCAGGAATGAGTAATTACTGCCCAAGCTGCCTCTGAAAATATTTGTAAAATACTGGTTATGAGAGGATCATATGGAACAAACCTACTGATTGCATTAATCCAACATGATAACATTATAAAATTTTTAAAAATATATACAGAATTATACATATGGATATGTACATAATTATATATGTGTATGTCTCTGTGTGTGTGTGTATGTATGCATACACACACACACAGGGGTATTTCAAAAATTTATGGAAAAACAAAAGATAATATGAATCTTTTCATGAACTTTTTGAAGATCCCTCATGGGCGCACGCGCGCGCGCGCGCACACACACACACACACACACACACACACACACACACAAAAAAAAAATCAGAGGTTTCCAAGGCTCCATAAACCACAGCATTTGCCTGTAATGCTCAACTCCATGAAGAAGAGCTAAGTGCTAAAGTGTCTGGATAAACCAGAGATTGTGACAGGTGTTGGAAGATGGAGCTCAATAAACAAGGTGATATTGCTGTGAAGTTATCATATCCTAAAGACATGACCAAAGGCACATTTAGAACTGCTGAAGTTATGCTTGAGTGGGGAAGAAAGTGCTAAATATTGGCATTAGCCAGTGCAGTTAGAAGAAAGGCATCACTATGTCTGTAACTCTGGGCGATTCCACACACTACTATGTGGGGACATCGGGGAGCCCCAACTCGAGGTGCAGAATGAATAGACATGATGTTGCCAAGGTGGTTCAAAATAAAGGCCTTTTTTTGTTTGCTTTGTTTTGGGTACTGACCTGACTTGGAAAGAGAGCACAAAGGTGAGGCCTCTGAAAGTCAAGAGGAGCACTCCGCCCTGCTTGATGTCCATACCTGTCCCTCTTTCCACACTGCACAGCAAGAGACAGTGGTCCCTGCTTCCCTGGATTGCACCTGCCCTTCTCAACAAGGCTCCACAACAGAATTAAGCCCAGTGCCTCCAATGTATGTAATGATTTACTTCTGTTCCTCACATCTAGAATGTTCCATCCTTAGGAGAATTGAGAAAGACTTCCTTGAAATTTTTCTTAGAATAGCCTAATTTACTCTTGCAGAACCCCTGGTGAGATGTGTTCCCTTTATTATTGAGCCACCTTCCTCCTCAGCACGCCTCCCCATATCCCCCTGCCTGCCCCACATCCACAAGAAGGAAGCAATGTAGTAAGGCATATCTGAAGGCACTAAGCCCTTTCATTCAGTAGCCAGATCAAGGCCAATGACTTTCATCAGCAGGTGTTAAAAAAAAGTTTGGAGGAGCATGCCTTGATTGCGATGCTCAGTTGTATTTCTTTACATGTTTGAAAATTAGTTAATACTTTTTGGCCAGAGACCGAACCAATGGACAAACAGAAACAGCAGTTCTCTTTTAGACTTAGATGGAAATTTATTGCCTGAAAAGTCTGAATGAGCAACACCAGGCAACCCTGGAACAGCCCATCTATCTCAATGTCCAAAACCTCTGTCCAGAGGGCAGAGATACACGGTCAAATTTTTAACCAAAATGCCCCATAACTCAATCAGTGTCTCCTGGTGAGAAAAAGCAATTGAACTAATAAAAAAGAGAGAGTGACACTTCAATCGCCTGATCCTTCTCTTCCTGAAACACCATTACTTAAAAGAAGGTCATGGCTTCCAACATGCTGTATTAACATTCAAAACGCCTCTGCTTATCTGAATAAGTTCCAGGTGCCCTACTGCAGTCAGACAATTGACATTTCACTGTAATCAATATCAGACTTCAAAGAGGTGAGGCCTATAAGTGAAGCCAGGAGTCAGAAGTCAGGGGGCTCCATCTCAGGGAGGGAGGGAGAGCAGAGGAGGACAGGCAGGGCCCTTGAAAGCAGAGGGGGTCAGAATGCTGACCTTCCCACATTTCGTGAGGAGCTGGGTTTGGAATGATAACTCACTTATATGAGCAACCTTATCATGGTAACCAAATATTCTAGGAACAGTTAGTTCTAAATCATGGAGGAAGATTAGATTGTGGGGAGGAGCCAAGTAGAATCCTCTCCTTTTACTACTTTCCAGTGGCTCACACTTTGCCGGGGGCTTTTTTACTGGCTGCAAGTCAACATGTAAACACATTGGAGAGTTCCTGAGCTGTGCAGCCTGGGGGGTGGCACTGCGATCTCTCTGCATCTATTAAAAGTCATTATCCCAGGGACTTTATCTCAGGAGAGGGCTGCAAAAATGACTTTCACAAGCTGCAAATGGTTGCAGGCAGCCTGGAGGGCAGCTGCGATAACCTGCGGGGGGCAGGGAGAGGGCTTCGAGAGGGGCCTAACGAAGTGACAGGGTGAAGATGTGGAGACGACTCTGGGGCAGGGTGGGGAGGAGGGGGAGATGGAGCTTGTCTCCTTCAGGCCATCCATCTTCCTTTCCCATGACGTCTCTCTAGACGTTTTGGAAACTGCTAGACCTTAATGAAGGGCAAGATGAATGTGATCCTCCAGACAGAGTTTAAAAGCAAACTTATCTAAACTACATTTGAAAATGATGGGTAGCAAACCAAACTACCACACACAGGTGGAGTATAAAATATGAGGACCCTAATGGTAGATTTATATTTTATTCAATCATTTGATCCAAGTCTAAAAACCAAAACTTCAGAAACATTAAATGAGGAGAGTGGCCTCTTGTCTCACACCTGTAGTGAACACACCTCTCCAGTTTTCTGGAGGGACAGCCCTTCCTAGAGAAAGCTCAGTCATATTTTCTTCTCTATCCTCATGCCTCCCAGTCACCAGGCTGGTTAAAGTAGTCTCAGGCAACTAGTCACTTCATTCAACACAGTGGCTCTCAGCCCTGGTTGCACAGCAGGGTCACCTGGGAGCATCTGACAATTCAGATGCTCCTGTTACATCCCGGGTCAATTAAGTCAAAGTCCCTGGGGGACAGGGTGGGCCCTAGGAATTTTTAAGCTCCCTCAGTGACCCAAGGTACATCTAGGCTGGAACCACTCATTCCTGGAAAGTGTTCACCTGAACAGCTGACAGCACACCAGACGGCTGCTCAGAGGTTTGGCTTTCCTGGACCAGTATCCTTGGAAAAAAATATGATCCTCGACCCCTATCCTCAGAATCTGTTGGGGTCTTCGTTAAAAATACACATTCCTGGGTGTTAACACTCAAGAGTCAATTTCTGGTGGTGTGGCCAGGTGCATTCTATGCACACTAGAGGCTGTGAGTCCCTGTACTGATCCAAAACTCCCACCAAATGCTTAGTGCTATTAGTTCAATGAAGAATAGTGGACCAATGGCATATTTCTTTTACACATGTGCTTTAAAAAATGGTTAAGGGAGGAACATAAAAGGGGAAACAGTGATTGTCTAATGTAAATATATTCTTATTTTAAACTTTACTAAGTTTCACTCTAATCTACTCAGAGTTTTGGCAAATACTTTTACTCACAGGTTGGCCAGATAGTAGAAGAAAATGAATAGACCTGTAAACTAAGGAACATCTAAAGTGGCAACTGAGTTCAGAAATAATGTAATGTACAGAAGACTTAAGGGAATTTAAGATATTGTGCCCAAAGAAAAGGGAAGGTAGTCAGACATTAGAGGTGGCCATGAATGACATATGAGCTGTCCTAAAAATTTGCAAGAGTAAGCAGACCTGCTTGTTTCTCAGAGCGTAAAACAGGAATAGTAAGTGGAAATTAAAGTGCAGCAGCATTCAGCATGTAGCAGTGTAAGGGAGAGTTCCAAGTGACCCAACAATGAGATGGGCTTGATGTTAACAGGTGAGCTGGCCATTGCTGAAAGCATGAGGGTGAGTCTAGGAGACCTTCATTCAGGGTTCCTGCTGAAGGCAATTTGTTCAAGGTCCCTTTCAACTCGAAGAGCCTATGATTGTAAGTAAGAAGAAATGCTAAGCTGTATCTGATTTTTACACTGATTCTTTCTGCAGAGACCACTACCATTTATTTATTTAATAATCATTTATTGAAAACCTACTATGTGCAAGACACTGTGCAAAGCTTTGGGGATACAGAGATGAGGAAGACACAGTCCTGCTCTCAAGGAGCTCACATTCTAAAGGGGGACATATATGTTTTCAACAATTATAATACTGTACAATTAGGTATTCATGGGATATTGTGGGCTCATAGAGGAGACACCTAACTCAGCTTAGGAGAAATTTAAAGAAAGCTGAGTATAAAAGAATGAAGAGGCATTGTAGAGTGGATGGGTGGGGGTGGTGATGGTGAAAGGCATTTCACATGGAACAAACAGCACGTGCAAAGGCACTGAGGTATGCAAGAGCCTGGGAACGGTGAGCAATTCACTATGGCCAAAGAGCAGTGTCTGTGCAGGAGTTGGGAAGATGAGGCCGAAGAGGCAAGCAAGAGGCATAAAGGGCCTTGATCTGAAGTGGGTGGGAAACCTCTGGAGAAATTCCAGCTGGGAAGTGACATGCTCAGATTGGCAATTTAGAAAGATCATTCTTTTGTCAGTATAAGAGAAAGACTGGCAGAGGATAAGACTGGAAGCAAGGAGACCAGTTAAGGCTATGGCAGTAGTTCAGGCAAGAAATAACAAGAACCTAGACTGAGAGAGATGCTGTGGGGAGAGAGGGAGGGGAGAAGAGGTGAATCACACTGACCAAATGCCAGGTTGCTTAGGAGGTTAGAAGGAGGAGTGTGAAGGCCAGGACAGGTGGGCTGCAGGCAGTGAGAGGGCAGTTCGGGAGGGCTGCTGGATTTCTAGCATGGGTAACTGGGTGGACGGCAGGGCCACTGGCAGAGGCCAGGAATACAGGAAGAAGAGCAGTTTTTGGTGGTGGAGGAAGAAGGGTGATGAGTTCAGTTTTGGAAATGTTGAGATTGAGATGCCGGTGGGATTTCCAGTTCATCTTCAACACGCATGAAAATACTCTTGCAATTCCAGTCCCTGAACTCTGCCGAGCAGAAAATGTCAATCATCTGGAAAGGGATTAAATCAACCCAGCGAAGTTAGAAATCATCCTTCCTGATTCTACTCGCCTTGAAATCTGAATGGAGTTCCAGGAAAACTGATATTCTTTTCCTTATTCTTTCTGTCTGAAACTCATCTGTGGCAAAATCAATAAACTTATCCTCACTGCACATGCAGGCCAGAACGGTCAATTTTCAATAAGGAAACATGGTTCTTGGCTGTCAATGCAGATGGCTTTTCTTATTAAAGCTCCTCTCCACAACTCTCCTTAAAGACTTTTACTGGCTTAATGTCATGTCAGTATACTTTGTAATACTACAAGCCATTCACACCCTCTCAGTTCATTCCCCACACAAGCCAAGTGTTTGTAGCTACTAAAAAAATTATTTAAACCATCTTTGAAAATGTAAATCTCATCCTTCACGAAGGAAAGACCCACAATATCCAAAAATTAGAAATAATGTCATTCAAATTATACAAAACTGAATCATTTCCCACACATTTTTTCATTTGCTAGGAGTCCCTAAATTATTTCATCCTTTGGAACCTCATGCCTTTTTTAGAAACTGTCAAGAATTTGTTTTGTGAAATGAGACAAGGCATGCATGAATAAGCTACAGTCTCTCACTTGACCCTAACCCTTTGATTCTACTGATGATGATGAAAATTAAATAGTGAGCAAATGATCTCTATAGGCTCGTATCCATTTCTGTGTGACAATTCCCCATTGGCTGCTTCCCTTGGCTTTCTCTGTCCATTCCTTGAGGTCGCCCTCTCGGCAAACACTCACCGCTTTTGCGAAGACCCCCATAAGTTCTGGGAACTGATGTGTCAGGAGGGCCAGCATGGCTGTGAAGGAGCACAATCCAGCAGTGAAGAGAATAAAGAAGGGAAGCTCCTTCTTTGGGTAAACTGAGACTTCATGAAAAGCTGTGGAGACAACCAAAAGGGACACATTAGGGCTGCAGAGAAATGTGTTCTCAGGGAATTTCCACATGGTGGGCCTGACTCTTTCAAGCTTTGGAAAGAATCTGAAGCCTGTTGGAAATGAAAAAGGCAGGACAGTTGACCAAACAGCTTCTGACCCAGCTCTTGACTGCCCACCTGCTTCTTCAAAGTCCACATCCACCCTCCTGCACTCTACTTAGAGGCATGATCCCTCATCACCACTTGGTGATGTCACGCATTCGTGGGCAGGGGCAGTAGCACCAGCTATGCCTGATAGATAGTATTCCTTTCTCAAATGCAAGGCCAAATAAAACCACAAAACTTTATTCAAACTACAAAACTCACGTTCATTGTAAAAAACCTAGAAAATCCAAAATTAAGTATACTGGAAAAAAAAAGTCCCGTCTACCTTTTCACCTTCCTGTATTTTTTTTTTAATCATTATAATGAGGCGATATAGGTTTATCTTGTACTTTTCCTGGCACGCTCTAAGTATGTCAGTGGAGGGTGCTCCCCTGATAGAGAGACATCCAGCCAGGACCTCACGTGCTGGCCTATTCAACTGGCAAGGGGCGAGGTCAAGGCTGCTAGGGTTATCTGGCACAATTGCAGGAGACTCGTGGTGATAAATACACTTCCAGCAATCACTGGAAAAAAAAAAAAACTCTGGTGCTCTATAGAGTGCCTTTCATAATTTTTAGACTTCAAATGCTGGGTTTGGAGAACACCAAAAAGCTCTGGTACAAAGGCCAAGGGAATCGACGACTCCTTTCTGCTCATTATGCAGCTGCCTGTGACTGTCTGGGTTGACAGGGGTGCAGACCAGGGGCAAGGAGAACCAACTGCCCGGAGCTGGTGGAGGGGCATGTGAGCAGTGTTGCCACTCTGACCACAAGGACCTGAGTGTTCCATTCTCCTCAGGAAATACAAGACCTAAAGGTCTTTCCTCTGCCCTTCAGCTCTTGATCCTCCGAGCCCTGTGCAGTAAGCCACATTGCTGACCACCGAGGGTTGAGAGGACCAGAGCGGGTCAAGGCGCAGACAAGCATGCCCGCCTGAATCTAGGTAGGTCAACCTGTGAGGATTCAAACACAGGGTGGACAGGAACCCAGGGCCTAATGCGGCAATAGTCATACTTTTAATCTGCAAATTATGGGAGCATTTAAAACAACTAACCCTCTTTGTATCCTCACCCTCAACACCAAACCCAAAAAAGATTTTGGAGGGAGATCAGACTTGGACTACTGTATTCAATTAAATAAATGTGAGCCATAATTTTCTATTTCAGGCTTGTAAAGTTTATCTCCATAAAGTTTCTTTACTTTTTAATTTTTTCTCCTCAAAAGATGACCAGTAAGGGGATCTTAACCCTTGACTTGGTGTTGTCAGCACTATATTCTCCCAAGTGAGCTAACCGGCCATCCCTATATAGGGATCCGAACCCATGGCCTCGGAGTTATCAGCACCGCACTCTCCCAAGTGAGACATGGGCCGGCCCTCCCATAAAGTTTCTTTTAAGAACTGTAATCTTGTTCTAATAGCAAATCTATCCCCATGGAAATTTAAATGGACTCAATTAAAACATTTAAAAACATAGTACACTGCAGAAAACTGCCTTTCTTACTAGAAAACTGCAACTTTATTAAGGTCTCCCTGAAGGAGGAGTCAAAAGGTAAACTATGGGCCCACAGTAAAGATTTCTAAAATCAAATCTAATGTCATGTGCAGCACCAGACCCTTTTCACACTACAACTTGGACAATGAAACACATCACTGTGATCACCTAGTTCCCTAAGTATCAAATCTCATGGTGGGTCCGGCTGGCAAGGAGACAAGAGAGGCACCTCCTGCTTCCTCAATCTGACAACAGCAATTTAGTTGTGCACCTAGATCCCATCACATTGGAGATTTATGACTGGCTCAATAATGCTGGTGTTTGGAAACTATGCACCCAGGGCTCCAATGTTACACCATTCCTCTGGGAAGAGTGTTTATATTGTTACAGCTATGAGATATGGCTATAACTGGGGCTGGTAGCAGGAGAGAGGACAGGGAAGAGAGAGTAGCCAAAATATGGAGGTTTTTATCTGAGAGAGAAAAGTATGTCTGAAGTCAGGGACACATGAAGAGCCCGGACATGATCCTTATACACAGTATGATTTGATAACATCTATTTAGCCTGGACTGTCAAAACAATGTTGTATTACAGTAAACCAAAATAATGTTTTCCATATGTGGTATGGGCCATTAGACTGCTAGCTTGGAAGGTACCTGAGGGCAGGGTTCTCCTTTGGTGTGCTTCTATACAGTGCTGAGGCTGCACGTGTGCTCTGCCTGTTATGCCAACTCACTCTGTGCAACCCATGAGAGGCTCACGGGAAAGCTCTCTAGCCAAGGGCACTGCATCACCACAGACAGTGCAATGCCCTGCCCCACGACTATCTCTGGCAGCGATGCCAGCATCCTGGTGTTGACCTCCCACCCGTGACTCATCCGCAGCTCCCTCTGAAGTCAGCACTTCCTCTTCACACTCCAGTCTGGATAGATCACATTTGACCAGTCAGATAGCCCAGGTGGAACCCTCCATGATGGTCCAGCGCAAAGAATATCTGCCCCACACTAGAGGGTTCTGTGCTCAGGCTAATCAGTACATGATGCTGCTTCATCTAAATTTCAGTCCTTTGGCATCTTTCCCTTTGATGAATTTGGAGAAAGTTGGAGCAGGAAGCCAAACCCACTCACATAATGCATATGCTATCAAACAAGGACAGGTGTTGGGAGAAAAATAATAAAAGACAAGAACATGATACACATTTATCATCCCCACCTCTTCCCATCCCCACCTTTAGTCACACTACCCTCGCTGGCTGAAGAGAGGACTACAGACAGGTGAAACTTACATGGAAGCAGCTCTCGGTCTGCTGTTTCTGTACAGATTGGATAAGGATAAAACAAGTGCCCCTTTTCCAAGGGATAAGGGATCATCCGAAAAGCTGAAAAGGAAAGACAGTATGTAAGAGATTCAATATTTGTGTCATAACTTCCCAACTTCAAAAAAGGACTTTTGAGCATTTTTATAACTGGGAATTCTCCTACAAAGGAGGCAAGACTTAACTAAACTCTGAGTCTTGTACCAGATAAAATGTCAGAGATACATTATGGCGTATCACACATTAATCTCACACAAGACGTACTGTGTGAACCTCAAAAAACTGGGTGGCGATAGAGGTGTAAAAGGGTAGGGAAGCCATCAATATCAATGTCCAGGGTTTCATCATCTACCAAATATTATAAAAATGTTATAAGCACTAATTCAATATAGCACAACCAATGGTAATAATGCAAACCTGGACTGAAATGCTTCTCTATGAAGCAAATGCGGAGTGACTAGTTGGAGCCTGTTACAGATGTACAAATGTGGAAGGCATCCTACCATGTCTGTTTAAAAAATATGTCTAAGTGGATTAGAATTCCAACCAAGACGGACAGAAACAAAAATCTAAAAATGCATGAATGACGTGGGAGGTATTTCTGAACTTTATGAAACTTTTAAATCTTCAATATCATGTGGAGAAAAATAGATCTGGAGAGATTGATTATCTGTATTTTGATGATGTCAGGCCACCTAAATTCTGCTTTTGTGGCATCAGATGACATTAGGCCTTACACTGAATTATGGCTTTCCAATCAATCCATCCTTTCCCATTATCAAGTGTGTTACTCTCCCTGTTACAATGTCATCAGCATGTTAGTCTCACTGTTCCTATGAACAGTGCTCAAGGAGGTAATTTTTCTTCGGCAGATGTCCTTTAACTATAGCATGCCATGGCTATAAAGTATAAAAACTGCGCCCTGCCCGAGGAATGTCAGGTAACAATCCTTGCCTTCACATGTGTCAACGAGGGATGGCGGCAACACGCAGCAATGTTTTTAGTTTTAAATGCTACATTTTAAGGAATTGTAGCTATATCCTCAGCTGTGTAATTACCAAAGCCTTCTCAAAATGCTGTCAATGTACATATTTATCTTTTGCATTCTTATTTCAAAAAGGAATCAGAAACAAAGAATGTTCTCCCTCACAAGAAATGACAAGGTTCCATTGTAAGCAACATCAGTGCACATATGGTATTTATTCTGGTGTCTGAATATTATTTAAAAGTAAAAACATTATGTATGTGATTCCAGCATTTGGAATGCAGTCAATCTACACCACAGTGGTATCACTCTGAGGTTACAGCACATTGCCACGGAGAATATAAATCACTATAAATGTGGGATTAGAACAGAGCCTGTTTGCTGGCAGTTTGCTGAGGTAAAAATGTTATCAATTTTCCTCTCGTAACAGAAACCTCTTAAACAGAGATTAAAACATTAGAAACACCCCAGACTTTAACTCTTCTTAAAATAAAGGCTCGCCCAAATTCAATCAGACCTTTTCTTTCATACAAACAAAGATGACTTTTGCCCGGTAGAACAAGCAAAAGAGAAGCTCCTTGCACAGGTTGTTAACACACAACGACCACTTGAGGAACGAACACCTCTCAGCAGAACTCGACTTTCAAGAGCATGAAAAAACCCCCCAAATCCAAAAAACAAACCAAAAAAACCTTTTAGTGCCTTCATCGGATACACTAAAATCTCTTCTGGGAAGCACTGAATTTAAATTTAAACTACAATATGGCAGGATTTTAATACCATTTCTCATAAATGGTGGCTGCTATGAAAGCATCCAAAAAATGTGGAAAAACCTATGTGGAAGTGTTTTTGTTTTGTTTTTAATCCACATTCTCCATGTCCAACAACAAGACTGTTATAATTGAGAATCTGCTCAGGTTCACATGATATAAATAAACCCTCAGTTTTCAAATAGCCTAAAAATTCGAATGCTAAATTTTATACAAAATTGAAGTTAGTTTGTACTTCACGGAGCAATTTTTTAAATGAAATATAGGAGTGCAAGATCTTGAGCGTGTTCAACCATAGAAATCTAATGGTTGGTTGGTGTCTTTTCAGTCAAATGCTAAATGTTTTTTACTCCAGTATTTGGCATGCATACAGAATTTTGTGCATCAAGTTAGTCTTTTTCTCCTTCTAATTGTTTCTGGTCTTTTTTTAGAAGGTGGAGACATGGATTATACTTGTATACAACTTAAAAAGGAATAAATATATATACATACTTCCTGCATTGCCCTCCCAACCCCAGGATTGTAAAGATGCTTATGATGCTCTTAAAATCTCTTTTTCTCACATCAGTTGTCATTTACATGGAGCTCACAAAATAACATTAAGGCTTTTGGCTTCACTAAACAAAAGCAAATATAATTCCCGCTTGCAATTCTATCCTTTCCCCACCCTGCTGTGCGGGTGAGATAGCAGGGGAGGTCTGGAGAGAGCCTAGAAGAGGCACTGCAGAAGCCTTGCCAGCTTCACCTCCCACCTCCTGTCCCTTTCACTGCAAAGATGTGCAACTGCTCCATGAGAGACTCGTGGCTTTAGCCAAACATCCAGAAATTTTTCAAGTGCAAGTTTTAAGAAAACACTGGTTTGGTGGTGCAAATAAGAATGGGAAAAGTCATTTGAATAGGTCTACTTTATGAATGACTACAGACCTCCTAAAAATCTTTGAGAAAACATACATTTCACAGGAATTAAAAATATACACACATTTGGTTAAAAATAAAACAAATATTCTAGGTCATTCAGAGTTAGTACATGGTATAGAAATGACATTTCTGCATTTTCTGCTGCGTGCCATCCCCTCCCCAACCCTTGATTTCGGTTGTGCCTTTGTTGAAGGATCAAAATGAAACTAGGAATTAGTTAATGGATACATCATGCCCTCTACAACCAAGTCTGAGGCATGACACTGCCCTCTTCCATTCCTGACCACACACGTTTCCTAGGCTACAAGCCTATGAGTGCTGCTCCCATCAGAAGATCTCCACCAATACTGGTGAAAGAATCAACAGAACCAAAGAAGAGACAGAAAGACGGATACGTGAACAAGTTAATTCCCCATTTTCCCTATGACTTCTAGTGGTCTCTCACCTTACCCTTTATATAGACAGAGATAGATGGTAATCTTTATATTTTGTTTGCCCATGTTGCCTTTTAAAGAGGATCTCAGAAAACTTCACCCAAGTTATTTGTAATATACAGGTACTTCAAAAAGTTCATGGAAAAATAAAATTAAATGATAATATAAATCTTTCCATGAACTTTTTGAAGTACCCTCATAGAACTCAGTTTGAATCCCAGCTCTACCTTTTACATTCAGTCACTCATCAAAACATGAGTGCCTTCTTATATAACAAAGATACAAGGTGAGCCAAGCACACACGGTTCCCACGCTCATGGAGCTCACCGCTGTGGCGGGAATCATGATCCACTGACCATGAGAGTGTAAAAGCTCCCACACTGATGAGTGCCTGAAAGGAGAGATTCGTGGTGCTGTGCATATCTAATGGAGGAGCAGCAGAGGTGACATCTAAAGGATGAGGCTAAGTATGTGACTTGGGGTGGGTCATTAATCTGCTCCCCTGTCTGTATGAAGAGAATGCCACGAACTTTGCAAGGCTGGTAAAGAGACTCTGTGTGACAGCAGAGGTCAAGGTGTCTATACACAGTGCCTGGCTGCTCACTAAAGTTGAGGTTTTGCTTTACCCTCCCTCCCTATCTACTAAGCCTAAAGTCCCTATTTTCTCTATCAGGTCACACTCTCGCTTAAAAGTAGAAATGCTGCTTGTTTGTAAACAACTAGAAATGCAAATAATAGACCAGAAAATTATTATCAAAATGCAAATTTTATGTTCTCGCTTTTGACTGCAGTATAGGTAACTAGCCATGAAGACCATTCATCTTTTGTGAGGCATTTGGATGCAGCAATAAAGAAAATTCAGAAGTTAAAAGCCTGGGTTGCAATCTACATTCTTTCACTATTTAGTTGTGTGGCTTTGGAAAAATCACTTTCCCTTGGTTGGATTAAATCATGTTCCATTCCAACTGTGAAAAGAAATTCTAGAGTTTTACAGCAGACTCACTAACTTGTTCATGACTCTCAACCCTCTAATAGTCTGTTCCTACTTTTATGATGCTACTGCTTGTATCTACTCTCTCCCCATCCATCCATCCATCTACTTCTCAATATACATATACTGTATCCATTACACACACACACACACACACACACACACACACACACACACACACACACACACACACTAATGTTTCTCCCAAAGCATTCCCGGTCTTATTCATTTTGGTATCTCCAATACAATGCCTGGCACATAGGAGAGACTCAATAAATATTTGTTAAATAAAGTAATGAACAAATTAACATACAATCAGGAAGAGACAGAATTTTCCCTTTAAGAATCAGGTGGATCCAAATTATGTCCAGTTGACAAGACTGAATAAATGAGAGGAGCAAGTTGGTTTTACTGGGCAGTGGGTGGGGAAGCATCATATGATATCTAGAGACTGGCTATTAGAGTAAGTTAGCTATGACTAGAGATGTTGTCTGAAGATTGCTTTCTCCCAAATTATAAACTTTAGCTTTGGATCTACTGGGGGTGGGGAGAGGTAAATTTCACTCTAGTAGTCCCAAAAGTGCCAGCCTTATGGAGGAAAAGGTTTGGTCAGCGGAAATGCCCTAAGAACCACATCTTACAGTGAGGAGCATTTGCCATTAGGTTCAAAGAGAATAAATTAGAATCAGAATCTCATCCTATGTTTCAACAATGGGCCATTTTCCCCTCTCAAAGGAAACACTCTGCCTTAGTCCCCCTAAAAAACACCACCTTCAAATCTTATACATTATTTAGTGGATTCTTTGGGGGAAAAATCTCCAAAAAGAAAATAAAGAGTTTTACTTGGTCAAGTGGAAAAAATGGAAACAAAGAAAGGCTAAGTGATTTACCCCATGGCATACCAGTCTTCTGATATATAGAATTAGAATTAAAATTCACAGTTACAGTCAGCAGACAACCTTACTTTATAAAATAAACACAGCCGAAACAAAGCCTTGAAAAGATCAAGATAGGAGGAAGAAAAGGCCACATCAGTATTTGATACAGGTAAAACAGAAGACGTGCCATTTAAAATAGGGCCCCATGAGGCACAATACCATTGTGAATAAGTCCCAGTTCAAATGAAAGCCTTCCTGCATATATGTTTTTCATATTCAACTCATACTTGCAGTGGTGTGTGTGTGTGAGGATAACCAGAACCTAAAGTGTTTAAAATAAGTATAATTCCGATAAGGTGGCAGCTGTGTGATGAACTAAGAAACATACTATAAAATCCTGTAAATTAAAACTTTTCCCCTTTCTTAATTATTTTGACTTTGAGATACATATTGTGTAATTTCAGGGACCAGGACAGTGACGAATCAAACATTTTGGAAAACTTTGAAATGCTGATGTATTTGTGGTTGAGGATTGAGGGTTTTTCTAAAAACCACCATATGTTTCAAACCCAAACAATCTCTGCCATGCATCAGCTAGACTTTGGAGTTTTATCAAATGTGGGAGTTTCTTCAGCTTGATTGGTAGAAAACTCACTTAATTCCACAGGATGACTAATGCTCCAACATAATAAATTCATTAAAAAGCAAAATAAAAGACACCTTTACCCCTACCCACTAACCAACACTCTTGATAGAACTAAAATAAAATTTTTAAAAATCTCTAAAAGATAAATTGACTAATAATCATTTCTAACATGGAGTCTGATGAAATTAGGTGCTATTACCTTCTTCCCTGAATTCTCTTTCTAATGAACAAGGGAAGTTGGAAGGAGGTGGGGAATGGGCTTAAATTTCAGAATTAAAGAAAAAAATGATTCCAAGGAGAAAAGCTAAACTATGAGGCTGGAGATGACAAAAGGCACCACCATGTGGTGCACTGCTAGAAGTGCAGCCTCCTCTGCTCAGGCCCAGGCTGCCCAGGCAAGGCCAGCTGACCTCCTGCGGGGAAGCTGCCGCAACTGCCCTAAATCCACCAACCTAGGGCAGGTGGGGTATGGCATTCGATTTCATTGGTGCTTCACAGTTTTTAAAAATCTGGTAAGTTAAGTAAATACTACTAAAGGTAGCTGAGTCAGAATTCTAACCCAGGTCCTCTGATTTAAAATCCAGAGCTCTGAACCTCCATTTAATTTAACTTAGAATGGACACAATATACCCTAATAAATATACCCTAGCCTGTAAGTAGTAATGTAAATCTAAATTGTGGGCTTCTAAGCAAATGTTTCAGAGATGACAGATCCTTTTAGTCTTAAACTATTCAGTGCAGTGAAGAAAAAGTGAACTTAGGTTTACATTTCGGCTCTACCAGCTGTGCTGCAGGACCTTCAACAAGTCACTAATCTCAATGAATCTGTTTCCTCTCTTGAAAAATTGAGATGGCCATCTCTGTCCTGCCAAACTCAGAAAGTTACAAGGAGGAATAAGTGAAATGATGTAAATGCAAACCCTCTGTAAACTATCTGTTATGCAAACGTTCTTCATGGTTCTTGGCATTCTCAAGCATTTAGTATACAATAAGCACTATCACAGAATGTCATGGCTCTCTTTTTGAAAATTGGATGGTAGTGTAATTGATTTTGGCTAGGATCACAGTTACCTGATTTTCACAAACACCTCCCCAGGGTGGTTCCTGTTTATCTGAAAGGACCAAATGTAGAACTTCCTTTTCCTCTAGGTACCTGATTGCCTAGCCATAATGTTTTATGTCTAAAAATTCACCCCCGTTTAAAAATCCTAATAAAGCATTCTGCCAACCTAATCTGAGGTAATTAACATCCCCATTACTGCTACTCTGCTGGATTTTGCAGCTCTACATGTTACTTCACATGTCTCTCAATTTCATTATCCCTCCCAGCTGATCCAGGGCATCTCCCCACTGTTATCTGATTACACAAATAACTGATTTTCAAGCAGAATTTCTAGTTATTCCTCAGAATTTTTATGTTTTTTACTTTGATGCCATTCCTACCTATCAGCATGTCATTATCACTTCTTGCCCTTCCCCATTTTTGGTCCTTTCTGTAGGGACTGATCACTTTCTTATCAATCAGATCTAATTGATAAGCTTCTATTACTGTTTCCAAGATGCCATTGTACAAATATGTTCTTATTTGGTAGCCAAATTGTCCATTTAATTTTTCCACAACTAACACCTGGTGAGGCCCCTCATGTTCAATCCTGCTGCACTTTTCTGTCTCCTTCTCATGCTTAACTAAAAATTTCTTTTATTGCTTTCAGACAGAACACCTTACATGCAACAATAAGCTCAAGACAGAGGGGATGGTGCACATGTGCACACACACCCCAAGTGTTGTGTGCTATGTGGAGTCTTAATAGATCCAAACGCAGTTGCTGGTTCTGACCAGGACACCTGGAGGATGTTGTTATAGTTGCCGAGTAGGGGTAGAAGTATTGATCAAATCAATACCCTTCAAGTCATAAACAGGAAATTATGTAAGTAGACCACTATTATCTAAATAAATATTTTCAAAACAACTAAATTTAAAAGTTTAGATCAACTTTGAGTCCCATCTCTGTCAACTTACTTTTTATTCCATCCCATTTTGCTGGTCCCACCCCAGCCTCTTGTATCAACTTGGATTCCTGCTGGGAAGGGCAGGAGAAGGGAGGAGCAGGGGATTATCAAAATGAAAATGGAAGCAGTAAACATAAACAGAGTGAAAAGGATTAAAAAAATCACTTGTTTGTGAGGCTGATCAGAGTAGGAGTTAACAAAAAATGTTATCAGAAGACTGTAATATTTATTGTTTTGTTTCCCCATGAGAGGGAAAAAAACCCATGCTACATGTTGTACTTGTTTTGCTTAAATTAATGCTAGCAGAGTGTCACTGCACATGATGTTCAATAATCTGTAGTCGTGGGCCTTTTGTCTTAACTTACATTTTCCCAAAGACCCCCACCACCTATCATTTCTTTTTACTGCATCCTTGCTTATAATACTATCCTAGTTCTTTAAGGCTTAGGTCCCATCCCATTTGACTCATAAGGTTACCCATGACTGTTCCATCCCCCCCACAGACCTCTCCTTCCTGAAACACCACCAGGCAGCTGCCACATGCTGCTGGCTACTTCTCCCAGCTAGACCACACACCTCCAGGGCAGGGAGCATGAATCACCACCATTAGAGCCTCTTCTCCCTACACAGAATCATAGTGTCTATGGAGAGCATGCACTCAGATTCATTTATCCCTTCATCCATCTAACAGACGTTTATACATTAACACATGAATGCTGCACCTTCCACCAAACACTAGGGTCCAATGGCCACTGCTCTTGTTTTGAAACATAACTGCTGTGTCTGTGTGTGGCCAACCTGGCTCCAGTGGAGGATAACTGCCAATCATTCCAGAAAGGCCATCAAGAAGTGGTGATCAGAGTCCAGCCCCATGCCAAACATTACCAAGGTCTGTTCAGGTCTTCAAAGAGAGTTTTCAGGATGGTAGAGTGCTCCCTTGCCAGGTTCAACCCATCTATTGTATAAAGTTATCTTTCTGAGCCATAGAGATGGCATCACCACAGTAATACCTACCACCACTGGGGATCAGGAGAGCCTAAGTCACTACCTGTCTTAGTGATGGGGCATTACAGAAAATGAGAGCTACACATATGCAAATCTTCATTATTCATCTTGAACACTCAGGGCAAAAACAGTTTTAGCATGTTTTCATGCTCATAAAAAGTGTTTCAAAAAAAGAAAATTACTTACTGCCTTCCCACGTACAATGCAAAAGATTCAAAGCCCCTTCTACCCTCTTCCAGTGCGCAAGATGAAAGAATGCATATGCTATTGCTTCACTGTCTCCTCTCTTCAGGATATGTTCTGGGGGTAGGATTAGGCTTTTCATTTCTAGTAGGTACTGAAATAAAAAAGGCAGGAGACAGATGTGTTAATACACAGTAATTTGTAATTCAATATTGAAAATAGGTTGATTTCTCTAAAGCCACCATTTATAAGCATTTCATCAGACCTGCAACCTCATTACTACATTTCAAAACATTCAGCAATCCAAAGTTTGCTGACAGATGACTAGCCTTGTACTAGTTTCCTATAGTGAAGACCAGAGGCTTTCAAGCTAAGATACTCTAATCAAGGAAATATATATATGTACATATATATACATAGAGAGAGACTCAAATAGCATAAAGAAAAATGTAGAAGACAAAATACTTTGGTATAGTTTTGTAACCAGAATGAAAATATACAGAATAGACACATGAAAGTTAAGAAGCTATATGGCTAACTCAAGTGCACTAGAGAGATTTGATCCTAGCTAATGCTGCCCATTGTATTTTTCTATTTAGATCTCTCAAGGAGAAGGACCTCGTCCTGTGAAAAGAGCCACCCATAGCTGCTCAGATGCTGGAGGAAGGAAGGTGGCAGCCCGAACATAGGAAGACCCGAGGGAGGGGAGCAGTACAGACCCCAAACTGTAATGTTCTTTTAGATCCTTTCGCAAAGACTGGAGGGGTCTCAGCTTATACCTCTTCGTTCCTATCTTCTACTGAGGAGGTGGGAGTACAGGGCAAGACCGGATATTCTTCCTGGGGGCTGAGAGCAGACTACGTTTCCATTTTTATTCTTTTGTATTTACTACAGAATAGAAAGGGAAGCAAGTTTAGAAGGGTATTTTATATTTGCAAATGTTAACTTCTCTGTGCTGGCATTCTCCTTATGCTCTACTCCTCATTATCCCCCCTCCCCGACCCATCTCCAACACACACACACACACACACACACACACACACACACACACACGCCCTATCACCAGCACCAACACCACCCCCAACTACAATAACCACAGTGACAGCCCACATATCTCCTTTAAAATTGAGACTCGCAAGGGCCGAGCCCATGGCGCACTCAGGAGAGTGCGGCGCTGGGAGCGCTGCGACGCTCCCGCCCACGGGTTCGGATCCTATATAGGAATGGCCGGTGCACTCACAATGGCTGAGTGCCAGTCACGAAAAAATTGAGACTCGCAAGCTATGGAGGGATGCATTTAGTTAAAATGGGATGAACGCAGCAAAAGGAAGTGCTACAAGAAGAGATGTGCAAAAATTTTAATGTCAGAAAAAATTGTCAGTGGAAATTTATGAAAGGTGAAGGATGGAAGAGTACCAAAATACAGAATGAAGATTATGACGCCACTATCAATGCTTGATTATCATCTAACAGAGGATGTATGCCCTTTGGGCATCACCCAATCACCTTTAAGCTTCCTGTCCTGTCAGCACACTCAGCTTTGGCCCAGCAAAGGTGGGAACACACACTTGGACATTTGGTTTAGCAACTGAAACTTTCCTCATTTTGGATCTGATATTTGAAGAATCCTCCAAGCCTCTGGCCTCAAAGCAGGAAGAGTAGGGAAGTAATAGAGAGACTCCCAGAGAGCAGCAGTAGAACAGTGACACAGTCATTATACTTGGGAGTGTCAAGGTTGGATAGAAAGCCCTTCTTGATAGAAAGACCTCAACAGAAGGACCTCTTTCCAGGCTGGTCTATAAAAGGTGCTTTTCAAGCATAGTTACAAAAGAACATTTTGGTCATTTGCCTTTTTGGATTCTACAGGCTACTGTTTTCCTCTTACATCTTGTTTTAAAATAGTGCAAGACAAAAATTTTTTGGGAAAAGTAATAAGAGAATTACGTAGCAATCTAGCTAGTACAATGTTTACAATAAATATGAACCATTATACAAATATAAAAGGTGGATTTTATGTTCAGAGGTACCAGGCCATCCTCTCATAACTTTGTTACCTTAATAGAAGCTTTTACAATGCACATTACTACTACTGTGAGGGTCTCAAATACCCAAAGACTATGAGTCATGAAAAAGACATATAACTCGAAAAATGCTATGAACTGTACTAAGTTCAGAGTAAGTTAGAGAAGGAAAACCATTTGGTTACCCTTAATAATCAGCAGGAAAGCAAAGGAAAACAAAAATTTCTTGCCTAATGAGAGCCTTAGAATAAGATCTTGATCTGAGTTTCTATTAATTATTCAAAGCCATCCTACCTATCAAATAGTTAATTTTTTAAGATGGATCTTCCTGTATGAGATTTGAAACAAACTAAAAATGAAAATAACTAGCCTCATGTGTCCCAGATATACAGAAATATCTTTAAGGCCCTTGAGAATCAGATGGTGGTTGAAAGAAAAGTGTAAACTACCATTCTTTCTATTTCTATGATTAGAAAAGGCTTTCAAAATCATTTCATTAAACATCCATGAAACAACTCTTCTCTTGGCCTGAGGCAACTTCAGCAACAGAGGTATTTGAGAAGAAGTAGGCCTGGTAGTAACCCACATTTGTGGGTAGAGAACAAACTAGGAGGAGGTGGGGCAGAGGCAACTTGGCAGGGGCTAGAGGGGCGGTTTCAGAAAATTACTGACAAATGGATACTATAGATCTGCTCTGTCCCTGTCCAATATGGTAGCTTCTACCACATGTGGCTATTTAAATTTAAATGAATAAAAATCAAACAAAATTAAAAATTCAGTTCCTCCATCCCACCAGCCATGTTTCAAGTCCTCAAATGCTGCATGTGGCTAATGACCACTGTATTGGACACTGCAAGGAACATTTCCATTATAAAAGAAAGTTCTTTTGGACAGCACTGCTGTACACAATGTTTTCCAATCTTCAAATAACTGAACCAATTTTATCATGAACAAATTTCACTGATGCCCATGATTGAAGTCATCAGTGTAGTATCCACTGATAGAAAATATGACAACAAATTACAATAAATGTAATAAAACAAAAATCCATTTAGAAGCATCATTGGCCACCAGGGCATCTACATCCACTCGAGCAATAGCAGTACACGTGTGTGAGACAGAAGGCTAACTCAGCTTGCAGACTGAATGGATGCAGATGGCTTCAAGGACATTGCCCACAGCTCCCAAATGTAGGCCATGAGGTGATGCTTTGTTTCTCTTCTACTCTCTGATCTTTTTGAATGTGTACTTCTCACACGCCGCCTTATATCAATGTGTCTTTCCTCTAAGCTGAAACGTGAGACATTCAAGAAGAGAATGAATCCTGTCATCTTCATCTTAATTCCTCCTATTGCACCTCCTACAGTGCTTTGCACATCAAGGTAATATAAAAAGAAAGTTGAATTAAATTGAAATCTTACTTCCCAAGAAGACTCTCAAAATGAGTACCCCTGGCCTAAACAGCCTCATGAGGCTGACCAAAGCAACTCACCAAGGAAATGTACCTCTGCATTCTCATCGTATCTATTTTATGGCAGAAATAGGCTATGCCTATAAAGGAGAATTATACTCCTTTATAGTTCCAAACAAAATGTTGGCCCAACCAAATGATAAAGGCTAATAACAACAATGTGTTATGTTTTTGGCCAGGCTTAAAATGGCTGGCAAGATCAGTTCTCAACATGTGCAACGTTTAAATTAGAAAGGCATGGAACAACATTTCATATCTTACTTGTCAAGAGAAAAATAAATGGAAGAGGGCAGATCTCTATCCACAAGTATGCAGAAATCAATTAGAATAAACTATAGCTTGCAAATCAGGGAACATGCTCTGCCTGTCTATAATAAAGACTTGGCTTCTATCAGCTAAGCCAGCATCCCGCACTATCTTGCTGGCCATCCTGCCTCTAACTTCCTTCCCAGATTCTCAAATCACACTGATCTGATCTTGAAGTACAGTGCTCTAAAGGTTTTGGAAGCAACTTTTCAAAATCTATTTGCGTCACAATCCAGTTCTTTATGCCCAATACCAGAGCAGATAAAGTCAGAACACACAAAGAGGAGCAGAGGGCCGTGGTCTTTGGGGATGAGCAGTGCCTACTCATGTGGGTATTTGAGGAGAGGCTGGCTCACCTGCCAGGAAAGTTGCAGAAGGCTTGTCAGGTAACTGCTAAAGCGTCTTTTGTTAAGATCTTAAAATTCTATAATAATTTGAGTGAAAACGATCCCATAGTTATCTTTCACATAGACATGTGATCCAAGATATTAATTCATAACTCCCTTTATGGGATTTTCAACAGCAATAATACCATTAAGTCACATGATAATAAAATGTATATGTAGGCATTAAAAAAACATTGGATGGTAACAGACTGAATGTTAATGACAGCTAAATATTTGATTTTATGGGAGATTAATTTCTTTTGTGTTTTTTCTGTGCTTTTCAAGTTTTCTGTAATAAGCATTTTTATTCCTCTCTCACTCTATATATACGTATGTATGTGAATGTTATATGTATATATGTAATACAAGCCTATTTTCTAGATTTGCATCAAAAACACAAAAAGCAAACCACACAATCAAACAAACGATAACCAGAGATAGCAATTTTTTGCATGTCTACAATTCTTTGGTGCAATTGGCTCTGATAAAAGGGCCTATGTCCCGGAAAAGATGTTTTTAAAGCATCAGTGAAAAGTTCAGGGAATAACATTAGTGCTATTTGGTAAAGATGCTACATATTCTTAGTCTCAATGTTGCCTACTCCCTGGACTCAGTAAAACACACACACACAGGAATAAAACAAAAATATAGCTGGCCGGTTAGCTCAGGTGGTTAGAGTTCGGTGTTGTAACACCAAGGTCAAGGGCTCAGATCCTTGTACTGGCCAGCAGCAGCAGCAAAAAAAAAAAAGACAAAAATACTGCAAGCAACCATGGCTTGCTCAGATCATGCTGTGATGGAGAATAAAGTACACATCGCCAAAGTTCCCTGCTTTACCTCCTGAATTAGTTTGTTTTCTGTTGCTTATTACAGAATACCTGAAACTGGATAATGTATAATGAAAAGAGGTTTATTTCTTACAGTTTTGGAGGCTGGGAAGTCCAAGGTGCAGTGGGCATATCTGGTGAGTGTCTTCTTGGTGGGAACTCTACTGAGTCCCATGGCATTCAGGGTATCTATCACATGGCGACGAGGGCAAGAGTGCTTGTTAATGTGCTCACTTGCTCTCCTTATAAAGCTACCAGTCCGTACCCGTGAAAACCCATTAAACCATTAACTCATTATTCCATGAATGGATTAGTAGATTCATGAGAGTATAGGCCTCTTAAAGGCCCCACATTTCAACACTGCCACAATGGGAATCAAGCTCCCACATGAGCTTTGGAGGGGATAAACATGCAGACCATAGTACCTCCTCTCATCTGCCATCTGCCACTCTGAACCACTGCTTGTAATCCTGGCTCTACTATCCTGGCTCTACGACACCTTGGAAAAATTATTTAATTTCTTTGAACCTCAGTATGCTTATGTGCAAAAATGGAATAATAAAAACACATATCTGACTAGTTTTAATTTTTGAAGATTACATAAGATAACATACATAAAGCACTCATTCATTCACATAGTACCTGGCATATTAAACAGTAGCTATTTTTGCTAAAAAAAAAATTGAAATGTTCAAATTATTGTAGAGATGACTTGTGTTTTGTGTGTATGTATCCCACACATAATTGAGTCTGTTTGTATGTAAAATACTTTAGCAATTTTATCACAGTAGCAGATCAGTTGGAGAACTGGCTACTGGGAGTCACCAACTGACCAACATGGAAACGAGCATAAAGCAAAGCTAAACTGCCAAACTAAACCAGGTGATATGTAGTACCATTCAAAGGTCCTCAGCACAAGGTACCTGCTTCTTCTGGGTTCACTTATCTATTCATCAGTCACTTTACTTCATTTGAAAAATATGTGAGTCCCCACAGTGTATCCCAAGGAAAGATATGGAAGTGCCATGATGTGCCCTAAGGGCACAGATATGGGAGTGCCCATAGTGTATGGGAGCATCCGCAGCTTACCCAAGGACACGGATATGAGAGCACCCACTGTGTACCCCAAAGGCACGGATATGGGAGCACCCACTATGTACCCCAAGGGCACGGATACGGAAGCACCCACTGTGTACGCCAAGGGCACGGATACAGGAGCTGCCACTGTGTACCCCAAGGGCACAGCTACAGGAGCTGCCACTGTGTACCCCAAGGGCATGGATATGGGAGCAGCCACTGTGTACCTCAAGGACACAGATACGGGAGCAGCCACTGTGTACCCCAAGGATGTAGACATGAATCAGGTCAGGTCCCCACCTTGATGATCTATGATCTTTGTAAGAGTGTGGGAGGGAGGGAGAATGTATAGACAGCAGCAATAAAATTCAACATGAGTGCCTTAGTAAGAGGTATATACTTAGCACTAAGGAAGTAAATGTGGAGTACTATGTCTGTTAAGGCATCACAGAAAAAGGAAAATATGAGATGAACTTATTAATAAACAAGAGTTTACACTGTAAAGATGAGGGATGGGGGGATTCCAGGCCAGAAGCAAGGCTGGCAGTGGCACCAAAGCATCAAAGGGTATAATGTGCTTGGAATCTGGGGGAGCTGAGTACTGACATGATAGCAATTGCCAACACTGATTAAGCACTAACACATGCCAAACATGATCTCAGTTACTCTTTATACCAACTCTGAGAGGAAGATAATATTATTATTCCTGTTTCACAGAGGGTAGAATGGAGGCGTTGGGAAGTTCAGGAACTTGCCCAGGGTTGCATAAGTTGCAGGTGGCAGAACCTGCCTTGAAACTTCAGCTTTCTTCTAGTCTCCAAGGGAGTGAAGCAGGAAAAGTGGGTTATAAAAGGCCTTCCATGACATGCTCCAGAGTGTGCCCTTTACCTTGAATTACTCCAAGGTTTTCAAACTTTTAGACACAGAGTCATTTTTCAAAGAGAAAAAAGAAAAAAAGAAACGTAAAACACAATACATTAAATCGATGGAAAAAAAGCTGTGCAAGGGAACCTGAGGGAGCAACCCAAGAGAGATCTGAGAAAGCCTTATGCTCCTAAGAAGACAGTTTGAAAACCACTGCAGTAGGCAGTAGAGAGATGAGTTGGTACAGTTTGTGGTTTTGAGAGAATGGGCAAGTCATGGGTAGGACCACAAAACAGGGAACAGATAGAAGTTGGCAAAGTCTCTAGAAAGCTCCTATCACAATCCAGGTGAAAGGTGACAAAATTGAGAAGGTGGGGGAACTTCCACAGGACTTGGTGTTTAACTGAATGTGAGGGCAAGAGAAGGAATCAAAAGTTACTATAAAATTTTTAGTTTAGGAAACTAGAATGTGAGGTCCTTAGCTGGGAAAAAGACATCAAGGAGGAAGAGGCTTAGCAGTGAGAAGGTAACAAAAACAGTCTAAGGTGCCTGTGAACATCTCTGGAGAGATGGCCTGAAGGCAGCTGGGGTGCAGGTTTGCAGCTTGGGAGAGAAGCTGCAGACACAGATTTGGGTGCTCCAGGCCAGAGGCAGAAGCTGAGCAGTAGGGAAACACGAGATGTTCCAGGAGAGCTTTGATCAAGAAAGAAGAGAACAGTGAATGGTGCTCCCCAGAGAACCAACATGAAGGAGTGGGCAGGAGATGTAGGAGGAGAGTGCTCAGAGATGCAGGAGTGGCACACAGAGAAGCTGTCATGGATGGCTTCAAGACCTAAAAAGTACAGAGAAGCTGTCATGGATGGCTTCAAGACATAAAAAGTAGTTATTCAGTGGGACCATCGTGAGGAAAGATGAAGTGAATGAGGTTTGAGAAGAGGCCAAAGGATCTGGTGGCCTAGGCTGGAGTGACCTTTGTGGGGGTGGCCTTCGCAGAGATGACTTTGATGAGGGTGTTCTTGGTGAGAGCAGTTGCAGTGCTTTTTGGTGAAGAGAAAAACTTCTCAGAAACTTTCTATTCCTGAGAAATGTAGCTAAAAACTCGTTTCTGTTCATTTTCTTCTAGGTCACATTTCTAAAATACATTCTCCCTACTCCAATCCAAAAAAGCTTTGGAACAAAATATGATTCAATTCAAAGAAACCTACATTAAAATAACATTTCTGAAATGTGCCATTGATATATAATATTATGGACACTCTGCCAAGGTATTTCAAATTTCTGCTTCCATGCTTCAAGTATTTTTAAATGCTAAAACCCACTACACGTTTTGTTTCCTAAATTGGATTAAAAAGCAATTTTATACTCTGTCAATCAGCTTTACAAAGACATAAAGGGAGGACTGCTGTAGTGTTTGCATGAAATGGAATTTCCATCACTATAACAATGTCCTGTAGATACTCAATTAGCATATACAATTACCAGGATGTTTTCCTCCACAAGCCTCTTGAAATCCCCATGAAATTAGAGTTTCAAGATTAACATCAGATGAGCTTTAAAAAAAAGTAAATTTTTAATGGAAATGCATTTCTGTCATACCATTCTTTATTCTTTTGTTTCTATTTTCTCATGACTTTCCATGGTCCTCACCTCAATATTCTATCAAGCCCAGGCTAGCCTGTTGGTAAAATGAGTTTCAGGAGTATGGCAGGTCTCTTGCTTCAGCACCTTCAGGGTCTACCTGCTGCCCCCTAACCCCCACCCCCCGTCCAGGATCCTGGGTGGGTCCAGTGAGAAGAGTGCATGGTTTAATAGTTCTGGGATTTTAGACAAGGTTAAGAAGAGATTTTCTCCATTTTTCTCGATTTTTCTCTTAGCAGCTCCACCCACAACACCTGGGCATTCCAAAGAGCTGGCACTGGCTCCCTTAGCACTTCCTAGCTGCTGGGGGTTCTATGGGTGGGACCTGAAAAGCTTGGGCTTGGCTAGTGGTGGTGATCGTGATGGGTCAAAGGCAACTGTTATTTTCTAAACTGTATGTGCAGGTGCCTTGGGGATGCTGGGCTACCCCATCCCAGACTTCTCATCCCAGTTTCAATCAGAGCAGCTCTACTTTTACTTGATTTCTTTATTAAGGTTTCACATAAGACTGCATTAGGAGGGAAAAAATGTTTGCTGCTTTAAAAAAACCAAAAGTTGTTATTCTTGTTTTTGTGTCTTCGTAGAAGTAAAAGCTGTGAGTGGTCCAGGCACAAGCTGGCCATTGGGGGACTATGCCTGTTGGGGAAGAGGACCTGTGACTTGGGGATCCCTCTTTGATGATACTAACCAGGTCAAATTTTCCTTGTAGCCAAGGATCAGTTCTGGAGGCCACTATGTTCAGGGTTTTCAGAGTTGAGCAGGAGGTTTGGGCATTCTGTATATACATACAGGCCACTCCCACAGGGCTACATACTTAGAGAATGTTTACATCAGCAAGCACAGGACAGGGCCTGGCTTCCAGCAGTCACAGAGCACTCTGAGTGAGCTGGCTGCCTCCCTTCTCTGAGCTCCCGCAGCCCTCTGCCTACCTCACAGGGCACTGCCTGGTCAATCTTCTCAGTGACTGGGGGCTCCCTGAGAGTATGGACCATGTTGTGACCAGTGTCCAGTGCCTGACATGTAACAGGTACTCAGTAAGTGCTAGCTGAATACACTATTGAGAAGGAAAGGAGGACTCTGCTTGCAGAACTGTACACCTTTGGAGAATATAGAGGCTGATGGATAGAAGCAGGAAGATTACCCCCTTCATGATGAAGTAAAGTTGGGGAGATGCCTCCTGTTTATTCTGTTAGAGTAGAGTGATACTAGTTAAGTAAAAGTAGTTCAAATATGTTGTGGTTGACAGGAGACCTAGCAAGGTGTGTAAATTTCAGCTGAAAAAGGAAAAGGAAGAATTCCTCTTCTGAGGGCATGGGAGCCCTTACACCTCTGATAATGAGAATGGACACCAAGTCAGAGAGTGCAGGAGCAGGGAGGAGAGGGGAGATGAGTAGCCAAGGCTGGGGGACTCCGAACCTGTCAGTCTTGGCCTTAAAAAAGCATTTAATGACTTTGAAGTGGCCCCTACCTCCTCTATGACTCAGGCACCTGCAACCCCTGATCACACAGCCCATGATAGGGAGGTTTCCCCACCACCACTATCTCTTCCACTAATACTGTTCCTCTTGCCCTGGGGGTGAATAGCAGAGCATCGCTCCAAACGCCCAACTCCACTTGGCAGAAGTACCCCTGGGGATGAAACAACTGCTTGTTTTTTTATGGGCTGAAGAAGAAAAGCTTGGAGAAGAGTGAAAACTTAGTAGAAACTGGAAACATCTTTCTGGAGAGCCAATAATGATGGATTACGAGTGTATGGTGTGTGTGTGTGTATGTGTCTGCATGTAATTGTTAATGTAGCTCTACAACTTGCTTACTCAGACAGGGAAACTTGAGTTACACTATGAAACAAAACGGGTGGCCTCAGCGTCCATGGGGGGACAAGGATGGGAAGGGGCCTGAATACGGGGAAGTTTCATCCCAGATATACAGTGCTGTGCTGAGGTGGAGGAACTGGGGGAGTGGGATGGCAGGGAGCAGGGACGGTACTATGTTCAGTACAAGAATGTAAGGCACAGGTGGGGAAATGGGTACTCTCAGTCATAACAAAGAACTTCCCGAGCAGCTACAAGCTGCAGAATTCCTGAAGACAAAAGCTACAGCCAGAATGTGCTAGAGCCTCCCCTCAATTCTGGAAGTCTGAAGGGACCCTGAGGGCACTCAAGGTCAGAGGCACTGGGGTGCCACCGCTGTACTCTCCAGTTGTCCTCCTTCAGGCTAGGGTGGCTCGAGAAGTACCTGCTAATGCATGTTTCAAAGCAGCCTCTATTTTTACCCGTCTGCAAGCACAGAAATAGAGCTGGAGGTAAAAGGGAAGAGATGATGAAGGGGCCAACATGTATTGAGTACTCAGTGGATGAGTTACACAATGTCATTCCATTGACTTGTCATCAGCCCTATGAAGACATTACTTTTTATCCCCATTTTATCAAAAAGTGAACAGGCAGAAAACTAACTAACTCCCCCCTCCCACAGTTCCCTCTGGTCCCATGGACAGGAAGAAGTGAGAGTCATGGTTTTGGACTCTTTTGCATCCTTTCAATGATACTTCACAGCTCTGCCTACCTTTAGGTAGTTACCCCTTGCTCTGTCATTCTAATGCATGTATTTTCCCAGTAATGATAGAAATTCTTCATAATGGACCTGACAATTCAGAAAAGAATAAATGTGAACAGCTAACAGTGTTCCACCCTACTAGCAGTGGCAAGGAAATGCAAGCTAAAAGAACAAAATTTCATTCGTACTCAGCAAATTCTTAAATGTTTGTTGTTTTCCTTCTTTTCTTTTGTCTTTTTTAAACAGACTGCTCAATGATGGAGGGTTGAGGAAATGGTGAAGAAGGAGTCTCCTGCTCATGGAAGTATAAACTACTACAATCTTCTTTTGGTAAGTGATCTGACAATAAATATCAATAGCCTTAAAATGCACCCAGGTGTTCCTTGGTTGTCTAATGAAATTGTGTATGTGCACCCAGGTGTCCTGGGTTATGACTTAAGCATAAAGGATGAGTGGCTCTGATCCACGGCGCCCCCCCACCCCAGGATGCCCCTGGGGGGGCCAAGGGGAGGCTGCTACTGCTGCTAGAGGCTGTTGCTGCCAGAGCCACTGAGACCGTCCACGAGGCCGCCACCACCGCCAGACCTGTAAGCTACTGGACCTGTCAGCTGCTGCTGCCATTGCTGAGGACTGGGTTCGTGTCATCTGCTAATGGTTCCTGGGATCTTTCCCAATTACATAGCGTAGACCTGCATGTGAGGGGTCTGGAAACCCAGCCTGGCATGTGAGGGGTCTGGTGACCCAGTCTGTACAATGGGTTTGAAGGGTCTGAGCCCCTAGCCCTGACAAAATAAATGGAAACTTAGTATAACTAAAATAATGAAACATTTTGGCTTTAATTATGATTTGCCTTACTTTACAGTTGGCGTAGTTGCCTAGCTTTACAGAGGTAGACACCTTAAATAATATCTGTTCTCTTCAAATTTGCCCTCACATTCTGCCAGGTGTTCTAGGTAAATAAATAGGATCAAATCTCAGCCTGGCCAAACTCAGCAATCATTACACTGCTTCAGGATGAAATGGATTAGACACCAAAAAAAACTTCTACACGTGACTTAGTAATTCCTGTTCTGTAAATCTATCCTAAGGATATAATCCTAAAGCCTAAAAATCTTTATGCTCAAAGAAGTTCACTACAGAAGTTG
The DNA here is from genome assembly GCF_027409185.1 of Cynocephalus volans. NCBI lineage: Eukaryota > Metazoa > Chordata > Mammalia > Dermoptera > Cynocephalidae > Cynocephalus > Cynocephalus volans. Next base: position 38,409,528 of record NC_084465.1, read on the forward strand.
GCTCATATTGTCAACCTGATATCTACAACAGAGGATTCAAGAAGTAAATCACTCTCTTCAACAAGTGGTGATGGAAAACTGAATTGCACATGTAAAAAAATAAAATCGAACCCTTATCTTACCCTGTACACAAAAACCAACTTTAAATGCATTAAAAACTTAAATGTGAGACCTGAAAGTATAAAACTGCTAGAAGAAAACATAAGGAAAAAGCTTCATGACAGTGGTCTTGGCAAAGACTTCTTGGACATGACAGCAAAAGCATGCAACAAAAGCCAAAATAGACAAGTGGGACTACATCAAACTGAAAAGCTTCTGTATAACAAAGAAAACAATCAACAGAGTGAAAAGCCAACCTACGGAATGGGAGAAAATATCTGCAAACCATATGTCTGATAAGGGGTTAATATCTAAAATATGTAAGGAACTCCTACAACTCAATAGCAAAAAACCCAATAACCTGATTTAAAAATGGAAAAAGGACTTAAATAGACATTTCTTCCAAGATGACATACAAATGGCCAACTGGAATATGAAAAAATGCTCACCATTACTAATCATCAGGAAATGCAAATCAAAACCACAATAAGATTTTACCTGACACCTGTTAAAATGGCCACTATCAAGAAAATAACATGTTAACAAGGATGCGGAGAAATTGGTACCCTTGTTCACTGTTGGTGGAAACGTAAAATGGTACAGCCACTAAGGAAAACAGTTTGGAGGTTCCTCAAGAAATCAAAAATAGACTTACTATAAGATCTGGCAATCCCACTTCTGGATATTCATCCAAAAGTGAAAACAATCTCGAAGAGATACTTGCACTACCATGTTCAATGCAGCATTATTCACAATAGCCAAGAGGTGGAAACCACGTAAATGCCCATGGAAAGATGAATGGATAAAGAAAATGTGGTATATACATACAATGAAATATTACTCAGCCTGAAAAAAGAATGAAATTCTGTCATATGCTACAACATGGATGAACCGTGAGGACATTGTTAAGTGAAAATGAGACAGTCACTGAAGGACAAACACTGCATGATTTCACTTACATGAAGTATCTAAAGTAGTCAAACTCTTAGAAGCAAAAAACAGAATGGTAGTTGCCAGGGGCCAGGGGGAGGGGGAAGTGGGAAGTTGCTGTTCTATGGGAATAGAGTTCCAATCAAGTGAGACGAAAAGTTCTAGAGATCTGTTGTATAACAATAAGCATAGAGTTAACACTACTATACTGCACACTTAATAATTTGTTAAAAGGGTAGATCTCATGTTATGTGTTTTTTACCACACACACAATAAAAAGAAGTATCCAGAAAATACTTACAGAGAATATCTTAAAAGGGTTTGAAGGCACATAGATAAAAGACTTAGACTTTAAGTTAGAAGATAACCTTTATAAGGTCAAAAAACTCTGAAAATCTAATGATCCTCCCCAGAAAGAATAAATATACCCCCAACACCCAACCATAAAGTTAAATTTAAGAGCTCTATGCTAATTTTTTAAAATATGAATGTATAAGTATTAAAAATGCATAGAAAAAAGGCTAGAAGGAAGTAGTCTTGAATATGACTATATGATAGTATTATGAATGACTTCTTTATACTTTTCTCTAATGTAAAAAAGAATTTGCTTTAATAATACCACTACAGAGGAAAAAACATATCTAATACTGCTTATAACAAATAATTTAGCCTCCTTTTTGGAAACTTCTCAGAAAAAGTTTCTCTTTGGCACCCTGAAGGAGTTAATGTAACATCCTCCAGACCAAAAATGTGTGTCCTCATAGAGAAGGATGCTTGTGGTATAGAATGAGCAAACTAAGAGCACACAAGCACTGGTTACCTCATCTCTATGCAAAGTAAATGGATCGCTGATAGAAATGTCTCCCCCGCTATCACTCCAATGCCCCAGTGCAAATCTCAAAATTGCTAAGGAAGAGCAGGGCAGGTGGGGAAGCCTTTTAAAAAAAACTCCTTTTAAATGCAAAGCTCCTATTTTAATCCCATTAAATGGAAAACATCCGCTAATGAATTAGAGATTTCTTTGTCATCAACAACTGTGTACTCAGTTCTTGAAAATCACCAGCATCAAGATCCTAACAACCCCAACTGTCCTCAAAAAGAGGTAAGTGGCAAACATGTAGTTAATGCACGATGAGAGACTGACCACAGAGTGGGGAGACTAATTCTGAAGAGAAGGCAGGGCAGGTAGTGACTCTGCATGGTGATGATGGGGGTGGTGGTGAAGGATGAGTAGGATTTCCTCAGGGGAAGCAAAGAAGGAAGGGAAGGAGGATGTTCCTGGAATGATGAACAGACTGTCAGAAGGAGCTGGGCAAAATGAAAAATAAGTTGGGTCAGATCATGAAGGTTCCTGAAGTACTTTCCAAGGAGTTTATACCTTCTTCTGTGGGAGTGGTGACACAGCACCAGTTTCTCAGGATGGAGGGACAATTTGATTTCTAATGAAAAGTCTATGTGCCTACTTCCTCCTTACTAATCTGCTGTAATATTATAAAACTTCAGAAATCCCAGTGTTCAGGATTTCAGTTCATCTAGCTGACTACTTAAGAAGCTCTCCTTCATAACAGAGATCATTGGCTTTTCACTGTTTTTGTTTCCCAGTCCTGTGGTGCAGTGAGGAGAGTTCCTAAGAGTAATAACCCTCCTGTGGTAAATAATATTTATCATTGAATGGTGAAATACTACCTATGTACCTTTGCTTAATGGGATACCAGATGAAACTAAGCTAGAAATTTATGGAAGACTGTTCTCAGTTATTATATTTGGTATTTTTTTCTCCCTCAGAGCAGGTAAAATAATTAGGTAAAACGTCATGTAGATACTGAAAATTCCTGTTGGGCCACCAACAACTTCCTGTGACAAGAGAAAAAGAAGCCATGAAAGTATTTTAGAACAGTACCCTGAAGAAATCAGAATTGTCTACAAGGAATTGAATACCTTGGGAAGCAATGTGCCTGCCATCATTTGAAAGGTTCAAGCCTGGGTTGTTCTGCCCCCTGCTGGGACTGGAAAGACAGTGGAGGATGATATTTAAGAGTAGATAACCCAGAATCAGTTCAGGATCTGTTATTTATTTGCTATATGACCACAAGCAAGTTCCTTAACCTCCCCAAACCTTCAGTGCTCTCATCTATGTAATAGGAATAATAATATGATACACCTCACAGTGTTATGAAAAATAAATGAGAGGGTATATGTAGCTCAGTTAGCAATGTGCATGGCACAAAATAAACATTCAATAAAAACCAATAATAAAAATAATTATCATAATATCATTATGAAGAGAGAATCAAGTATTGGATGGGAAAGTGACCTAGGTGAACTTTAAGGCCCCTTCTTACACTGAGAGTCCAAGAGTTTATATTCTTAACTGAATGTCTCAGAATTAAGGCTATTCTCTGCTTGAAAAGGCACAAATTTTTGTTTGTGTGTGTGCTTGTTAAAGTATTAGCAAGCAGGCCAATAAATAGGAGAACATGTGTAAAAGTTGTTTAGAAGACCTGGCATGTAGTACACATGTACCAGAGGTTTGTGGTTAATTCTGAACAGATGAGGCCAGTGGCTCACAGGCCCCTTTCCCAGTGGAAATGTCAATAGAAGAAGAAGATTTGGAAACAGGTTTCCCCCTCAGTACAAATACCAACAAAGCAAAATGGTAGAGAATCAGTTTACCTAGGTACTCTATCTTCTTTCAGTTTCATGATTAGAAAGTAGAGTGAAATCAAATATTTCAAATATTCCCACTTTTAGGATAATTCTAATTTACAAGTAGAGCTCTAATTGACTGTATTAAATTCTTCCATGGCAGCCTTAAACTATTTCTTTAACAGTCTTCTAGAGGCTCAACCTACTTCAGAACATTACCATAGAACTAAATGACTGCTTCAATCAAAATATCCAACCAACAAGGATTGTACTGACTTTTTACTTTGTGCCCCAGGTACAAGACTCTGGTTAAGATAACTGAACTTGAGAGCCCCCCCAAAAAAGCCTGTGTTACATTTGGTGCTGTGTTACTGTACACAGAAATGTGTGCACAGGGTTTTGTGTACGGTCCAGACAAGAAGCACAGGAACCTTGCCAGTTAAGTACTGCTTCCATTTGTCGTTTGTGCTGGAATTTTTTTCCCCATGGAATGTAAGGAAAACTTAGTGTTTTGTCACCAATAAATGGTAATAGTAAAATGTTTTTGTTAATTTATTCTCAAATGCCACTACTGCTAGGCTGGCTCTCTCCTTGCTCACCCCTTACCCCTTTTTTATTTTTATGAAACATTTATAATGTTTGTAATTCCACATGGGTGAAAATCTGGATATCTGAATAACTTTATATCAAACCATTGATCAATAAACAACTACTAATGAAAAAATAAAAGCCAATAATTTTAATAATTTACAAATACAAGGTTACTTCAAAAAGTTCATGGAAAAATAGAACTGAAAGATAATATGAATCTTTCCATGAACTTTTTTGAAGTATCCTCATATATGATGCTTAAATATTTTCAAAGAACTTTGAATACATTATCTCTCTTGATCTTTATCACAAAGATAGGCAGGGCTTATATTTTTATCTTTATTTGAAAGATGAGGGAAAACTTTGTGAGCTCAGAGATGCTAAGCCCAAGGCCCCATGGCTGATAAATGACGGAGCCAGAACTTGAACTTGTTTTTGCCTCAAAATCCAAGACTCTATTGCTCAATATTAGTTCTAAAACAGCCTCATTTATGCTCATAGAATAGCTCCATAGTTAGAGAATGGCATTCAATAAATATTAATGGATAACCTAAGTTTACTATAATTCAGGACAATATTTTCATGATTCGCTATAAATTTTAATCGAAGTTGAATAAACCTTTTTAGCTTAAGCAAAAAAGTATTATATAAAGAAATATATTTATAGCACCCTATGCAATATACATAAGTCCACAAATACTATGTTGGTTATTATCCACTAGAACTAGACTGGATAAGTACATCCTTATGCAAATATGGCCTGTGCACCACTCCTGTTAAGTGAAAAGATGACCTTGACTTGGACTTGAGCAAAACCTCAAGAATGATATTAGATCACTTATCTCTGTCACTCTGGATATCAACAAAATAAGTTAAAGTAGGTAACTTCATAAATCATCACACACGCACACACACCACACTACCCTTTTGCTATAGTAATGTGACAACACAAATCGCCTTCCTTAGTCATTTTTTTTTTTTACCAGTAAGTCTTCATTAGGCATTTTGCCAAGAAAGTTATGCCTTGAAACACCTCATGTGAACTGCAGGAGTAGTTTCTTAGAGGTCAGAATGTCTTTAATATGGAGAGACCGAAAGTGGCCCTCAGCTACATGCCTATCACACAGTAGGTACTCAAATACAGGTAAATCATAAATACACATCCATCTCTTGAATCAAAGATTGTAGAAATATCCTCTGCCCTGATTTGACTCCTTTAAAATCAAATTCAGAAAAAATATAAGGGAAATATTAGGAATTTATAAATAGGTTAATCATGGTTAAAAACTAAGACACATTTTCTACTGTATATATCTATTAAAATGGCTCTTGCAAATCAAAATACTTCTTCATACTTTGAGGTTTTCCTTATTAATTTCTTGCCAATACTTATTAACTATCACTTATTTATAAGAGACATGGAATGTCACATTAGTCTGTATTTTTACCAGTTTTATTCACAACAAAGTTTATTTATTTCCTGAGTTTGGTCTACCTAAGATTGCAACTGGCGTAAAATTCCTATCAAATGTATCATTACCCTTGGGATCTCTACTTTTTGCCAATTTCAGACTTCCTGACCTGGCCTGCCTCAGCAAGGTCTATTGATTTACCCTTATTATGTGAAGTCCAGAAATCAGCCCCAAAGCCTCTTGGGTATAGCTTTGGCTGAAAAATGAGGCTAATTCCCATAGGTTATACAGGGCCTCAACATTTGTTGATTGCAATTCATTTTTTTTCTTATAACCGGATGTACTGGAGACATGACATTGTGGTCAGTGAATGCTCTCTCTGCTATCATAACGAGTTCCTGTGGGGATTCCGCAGACTCACTTTTGGCACGTGAGGATTGAATTCCACAGCTCTATGAATGGCCTCTACCGCATTCATCTCTGCTGTACTCAGCCCCCGCCGAGATGCAGCCTCGGGAGAGAATCTGAAAAGCAGAAAGACAAACACCATCCAGTTGGGACCACTGCTTGGGCATCAACCCGGAAAGTCATCTACACCTCAAGGGCCCATAAAACCACAGTGAGCCAATGCCACAAGCTCTCCAAATTTCCACTACATGGAACCTCTGAGTGACCCCTCAGACCGAGGCCAACAAAAACCCCAGCAGAAGCAGAAAGCGTGCTTGCATCGAATCGAGGCAGGAATTAAATTCAGCTGTCGAGTGTCTCTGTCTAAATAACTAATCTAAATTTTCTATGAGGTACCTGCTTAGGTGGGGGAGAGAGGTAGGACTAACAAGGTCAAACAGTGTAGGAAAAAGAGAAAACTAGGCTACAGAAGAGCGCACTTGGTTAAAAACCGAACTGGGAAGAATTTTAAAGGAGGCTCCCAACCCAATGTCAGTGCTGCGATGGAGGGTTAAGTTGTTGCAGCTTCAGCAGCAGGCGAGCCTGCTTGGGGCCGTTCCGGCAGGGGGTGTGCATGCCCAAACTGTGGGCGAGACACCTGCCCAAGTGAACGAAAAAAACCAGACCATGCAATCTCTTTCTCACCTCACACCCAGGGCTAACTCCAGAGCTGTGCTTGGCAGGCAGACACCACAGGGGAAGCTGTGACAACCCTGGCCCTGCCCTCCCAAGCTGGAGTCGCTGTGTAGGGAGAAAAGATGTTGCAGTAGGTACTGGCGATCTACAGGATAAAAAAGAACGAAAGAAAATTACTTCGGTCTTAAAGTGCACACACACTTAACAGCAAACCTGTCTGACACAGCAGAGGCTGTTTTCCTGTTCTCTGCTTTTCGATGCTACAGAGGGACTATATCAGGGAAGTGTAAGCGTTATGAACTCAAAAACAGTTAAGCCATCTATGCTCTTTCACCTGCCAGTCATCCTTGGATGTTTATGGAAATTCTATATGCCATAGTCACCTGCCTGAATAAGATGGGCAAATGTCCCAGTGAGATGGCAACTCAAACAGACCCCGGGTGGGGAGTTAATTGGAACTGATGGGGCAAAGAATGGGAGATGACCATCCCCTTTGCCACATTACATGATTGAGTACTACCCAGCTGTGAACTGCTGAAGGAAGAAGAATATACAAAAAATGAATACAAGGACGGCATTTTGTGTAAGTCCCAAGCAGGCCTTTAGGTATCTACCATCTGGCACAAAAGAAAAAAAAAGTCACCTCAGAGGCATGAAATTTCATATAAATCCCTCTTTAGGGACCCATACACCCTTGCAGTACCTGGGGATATACATTCCCTTGCAGTTAGTGAAAGAAAAGATCAGCAGGTTTGGGAAAATGCATGCTCATAAGCAGGGGTCTCATAGACTAAGAGAAACGTCCAGAGAAAGCCCTCAGAGACAACACATCTCGTTATTCTGGGCAGGCATTTAGGACCGCACAAGTTATTATTCACTTACTTGTCAGAGACAGCTCTTGCTTTGAGCAAGGCAGCTGTGTAGCATATTGTTGCCGACTTTGGTAAGCTTATATCTGTTAGAGAAAAAGAAAGTAGAAACTCTTGTAAGTTTGTAGTAACAAAGGGCAATGATTTTCAATACACTAGCATTTTAATCATGTAAGTCTAATAAAGCATAAATTAAGAATATTTTAATGCATACATTATAAAAGAACTTCAGATATTTCTTACTATATTAAGGTGTCACGTGAAACTAAGAGTAATTCATATTGTTATAAATAATTCCTGTTTAAAACCCACCAGGCTGATTCTTTAGCAATCATCTTCTATTTTAAAATATGCATTCTCATATGTTGAGTTATTTAAGCAGAAAATAGCTATAAATATATAAATTTAGATATTATATGAATACCCTTGATATCATGAATGGCAAACAGGACCTCTCGGTTATTTAGAAAAATTTCTCAACAGGTGTACAAAATACTAATGTGAAAAAAAAATATTACCTAGATTAAAAAAACACACAGCTAAATAAATTATTCTTTAGTGGTCAGATTTAAACCAAGTTTCCTTTGCATTAAATTTCAAGAAGATCAAATTCAGTTTTTAATAGTATTTGTTAAAAATGTAAAAGTCAAAGTCAAGGAGATATATATCTAATATATAAATATATATATATATATAATTTTAAAGGATACACATATGGAGTCTTTTTAAACTACACCATTTTTACTCACTCAAACTCATGATAAATCTCTTCTCATATGAAGCCTAAATTGCCACCCAGAAAGATAACTCCTTCTGGTTTTATAGAAAATTTCAGATGGAGTGGTGGGGGAAGGTAACAGATGCAGACAATGAGTTTATAGTTAAAGTACAAGGCACAACTGAGAGTAGAAAACTCAGAGGGCAGTCCCTTTGGGAGAAAATTTTGTTTTTAAATTATGATTCCATTCTTTCCAGGATACAAAGAGTTATTATTTTTTTTAACACTTGGCAACCAAATTTACACTATGACAGAGAAATAACTTCTTAATTCAGAGAACAGGTAAAAATATGCCGTTCTCCAGTGCTAAAAAATTCACTCTAGGTTAGAGGAACTCTTTAACACCTAGAATGCCCTGCAAGTTTATTCAGAGGACTGTTTTCAACTTAGAAAGGATTACATTACAATAGTAATGAAGAGGAAAGTCCCATAATTATCCAATAGACAGCAGCAGTAGCAAATAATTTCCTAAAAGAAAACCAGTCCTTCATCCAATAACAAGTATTTACCATCAATTCCAGACTGAAGAATTTCTCCTTGAGGTAAATTTCAATGACATTGATAAAACACATAGAAAATGACAGCAAATAACTGAAAGGGAAAGGGGTCTTTGTAACCCTGATCTCATAAACTACATTCAAAGCAAAATTTCACTACCACATACATACTATAAAATGGTGTGCTTATGACTAAGAAGAAAAAAAGTCTGTCAGACTCCCACAGATATGTCTTCTTGCTTTTCCAACATCTAAACAACTTCCTATTGTGGAAAATCAACACAGGAGCCAATATCTTGTTTTCTAGGGTCCACTCATTGATTACTATTGGAAGTTAATAAAAAAACTATAGATAATGCATGTTCTACTTGAAAGCTCAGGAATTTTTTTTGTTTTTTTCTTTTTTTCAGCTGGGCAGTAAGGAGATCCAAACCCATGACCTTGGTGTTACCAGCACCACACCCTCCCAAGTAAGCTGACTGGCCAGCCCTAAAGTCCAGACTTTTTATTTACAAATTATCCAAGCCTTGTTTCCACCCTTTGTATGATCTGTGTTCCTTCTGTGTCAACCTGGCACCTTTCTGTGAAGTAGGGACCAATGAAAAGACCTGGGAAGGAGAAGAGGCTGAAAACAATGATCATAATTTCTTGAAGGTGGCAGCATAAGATGGAGCCTCACTTGATAAACTAAAGAAAACCTCTCAAGGACCTAGCTTCTCAATGAGAAAGATCCAATTGTGTTTTGATGGTTATCGAATCAATCAAACTGACACTTTTACCCAGTTGGAAACACAGAAAAAGACACAATAGAGGTGTTCCAACAAAAGACTAGAGATGCCTGATCAAAGTGATCTTTAATCCAGAACCATAGCCCTCAACTCTTCCCCTACCCCTACAGACAGAACATTCACAACTAGAAAAATACAACAGGGTTCAGCAACATAATGATTACTATAGCACATTTTCACCATTTAAAAAAATGTATCCTCCAGCTATCCCACTGTTGGGAATATACCCAGAGGAATGGAAATCATCAAGTCGAAGGTATACCTGTTCCCCAATGTTCATCGCAGCACTCTTTACAATAGCCAAGAGTTGGAACCAGCCCAAATGTCCATCATCAGATGAGTGGATACGGAAAATGTGGTACATCTACACAATGGAGTACTACTCAGCTATAAAAACGAATGAAATACTGCCATTTGCAACAACATGGATGGACCTCGAGAGAATTATATTAAGTGAAACAAGTCAGGCACAGAAAGAGAAATACCACATGTTCTCACTTATTGGTGGGAGCTAAAAATTAATATATAAATTCACACACACACACACACACAAAACCGGGGGGGGGGGGAGAAGATATAACAACCACAATTACTTGAAGTTGATACGACAAGCAAACAGAAAGGACATTGTTGGGGGGGAGGGGGGAGGGAGAAGGGAGGAGGTTTTGGTGATGGGGAGCAATAATCAGCCACAATGTATATCGACAAAATAAAAAATAAATAAATAAATAAAAAATAAAAAATAAAAAATAAATAAAAATAAAAAATTAAAAAAATGTATCCCTACACCTTTATTGTATGTCAATTAAGTGGTATATGTACACAGGCATAATGCTTAAAAAGTAAATAACCAAAAATGTATTTTAATCAATATCAAATGTGGAAAGGGGGAAATGTAGCTCTATTAAAATACCCCATTCCCCATTAGTGGCACATTTATTCCATTTGTTACCCATTTGTTACTTTAGTAAGTTATTTTACTCTCACTGTTTAACAAAAAATTTTTAAAAAATCAAAATATTCTTGCATAACTTGTTTATTTAGATATTTCCAATGATTTACTTTTTGTTCTGTAAAAACAATACATCTATTTGGTAATGGCAATTTGTCTCTAAGGAGGGATGAATCACTCTAAGATAGCTGATCCTAAATCTCCTCACATAGAGCATCTTGTTGAAATAAGGTTTTGGTTTACAACTTTCATTTTTTAAAATGACTCATCTTTCTGCAGAACACTTTAGCAATTCTACTTCTAAGACTTTATGCTAAGGAAATAATCACGAATGTGCACAAAGACTGAGCGTTAAAGATGTTCACTGGGACATTGCTTCTAAAGGTGGAAAACTGGAAACAGACTAAATATCTGATCATAAGAGATTACTTAAGGTGCTGTACATTCACAGGGTGCAATTCCACACAGTCATTAAATCACGTGGTAGAAAGATATTGAATGATCTGGGGGAAATGTTGCATTTTGCACACCTCAATAAGTAAAACAAGTTTACAAAAAATGTAATTTAGTATTCATTTTTAAAAAGCATTTATATGCACAGAGATAAAAAGATTGGAATAATATATACCAAATATCAATAGTGGTGACTGGTCAGATTATAGGCAATTTTTTCTGCTGCTCATCTGCATTTCCAAAGCTTCCTATGATGTACATGTAATAACTGAATTTTTAAATGATGATGATGCTGGAGGGAAGAATTCTGTTCTACAAATTGTCTGAAGCAAGTTGATGGGCAAACACATTGGTGGAGCCAGACACGGACAGCATAGACAGACATTATACATATTGTATGAAGTGCTGCCAGCTTGTAGATCTATCATATATACTTACACAAACCATTGTGAAAGTTAGTGTGTTCCTTTTCCAGTGTGCCTACTATAGCACAGTCACCTCATCGACCATACTTTAATAATTGCCTAACATCGAAATCTAAGGCAGGAACAGATGTTTCAGCTCACTTATAGGCTGCCTGCCCCATGAGCACTAATTCCTTCATCTCCAACCCGCCCCCCAAAAAAGGCTGAAACTTGGTTATTGTTGCCTGTTATAATTTTTAAACTTATTGTTTAAAAATAATTATAGGCTTATGAGAATTTGTAAAAAAAAAAGTAAATAGAGTCCTGTGAATGTTTCACTCAGCTTCCCCCAATGGCGACACATAAAACTATTGTATAATTAATATCAAAACCAAGAAATTGACAGTGGTACAGTACCATGAAGTAAACTATAGACCTTGTCCATTTTCCACTATTTTTTACATGCTCTCATGTACACAATTTTCTCCCATATCTAGATTCATGTAACTAACACCACTATCAAGAAACAGAACTGGTCAATCACCAGAAAGGAACTCTCTGTGCTACCCTTTTACATTTGTACCCTCCCTGTTTTCTCTCATACATGTCCCCTGGTGACCACTAATCTGTTCTCTATAGTTTTGTCTGCCTACAATGATTTCATGCTTTTGCCACTAAGGAAATGGATAAAATAAGATAAATAGAGTGGCTACCAGTAGTGATAAAATGAGAAGTTCTGAACAGAGGAAAACAACAAATCATCTGCTTTCCAATATTGCCTGTAATTTACTTAGAAAGTTCATTTTGAGGAACAGATTCAAAATCATTCTAAATTAGTCCGATTTTGTATGAACAGACTATCTCTGCAGTGCCTTTCTGCATTTTTATAAGTGGCATTTAGCTACCATTATTACCAGAAAATCCTCTTAAGAACTAGAATCCAAGAAAGAAACAAAAGGAAAGGAAATAATGAGATGTCACATAATTCCATTACTCATTGTAGAAACAAGGAATGCTCACTTAAGCAAAGCTGAACTGCTGGCAGTAGTTTAATTTTCCTTCCACTTCTTTGCCATCTGTATTTCACACAAGTCCTTTTCTGAAAGAGGAAGAAATTTCCCCTGGTGTCTTAGGAATGCAAAATTAAATTGTCCTGAAAGTCTTTCATTAAAGGCTACAATCTTGAAACTTCATGTAAATGGAATCACAGAGTATGTACTCTTTTGTGTCTGGCTTCTTTTACTCAGCGTTGATGTTTCTGAGATTCATCTATGTTGTATCATGTATCGATAATTCATTCTTTTTTACTGCTGAGTAGTATTTCATTGTGTGGATATACCACCACAACATGTCTATCTATTCTCTTGCTAATGGATATTTGTATTATTTTCCAGTTTGGGGCCATTTAATAAAGGTGCTGTGATCATTCTTGTGTAAGCTTTTCTTAAATAAACAAACAAAAAAAACCAACACAACTCATTTCTCTTGGATAAGTAAATGTCATTCCATGGCATTTCTGGACCAGAAGGTAGATGTTTGTTTAACATCATTGGAAACTGCTAAACAGTGTTCCAAAGTGGTTACATGAAGTTTGCAAAACTTATATGGTTACAGAGGACAGGAAAGTGGTTACTTCTGGGCTAGAGGGAAGTTATTGGCTGGAAGAGGGTATGAGGCAACCTTCTGAGATGATGGAAAGTTCTATGTTTCATTCTGGGTGGTAGCCACATGGGTATATACACGAGTGAAAAAATCATCCCTCTCCAGTTAAGATTTGTAAATGTTACTCTATGTAATTTATACCTTAATAAAGAAAAATATTTTTTTAAAACCCTATAATCCTGTGGTCACCTGAAGATGTCTTCTCTTACCAATCTAACCTCCATAACATGTCACTTGCCTTTTATCTTTTTGCCCCACTACATTCTCTCTATGAATCCTTATCTAAAAATCACTTACTAGTTTTGCCTTCCATAACAAAACAGAATCTGATTGTTTCTCAGGTCTGCCTTTCAAATGTTGAGATAGAAAACATATCTCCTCTATACCAATCTTTTCCAGGATAAATACCTCCAGTTCCTCAATTGACATATTCTTCAAAACTTCTCACCTATTTTTGTTACCAGGTAACAGGTGATTTCAAAATATGAGAATTAGAAGTGAAAATAATCCCTTAAATTCCCCAAGCCTGACCAATACAAAGCTTAGGGAACATGCACAGTATGAGGAGCTGGCCACTACACTAAGATGACCCTGGTGTTGAGCAACCAGGACTCTGTTTGTTCCTATGACTGTGTTGTCAACAAAACCCTTTAGATTCTCTTCAAACTGATTTCAGCCAAAGTCAGGTCTTTTCTCTCTTTTATGTAAGCCATGAAAAAAATCTGAAAACCTATAGGCAGGATTTCACATTTTACTCCATTAAACTTTAAACTAAATCTGAACTATTAAATTGTAATGGTTTCAGCACATCATTCCAGTCTATTAGTCATCTTTCTGATTCAAGCTACCACCCACAGCTTTGCTCCATTTCATAAGCACACCTACCTCCCCATATGATCATTATCATCATCACAATTACTGCTAACATTTACCAAGGGCTTACTAAGTGCCAGGCACTGATGTTAATCACACACATTATCCTATTTAATCCTCAGAGCAACACTGTGAAATATGACCTACTATTAGTCCTGTTTTATAGATGGGGAAAATGAGGCATAGAATGGTTAAGATATATGCCAACATCACACAGCTAGAATAATATGAGCTGTTGTTCTCAGAGCCCATGATTTTTAACCGTGCTATGTTGTCTCCAAGTTCTGATTTAAAAAATACTGACCATGGCAATATCAAGGAGAGAATCTGGGAACACGATTCCAGAGATCACCCTCAATTTGCAATGGTCTGCAATGATATACGTGCAACCATTTATGAATTTAGTATTATGATCACATTGCTCCATGTAACCTAAAAGGAGAGCATTAAAAACATTATCAAATTTTTTGTTTAAATAAAGATATAAACGCTTGTACGGTGTTCCCCTAATTCAGAAACATGAAGAAAAACAGCCATTTAAACTATTAACATAAATGTTTGAACACTAAATACTTTCATATCTAGTGTCTCATCTGTGTTTGTTTGGCAAAACTTCCTTAGTAAATCCATGTTGGATCTTCAGTCACCTCGTTCTTTCCTAATTATTCATAAACCACATAATCATCTCTTCTAGAATTTTGTTTGGATTGACTTATTTGCTGAAATTCTAAAAGAAAAAAAAGAAAGAATCAAAAGTATTAAAGAGAAATAGAAAATAGAAATAAACAGTTGTACTTCTTATCACCTTATTAATAAATTTTCTGCTTCAAACAGTACTACCATAAGATAGAAGCAATGAATGGGACAACAGTCCAGGAGTGCCAATCTTTTTCTTTTACAGATGAAGAAATGCAGTCCCAGAGAAGCTAAATGATATTTTTAAGAGCCACTCAACTAATTAGTTGCAGAACTGATCTTGCAATACCATGTCCCTGTCACCATCCCATACTGCCAGTGTGGTACTTGCTTTTATTTCTTTTGTCATCATTCTCTCACACTTTCATCATTTTGCTGGGAAAACAGCTTCACACATTAAAGTCTCGAGGCTTTTGTTTTCTCTGGGCCTTAGCCATCCCTGCTTACAGGTTTATATCTCACCTGTATATATTTATTTAGCTATTTGTCATTCTAATCTTTTCATATACTTTAATCATTTGTGTTCCCTTTATATCTTTTTCCATTGGGAGTAATTATGATTTCATCTTTTAGAATCTCCTATCCTTCTTGTATCATTTTCAACTTAAAAAAAAGTCTCCATATGTCCTATGTCAAATAGCATCAGCACAAAGAAAGTTATATTTATTGAATCTCCATTTATGGGTTCATGTGTATCTCTTCTTTGAATTAAAAAAAAAAAAGGAGCAGGCTCTGGCTTTTTATTGTTTTTCTTTGTTTTTAGATTCAAGGAACATGTCTATGCCTAACATTCCTTTCTTTTACTACTGCTACAGGATAACATGGTTTTCTTCTCTTAAGCTTCCTCCTTTTTGTTAAGAATTAAAGCCAGGGTATTATTCTTATGCTTTGTCTCCCTTAGTAGTAACTCAAGTATCAGCGGGGTAAGAATTTAAAAGGTGTGTTCATTTAGTAGATGAACTTATAGATCTACGCATGTAGACACCCACATCATGTACTCCACTGTCTCCAAATTCACAACCTTTAATATGAAGTATTGGTGGACACTCCACCTGTTCCCCACATTTCACATTTTCCTTCTTCATGTCACTATTACAACTCAGCAGAAGCAGGTAGGTGCTGATGCACTACAAGAGCCCTGGCAGGCTTTTCATCATGTTTTAGTTACACTCCCCCAAAAGATTACCTGAAGTTTATGCTGGGTCTGCATTGGCCTCAATTTCCTGTGGTTAAAAGATCACCAGAGAGCAAATGAAATTAATTAATCAATTAATTAAATTTAATTAATTAAATTAAATTAATTCCTATTTTAAAATAGGAAGTTTTGCTCACCCAAGAGACAAAAAAGTTTCTGCACTGGGATTCCTACTTGTTTTTTTTAAAAAAGCTAGAAAGTCAACTACACTGCATATTGATAAATTTTTAAAAAAGAAAAAAGAAAAGCCAAATTCTACTAACTCTTTTATATCAGTGTTTGAAAAATCTTACCGATGTCTCCCTACAGGGTAGAAGTGTGCTTCACTACAGGGTCTGAAATCAGCTCCTCAGCCCTCTTCAGTGGCATTACACTGTCTAGTGTCTGAGTGCTCTCACACTGTGTGTTCATCTCTCAACCACCTCAAGTCAAAAAGGGCAGCTCTCTCTTCACTCTGCAGTCACAGTGAAGCCCTTTCTTGGCTGAAATTGCCTCCATGTCTCTCCAAGGCCTTCAGAATGAAATCCAAGCTAGACCAAAAGCCCTTCGAGGGCTGGCCCCTACCTAACTCCCTCAGCACATCAGCCCTTCACTGTCTGCTCCCTCCATCCCTTGGCTCTGTGGGACATGGGACATGGGGTGTTCTCCACATGAGCCACGTCAATTGCGCCCCTGCACCTTTCAGTACAGTATGTCTCTTTGGCTGAAGCATCTTCACTGTCTAGTTCAGTTCAGACACCACCTCCACCAGGAAGGCTTCCCTCACTCCCCCTTGCTGGGTGAGGTGTTCCTTCCATCTTGGGTTAAAGTCTCTTACAGTCCTTATACTTGACAGCAATTGTTTGTTCTCTTATTTCCCTGTTGTTCTTACATGGTGTGCTTTAGTTGTAAAAGCTGCGTTTCTTCATCGCTTTGTACCCCCAAGACAAAACACTGGCTGAAATATAGTTGGTCAGTGTTTACTGAATGGAATCCTAAATTAATGTACTAACATCTCAAATGTCTTCATATTAGCTTCCTTCAATTTGCAAACACATCTAATTTTGCTCCTGGAAGCCAAAAGTGATCAATGCTAATGGATGTCTTAAGGGAGTCCGAAACTTGTTATTTCTCAACATGTGTACTGCATTTATCTTTGTTTATGGTGTTCCAGCAGAATGCATGAAATTGCATTGGTGCTCTAATCTAAATGTCTATTTGAAACAGCAGTGGAATAAAAAAGTGGGAAAGAAAGAAAAAAAAGTAAAAGCTGAAACGAGGTTGAAGAAAAGTAAAAGAATCTGACTAGAAACAAGGAAGGCAAACCACACCTCTTCTGACTCCTTAAGGACCCTTTATTGGAAAGATGCTGCTGAAAGAAAGGTCATCTTGGGGAGAATTACTTGAATTTTCAAAAGTCATAAATGGCTCATAATAGCAAAAGTTCAACACAATAATCTTGGAAGAAACTTATGTAATTATGAGTAAAACTGTCAATTAGATGGGACTTGGAAAACCCATAGGGCAAAATTTTAAATAGGATAGAATAATTTTCAGTGAGAATGTTTTTGATCTAATTTCCTTTGGTTCATCCACCAATCATAACAAGATGTAGTTTTAAAAGGATCATCGCTGTTCCTATGCTTAAGATAGGTCAATTGCAAGTCAGTTCTCATATCTATGATTCTAAAATATTTTCTTACCCTGTAAATGAGGGCACAATGTCATAGTGGCATCTCTATCTACTGATTCACTCATTGACCACAGTTGTTCCAACCACCCTCACACACAGGGCTTTGAGATGGAGAGGGCAAAGGCCTTGCTCTCAAAGAGTTTCTTTCCTGCACTCCCACAGCATGTTTCAAACAGATTCACTGAGCACTGATTCATATCACCTCAACTTACTGTGGGTTTTGTGTGTATGTGTCTTAACGTCTTTCTCCACTAGACTGAAAATTTCTTGGTGACACAGAATATATCCATTCATCTCTGAATCCAGAAGCACCTAAAATTATCTTCAACATAGTACGGGTCCAATAGACCCTTGCTGAAGTAATTTGAAAAATTAACCTAATTACCGTCTGTAATACTTTAAGATTATGAAGTACTAAGTCTCCTTTTTTTTTTGGTCAGGCAACATATTGATATCATCTCCACCAAATACACTTGAAGCTCACATTAATCCAACGCATGTGGCCTTCACAGATGCTTTTGGAGCTATGAAACAACCAAACAAATGAAAATAGAAAACAAACACGCACAAAAGCAATCCATTTCTCCTTCAGAACCTATTTGTGGACTGTGATATGTTGTTACTGTCCCATTATGTGATGCTATCCTCCATGTGGCTGTCGTCAATAACATTTCTCATTTACTCCGTTCATGATATGATACAAAGAAAACAATAGAAATACAGGATTCTGTCTTTAGATTTTTGTGTTGCTGGTTCCAGATGGTGTGAGGTCTATTTGCCCCACCTTCAAAAAGCAATCCAATGTCCCCTTTCAACCAAAGGAGAAAACTTCACTGAAGAAATAAAAAGGACTGATATACAAGAACCTCAAAAGATGTGCCACCTGGGAGTTCAATGATTCAATCGGGAACTTCTACATGACCTTTGTAATTTGGGGCTGGGGGAAGAGCAGGCAACACAAGTTCAGCTACACCCAGAAAAATTCATCTTATGCTGCAAAGCCAAATACCAGATGTTATTTGCAACTTTTGGACTGGATTAACCCCAGAAAGTCTTTGTTCAAGGGCCCTTCTGTGGCTGGTGCCCTGGAGCCAAACACAGCAGTTTCTATGATGGTAATGGCTGGTTGGGGAGGGATGTTACCCTGGTAAATTATGATAACTGGGCAATAAGGATTACTAAAGTCAACATAAATTTAGAGGATTTGTGCATGTGCCAACTCTGTAAATTATAGATGTATGCATTCCATCATCAGAGACGGTAGAAGTTTCTTATGCAAACAGTCCTCATTGAAATGACATCTATGATCAGAACTGCTCGATACATGTATAGTCCATCCCCTGACAGTCTATCATTTGTTCTAAAGTAGCCTCAAAGGCCCACTCCTCTGGGCAGCACTGCCTCTTTGTGTCAACATCAGCAGGGCATCCAGTGCAAAGCTATGCAGGGCCATCATTTCTCAGTGACTTGTGCTTACAGGTCTGAAGCCACAGCCCATGGCATCAACGCAGATAATTATTTTCTTCTCTGAAGCAGCAATGTGGTTCACTTGCCTGTATTTTACACAAGGATTCTCTTCATGCATCTGCCTGGTATCCTTGAACTTTTCCATAACAGCCAGCACAGGGAAGGGAACTGGACAAGGCTTAGAGTCTGTTACTAATTCTTTCTTCTCTCTCAGATGCAGCCTAATCTTCTGGTGGATGTTTTATTTTTCTTATTATTTTTTATTTTTTTTGTCTTTTTTTTATGTGACCGGTAAGGAGATCGCAACCCGTGGCTTGGTGTCGTCCCCACCACACTCAGCCAGTGAGCACACTGGCCATCCCTATATAGGATCCGAACCCACGGCGGGAGTGCTGCTGCGCTCCCAGCGCCGCACTCTCCCAAATGCGCCACGGGGTCGGTCCCTGGTGGATGTTTTAATGGCTGCTTGTGGCTGTGGCATCAAAATTCACATCTATTTGTTTGACTGAAGAGCACTGTTTTGGAGGTCTGGACAGCCTGACACTTTACATCCTGAGGAATACAGATTTTATTCATTGTTCCTGCTGACATCTCACATCCCTTCCATTTCTGCTTACTCCTCAAACATAAAGGGAAAACAGCCTAAGCAAAAGACAGGTCACCAGTGACTGTTTCAAAGGAACTGTGATGACAGTTGAATAATCTGCGCTGGTTATAAGGCCTTGGGCAATGAACAAGGTTTATGAAATTTTTATTTATAATTACATGCTGACTCTGTAAAACAGTATCAGCAAAAGGCTTATTCTCTGAATAGTCTCAACACAGAGTGATTCCCTAATGACTTACTTCTGTTTTCAATCTACTGAGATGAAAGTATTTCCTTCAATGTTGGAAACATGTCCTGTTCTAAAAAGTATACCCTCTGCACATTACCAGATGGCAGATAATAATGCTAATTTAGGAAGGGCTTGATGGCATCAATAAAAATGGTCTTGATATAGTTGTTTCATTTATATAACATTCGTGACTGTAAAAAAGACCAGCTGTGCATTTCAGGGAGGTTTCTGCCCCCAAATTTAGGACAATCACTAAATGACTTAATGGACCAAATATCCAAAATAGCTTGGATTTGTATTTCCATTGGTGTAAATTGTTCAGAGGCTGAAGTTGCTGTGAACCCAAACAAATAATTTGTTTTTTGACCAGGAGTGAAAATCGCTGGCATTCTTCTTTTTTTTCCCCCAGCTTTCCAAAAGTTTAAGAATTGTTTGTAGATAAAACTAAGCATTTCAGTTCTTATCAAACATCTATACATATGTTCTATTAGATCCACAATTAATTTAACAACAGACCATAACACTGCCTTACTGCAGGGCACAAGACTGGGCCCTTATTCTCTCATTTCAACTGACATTTTATATATGATTTTCCATTTGAACAAATCAATGGAAAACAGTGGTAAAGTTCAGGAGTGGTGATCCTGGCTCTTTAAAACAGCGAATAGTTTCTGAACTCTTACTGTTTGTCCCACACTGTTCTAAACCCTTAACATAGATTAAAATACTTTAATCCTCACAACAAATTACCAGCTATGTGATCCTGGGCAAGATACTTAGCCTTTCTAAGCACTGATTCCATTTCCAGAGAAAGAAACCGAGGCTTAGAAGGTTAAGAACTTTGCTGAGTTCACTCAGCTACTGAAAGGCAGAGCCGGAACTTGGCCCATTTCTTCCCCAGGACCTATGACCTCCTTTAGATAGCCCCTTTTAGATCATTAACTAGAGACAGGCAGAACGAGATGCTCCTAAATGTACCCTGCAGCACTCCAATTCACATTCACTTACTCTATAAGATTCTTCTAAAATCAAAATGCACAAATGATAATGAATAAGAAATGCATAAATTCTTTTCCATATTAACACTCTAATCTTTGGGACTTAAATTTTCAACCTAGGTGGCATATAAACTTCTTTGAAAGGCAATCCAACACTTGTAACAACTTTCACTTTGGCTTCTAAAAGAAGGTTCTGGGGACTTAATGATCTTGAAAACATCACTATCTTTATAGCAAATGTATGACTGGAAAAAAAAGATGATAAATCTCAAATTAAATGAACACCACACATCAAATCCCCTTGTGACAAAAGAAATAAGGTACAAGTTGACTGAAGATGGAAAGACAGGCAAATATACATATACTCAGTTCTTAAAGAATACTTAGAAAGGAATCTTAAAGTCAATTTGGCATCACTGAAATTCTGCAACACAGCTCCAGCCTACCTAATTCATGCCTTCGTAAGAGGAGAGAATGGCAGAGGACATCACTTTAGCAAGGCTTACATTTACAGAAAACACATGGGCTTTAGAGCCAGCTAGACCTGGATTTGAATTCCAGCTCCACAATTTTCTAGGAACGTGGTCTTGCAAATAACTTAAACTCACAAAGCCTCAGTTTCTGTATCTGCTGAAATGGAATAACTATCTCCCTGAAAGGTTATTGTGAGGTTATAGCAAATATGTATATATGCTTTAGCACATGGTGGATTCTCAATAAATTGTAGCTAATAATAACAATAAGAACAATGGCATTAATAAAAACAATATAGAAAGTACTGCCAACAGCAGAGAGAACGTAACTGTGATAGTTAAGAGCATGGGCCTGGAGTCAGACCATCTTGGTTTTTATCCTGGCTTTGTTTTCCTCGTAGAATTCACATCATATTTAACAAAGATTGTTCTCATTTGATCTCTTTCCTCTCATAACATAACATCTACATGGCTTTACTTTGACATCTTAGGCTCTTCCTGTAAGCAAGTTATTTAACTTCTTTCTGCATCAGTTACCACAGCTGTAAAATGGGACTAACCACAGCATCTACCAACCACGCTTGTGGTGAGGATAAATTAATTCATCCATGTAAAGCTTAGAATCATGTCTGACACTGACACATAAGAATGCCAGCTGTTGCTGCAGTTGTTATTTTAGTCACTGTATAAAGGACATTACAGGACCAGGACCAACCACCTGGATGAAAACTGCCCACCCATAATGTTGGATAACAAATTGAAAATAAAAGAGTATGAAAACTCCTGAGGATAGAAAGATAGCATTTCAGACTAATGGCTGGAATAATAAAACATGAGAAGTTATCTCAAGGGCAAGATCAAAATTAGACTGCAGACTACAAGGAGGTGTGACTAATTAACGGATAATCCTACTAGGGACCCAGGGTTTTCAAAGTGCTTCACTGTAAGAGGTGTTTGTGAATGTCACTAATTTTCAAACTCAAAGTCAAACTTGGTTTTTTTTAAATAGTGAAGAAGAAGAGTGAGACAAGGAAGAAACATTTTGCCTTCCTCCTTTCCCCAAAATATGTTGTTTTTCCCCCCATCTCATGCCATTTTTCTAAATCCTTTTTGTAAAGGTCAGAAAAGCAGCACTAATTCCATTGTGTCACTTCTCTGAATACTACTTACAAAATTCAGACACCTAGCAAATATAATAAAAAAGGATTGCTGTACCCATAACCCATCCAAGAAACAGCTACTGAACCAGAGCATTCCAAATTGCAAAGATAACATATAATCCTGCTGCTTTGAGTGTGGCTCTAGACAGAGGGATGGAGGGGCTAGGATTCAAAGTGCTTTCCAGCATCTCATGGATTAGGATGATGACATCTGAACTAGGGTAAAGAATAGGGTGCCCCTAAAAGCTGTCTGTACTCCAAGCTCTCTAAAGCACCCACTTCCTTGTGCAGGGGCCAGATAAAGGGCCAGCAGCTCAGTCGAGGTTCTTCAGGTCTCCAGGAAAAGTAGCAGAAATGAACTCAAAAGAACACATCTCATGATATGGGGTTAAGAACGAGAGGCATGTTTTTCAACAATCTTGAGTGGTTGCAGCTCACCCAAGAACAGTAACTTCAGCAGCCACTTCATTATATTTCTACTGTAAATGATACAGGCCTGAGCCAAGTCAGCAAAATTCCCTTCAGAATTCAATTGGGGTTAGGTCATTTGCACTCTATTGACAACTGCTGAATTCAAAACCCCTAATGAGGCATCTCAGCAACAGTATGTGTACTGCCACTAATGAGGCTCTTTTTCCATGAATAATGAAGAAGAACATCATCTCTGTTGCCAGGTACACAACATAAACATAGCTCAACACAAGGGCCTTGGTATGGTGAGTTTGTCCATTTGCAACAAAGGAATTTTTCAAAGTGTGAGCCAAGTTTTAGTTGAGGGTGGGATGGGCTGTTGTAACAAATAATGTGAACATATGTTATTAGAATGTAATAAGTCAGCTTTGGGTTGTTGTGGAACACAGGCTCTGCCATGAGATATATAGAGACAATGGAAAGCGCCAAGTGAGTTTATTTCTATATTTTTATGATCAGTCTTATAACACACAAATGATGATTTCTGAGATCTTCATGAAAGAAGCCTTTGAGACCAGTGATCCCAAAGGCTCTGTTGGTTAAATCTTGATTTCTTAAGGCTTGATATATCAGGTTGAGTACAGGTCAGTGCTGGGGATGAGAACATTGGAACCTTGCTATGGCACTGATGGCTATGGGGTGGCATTTGGAAAAGTGCACTGCTACCTGAACCCATGGGCATGGAACTGGGTTCCTTTAATACTAAAGATCCTCAGTGTAGGAGCACTTTTCCTACAAGGCAGCCTTACAGTTTAGACCCCCAAGCTTAGACCATTGTTTAGCTGAACAGTATGATTCCAGTATATAAACAGAGAATAAAAGTGAGCTGATGTGAAGGCCAAACAGTCTTTATTTTGTTTACTTTAAAGTGCTCCACAAATACTTTTCTCTCTTTCTAAAATGAGTTCCATACTAGGTAGCCTATATCTTGTTACACAGGGTGCTCGTGTTTGTACAGACAAAGTAGTGCCATCACTGGCCAAGAGCTTTTAGTTTCCATAAATTTGAGCAAGAATTTGAGGAACTCAAAACAAAAACAAAAACAGCCTCACAATGCCTCAGTTCCCCCACTGTATGGGATAACAACTCAAACCCATTTCAGAGATTCCTCATAAAGAACCGTGTGTCAAAAATAAGACTCAAATGGTATAGTTTGCTCTATGTAATTGATGAATTCCTGAAAATTTGTGATCTAAATAATTCCCTAAATTCACTGAAGAAGCTTACTAAAGAAAGAATATTTTACAAAGCCAAAAATGATTACATATATAAGTAATCATTCCCTAATATCCACTTTATAGGCAAACACATTTATTTTAGGGAGATAGTTATTGAAATAAGACAGAATAGTATTAAGTTCTGCAGAGATTCTAGTAGCGAGGTCATGGCAGGTAATTACGTGAACGCTTTTTCTACCATTAATCACATAATGAATTCATAGATAATGGCAATATGAGCAGAAGAACTTTTAAATCTCTAGGATGTGCCAGTTTATTTTCTTGATTTATTAAGAACAGGCAAAATGGAATAAGTTCATGGGTGAGTAACCAGAATGATGAAGGGACTTCAAATCCCACCATGTAAAGAAATGGGGATATTCTGCTAATGAGAAGACTTGGGATGAAGGAGACTTGATTTCATCTTCAAATATGTACTGAGCTGACACATGTACAAAGGTTACTAGCTGTTCTATATTGCTTCAAAGGGACAACCTGACCAACAGGTAGTGGACACAGTGAACTGATATGGGGTCATAGCAAGAGCTCTAACAGTCAGTGCTGTCCTACCAGGAGATGTGCTGCCCACAGAGTGCTGAGTGATTCCTGACCACGGAAGTGATAAAGCAGAGTATACCAAACTGCCTGACAGGGACAGTGCAAGGGGAGTCTGTAGGGAGGGAAAAGGAATGGAGCACAGGCCAGAAAATGTTTCTGGCTCCTACTAACCATGAAATTCTAAGATTCTATAAAACACCATCATAAAAGTATAAGGTGAAAAAATTCTGTAAGAAGATAGTTATCAAAGTGCTGTGCTACTTGAAATGAACCTTTCAATCTAATTACTGGAATACATCAAAAAGAGAGGAATACTGAAATACACAAAAATACCCAAGGACTTACCATCATACTTTGCTAAGACTGCCTGAACATCAGCATATGCTTGAAGTTCCAGAAGGGCTTCTAAAAGGTTTTCATGGATGTTGAACATGCTCAGAAGGGGGAACTCCTTCATTAACTAGGAAAGAAAAAAAACAAGGAAAAATTAATATATTATATATTTATTGTATATATTTTAAGGTACACAACATGATGTTTTGATATACATATACATAGTGAAATGATTACTGTGGTCAAACATTTAAAAAAATAAATATTTACTTTTTAAAGTACAGTAATGAATTATAATATACTTATATAATAAAAAAGTATAATGTATTCTTAAAGGTATAAGTAATATTGAATTGTAAGCTTTTACACCAATTATTTTGTAAAGTATTAAATGCTTCTGTTTTTTTCTGATAAGGTAGGAAAAAATCCAAAAGAGAAGTATTCATAAAAGCTTAAGAAGATGCTCAATAATAACAAAATGCCAGACAGAGACCAAATAAGGTGAAGGCTGAAAAATATCTCATAGGCTTTAACAGTAAGGTCACTGGTAACCTGTCCAGAGCAGTTTGGATGGAAACTAGAGAGCAGAAGGGTAAGCAAATAGGCACTAGTCTTTCAAGCAGCCTGGTGGCAAAATTAAGGAGAAAAAGTAGGAAAGTAGCTAGAAGGTGACATGGGTTGAGAAAAAAATGCGTAGATAGTGATAGTGTAGATGGAAACTCACGAGTTCCTGCCTAGTGGTCTCAATATAACAGGAGTCAAGATCATCTTCTGAGACTGAGAGAATAGGTGGCAGGGAGGAAGTTTAAAGACAGGGGTGAAAGGGTAGAATAGCCACAAAGGGGAGGACTGCTTAGGGAAACAAACAAGGATTGCTAAGGCCATCTTAAGGGCCTATCAAATTGGAAAGCATTGGCTTATAGAGGCTAAACTGCCATGGCTGTCAAGTTTTAGATAGCAGTGGTCAGCAGCCCAGGTACAGTAGTAAGATGTCAAATGATTAGGTTGAGCCCGGGCAGACGGAACTAGGTTCAATGAAAAGTCAAAGACCAAGAGAGTTGACTAGAATGGTCAAAGAATGATTAAAGGAATGGCCCAAAGGACCTAGACTGGATGGGGAGGAGAGGCCCAAAGGAGTTAAAACATATAGTAGTGAACTTCACTGGAAAGCAAGAAGAAAGACCAAAGGACTAAGAATTTCAGAATAAAATCTTATTTTAGAGAAGGGTAAAATTTCACCTTAAGAGAAAGATAACCACGTTCTTTATAAAACAAAATAATATACATAATTTCCTCTATGGATAACTGTTTTCTATTATAATATAATGACCTCTAAAAAAGTGGTAACTCTTTGATGTCAGCATCTTTAAAGCATTGTGCTGAGAGAAATAATACTCAAAAACAAGCTAATTCACTACTAAGCAATAAACTGTATTAATTATCCATTTCTTCCTTCATTAGGAACATGTACCATATTGTTTTGTTTTTAAAGCCGAGAATCATTTAGCATATCTTTAAAAGTAAATAATTTTATGCAGCCCCAAAGAGCATCAAATTACCAATGAAAAACACCTATCAAAATGATTATGTATTCAATAAGACTGACAGACTGAACCCCCTAGGGAAGCCTGCAGTATTTTCATTGTCAGCGAAGGAAGTGGAAAAGACTATACCACACATTGTTGATGTTCTGTAACCAATAAAAGTATTTCTTGTTCTGGTTCACTTTGATTCTGGTTGACATCACCCTTTGATTTTTTTTTTTTTCTCTTTCTAATTAAAGCTTGTTAGAATTAAAGCTCTCTGTCATTCAGCATTTGGCAACACAATAAAGACATTCTCTAAACTGCAACATTTAAACATTTATCGTTTTCAACCAATTCTTCAGGTAACGATCAAACTTCAAGGACACAAGTCAAATTCTGTAATTTTAAATCTACAATTCCAAATACTAGTTGCTGAAGCTCAAAAAAACTGAGTCTTATTAAAACCCAGTGAGCCCACATGAGCAAACATGAGGTCTCAGCTGGTTTAAACAGAACTTGAAGTAAGTTGCTAGGGGCTTGACCAGCAGTGCTTTCATTGGAAACTTGGACAGAGTATACCATGTCCAAAAAATAATCACCAATAAAAGGATTTTAAACATGGCAAAAAGCAAATGTTGGAGAGGTAATCGAAGTCATATGACAATTTGGAAATCTAGCTTTCCTTATTTAATATAAGCAAGAAGAAAAAGTGAACCCTCTGCTGCTTGACCTCTGCATCGTTGAACAGTTTGATGACTTTTTCCTTGAAACTCTTGACTCTCTTGGCTTCTTCAACACCATTCTCTTTTGGTTTTCTTCATACTTATCTCATAGTGCCCCTTCTCTAGTTCCCCCTTGTCTGCTACTTAAGAGAAACTCATCTCTTGGGTTATGTCCCATGTCCTCTTATAAACACCCTGATCTCTAGAACTACATTTGTGTCCAGGGTCTCAGCACCACCATCTTTATGAGGATGGCTCCCTAACATTCTGCTCGGAACTCTTTCCTAAGCTATTAGATTAATTTATAAACTAACTTCCTGACAGTTTTACCTTGGTAACCTTAAAGGTAACACACACCTAATACTGAGCTGACAATTTCCCCCTTCCCAGGCTAACCCTCCAAACTGCTCTTCCTCCTTGGTTTTTCCCATCTCAGAGAAGAGTACCATTTAACCCCCTGTCACCCTTCTCTCCCTATGCATTATAGCCATTTTAGCGGCCCCTGAAACCCCTGAATTAATATGTAGAAAATGCTGATAGCTTTCACCAAGTTCACAGAAAGCTCTATTATGCAAACAAATACCTTAAGAATCATTATTCTCTCCTCTTTTCTCTGACCTTGCTGCCAATAACTTAGTTTATGACCTCATACTTTGCATAAATTGCTCAAATAGCATTTCCATTCATACGCTTGCCTCCAGATCACCTCTTTCCAATCCACCCTTTACAATGCTGTCACTTGAGTCCATCATACCCTGCTTAAAAGGCAACCAATGACATGGCTAGACCTATCCAAAGGAAACAGTCAGATGTGAATATAAATTTACAAACAAAGCTGTTTATCACACATTATTTATAATAGTATAAAAATGCAAGCAACTTAAAATGTAACGCACTATGAAACATTTAAGTATAATAATATATAGTCATCATTTGGGCTATTATATGTAGTTGTTAGAAGCTAAGTTCTCAAAAAACTTTTTAAAAGAATTTTTTAAATTTTTACTGAGTCATAATTGATTATACAGATTTTGGGGCTTCAACCTTGACATATGTTGATCAAATCAACATTACAAACATATGTATTGTTACAAATCACACTTATTCTTTTTGCCCCTTGTCCAATCTCTCCCCATCCCGCTTCTCCTTCCCTCCTCCCCACTCTAATTACTTTAGATTTCTTCTCTCTTTCTGAGAGAGTAATGGTTTCTCTGTTGATTTATTGCCTAGGTGATCTGTCCAATGCTGAGAGGTATGTTCAGGTCCCCCAATATTATCTTAGAGCAGATGCTTTTTCTGTCACTCTGGAATGAGCTTTGTGGAGAGAGACATCTTCTTTTCTTTGCTGGTGACTCTCTTTGTGTCAATGCACTCCAGTGGCTGGTGGACCATCTGCACAGTGGTTGTGGAGTCTAGCCACTTTCACGGCAGCCATGGTTATTCTGGTAGTTGTGGTGGGCCACCCACATGGGGGTGATGTTTCTGGCATGCTCCTTACCTAGTTGGTGGTGGCAATGGCAATGTGCCTGGTTGTGGGAAGAGGGTCCGGTTCCCAGCTCTATACCCCAGGACCCCGGGTGGGCCCCATGGCGCTGGCAGTGTGCCTTGTTGTCCCCCATTCTTGGCTTGGTAGCCCAGGGGACTTCTGGTCCTTCTAGGTTTTATAGGTGTTCTTTGGTGAAATAAGACCTTTACTAGTTAATATCAAAGTTTGTTGCTGGTTGTGGGTACTCTGTTTTTTCTTTCAGTTCTGTGTTGGATTATTTGCTGTTCCCATCAGTTAAACTCTGTGCTAGAACTAATTTGTTGTCCTTTGCTTACTTCTAAAGTGGGGGAACTTCCTGTGGGGACCAGTACTTGAGCTCTGTAGTTGAGCTAAATTGCTGCTTTGCTGTTGATTCCCTGGGGAAGGCTTTTTGTGCAGCTCAGGTTTCAATGGTTGACTCTATAGGACTTCCAGGTTTAGTGAAATCCAATGCACCAGAGTTGTGTAGAAACACTGGTCTGGGCCTGAGTCTTTTTATCAAACTGCACCCCATGAAATTCTATATTCCCGACCAGTCTCCAGTGAGTGGTCCTGAGCTGATTGGGGGGGCAGATCAGCTGTCCTTGCTGTGTCCCAGTGTTCTCCTGGTGGGCCCATCTCCCCCACCGCCCAAGCTCCAAATACTTCCCACAGGATGGAGCTGTACGCCGGTCCCTTGCGATGACTCACCAGCCTCTGAGTGGCTCCTTTTTTTCAATTGTCGTGGCTCCTCGCTCCTATGTGGGTCCACGGGAACCCTATTAGAGGTCTTGCTGGTCTGGGGGCCACCAACGCCCTCTTTTCCTCTGCCGCCTCTATGCAACTTCATCCAAAGGGCACAGCTGCAGCTTTTGTCTGCTCCTGCTCCAGGCATTCAGCAGGCTCCTGGAAGTGGCCAGGGCTCGAAATGGTCAGAGAAGTTTTTTCTTTCTCTCATCGTGGCTTCTCTAGCCTTCTTGCACTTCATAGGTCTCTCCTCCTCTTCCCCTGAGCTCTAGCAGCCCCAGCTTGGCTGTCGTTGCCTTTTAATAGTTGTAAATTAGTTGATTTGTGGGAGAGAGTGATGCTGGGGACCATCTATTCCACCATCTTGATTGGAAGTCCAACTCAAAAAACTTCTAATGGCTTGGCCTGGGAAATGCTGGCATACAATGTTACATTAAAAACAAACAAACAAAAAAACAGAACACAAACTATATTTTGCAATAAGATCATGCTTTTCTTATGTACCTTCAAAAAGAAACACACTTAGTTAGAAATACACTAAAATGTTTTAACAGTGGTATTCTTGATTGGTGAGATTAAAGGCAATTTTTATTTCTTCCTTCATATTTTCTATATGTTCTAATATTTTAAGAAAGGAGTACACATACATTCTATAAGCTGGGGGATGGTGAGGGGACATGACTATTTTTAAGAATACTGGCTTCTCATCAAATTCAGTATATAATCAAAAATTCTTAACATGGCAAACACAGCTCCTCATGACCAGTCCCTATCAACTGCACCAGTCTCATTTCTAGCCACTTCACACACATACCACACTCCAGCCATAGAACAGCTTTCAGTTCCTTAAATGGGCCATATTCACTCATATTTCTATCTCCAAGCTCCCCTCCCTGGAGTGCTCTCCCTTCTGCCTCCTTGGTCAATCTGGCCAGCTCCTGACCTCTTACCCTCCACTCTCCATCTGCAGGTTAAGTACTCCTGACCCAAGCTGCCAGAGTCCTTGTCACAACAGTCCACTGACCCATCTTCCCCATGAGCCTGGGAAGAGAAAGAGAGCAGGAACTCTGCCTTACTGCTATATTCTCAGTCTGACTGACTCATAATAGTGCTCAACACATATTTCATGGCTGGAATGCTTTTTAAAGGCTTTTAAAGTTCTATTCCTTTGGGGTACATATTATGTGTGTGCTGCCACAGGTCTACTTCAGGCCCTTGGGTTACATATTCCTGTATATGTTCCTCTGCCAATTAAAATCTTGGAAAAGGTATAGCTAGAACCCATACATTTTGAGTCAGTGTAGAGAAGAATTTTCTTACACTTAGAGCTATCTGAAAATGGAATAGATAGTGTAGAGAAGTCTCTATCACTTGAACAGTTTATATATAGAGAGGCCAATCACACAACAGGGATACTAAAGAAAAGACCATGGACCTTTCAAATTCTGTAATTCCAAGCAAACAATGCCCAGCTCCTTAGCAGAACTTTAGACCCTCTCTCAGCTCAGTGCCAGATTCCTCTTGCTTCTCCTGTCTTCTACAGGATTAAACTCTGGTCTTGTCAGACCAGACTATTACATACCATTCCCAGAATTTTTTCTATAGTTACTAGCCACTTTTTTTTTTTTGCTCAAACTGTTTTCACCACCTGGAATACCTTTTCCCCTCATTTACAAGGCAGTCTGTCAAAATCACCCCACCCTCCAAAGCCCAGATCAAGTGCCACCTCCTAAAGTCACAGTGTCATAGAAGGTGAGAGCCAGAAGAGCCCATGGAGAGCATCCAAACACTCTCCTCACCTTACAGACGAGCTGCCTCCCACCCCTGCGCCACCAAAAAACAATGAAGGCAGCAAATTTAAGTGATTTAGCCAAGGTTAGTTCTGGGACCATGATTCAAACCCAGTCATCAGCACTGAGTCCAAATTTCAACACATCACAACCCCCCAGTCTCGGGGCTGCCAAGTCCAGGAGAACAAAGCCATTTTGCTTATGCTTCTGATACAATACTTACATATCTGCTTTGCATTGTATTTACATGAATTTAAGAAGACAGCTGTAGCGGAAAAGAGCCCTCTATTTGGAATTATTCCTGAGTTGAAATTCAGTCTCTGCCATTTACTACCTGTGTGATTTTGTACAAATTACTTAACCTCTCTGAGCTTTGATTTCCTCATCTCCAGGGTCTCAGCTCAGATGGAATCTTCTCAGATTCTCTTTACCACCTTACCTAATGTCACCACCCATCCCACTCACATCACCATTTTTCATTGCTTCTGTCACATTCCAAAATCATCTTATTTGTTTATGTGGCTGAATATTAGATAATTTAAAGAGCAAAACAGAAAAGAATTAAATAGAATGATAACAAACAATACTATTATCATAGGGATAAGCAAACTTTTTCTGTAAAGGGCTAGAGAGTAAATATTTTGGGCTTCCCAGCCATACAGTCTCTGTTGCAACTACTCAATGCTGATACTATAGCTTGAAAGCAGCCATGAACAACATGTGAATGAATGAGCAAAGTTGTGTTCCCATAAAACTTTATTTACAAGTAGGCTGGCCTGTGGCTCATTTGGGAGAGTGTGGTGCTGATAACACCAAGGCCACGGGTTCGGATCCCTATATAGGAATGGCTGGTTAGCTCCCTTGGGAGACCGTGGGGCTGACAATACCAAGTCAAGGGCTAGGATCCCCTTACTGGTCATCTTTAAAAAACAAAACAAAATAAAACAAAAAGCCCCAAAATTTTATTTACAAAAACAGGCAGGAGACCAGATTTGGCCCACAGGCCTTAGTGGGCCAACCCCGTGGTTAATAGGGATAAAACTTAAAAACCAAAAGATACTCATAAAAGAGTTTTATAGTGATATTATATTTTAAAAACATAACTCTTACACACAGCTAGTTTGGCAGACTATAGTAAAATGGAAAAAGGCCTACTCTACAATCCAGCATTTTGTCTTCCAGCTAAATCCCCTAGAGACCATTCACATGTCTCTGAGGAGTCACACAATGAGATATTCACAACAGAATGAGTGAACTCTGTCATAAATAGTAAACTGCACAGATAAAATGAGGTATATTCATATGACAAAATGCTATTCAGCAGGTAAAAGAAATGAACTGAAACTTAAGATATTTTAATGCAGACAAAAATCTAGCAGTTTTGAGTGAAGTAGTACCCTGTAGAGAAATATGCTTTAAAGTATGATACTATTTAATTAAATTAAAAAATGCACACAAAACAATACTCTATATAGTTTATGGGTGTATATTTTGGAAATGTATGAAAACAAACTGACAAAACAAACTTGCTCGTACCTTGGGGGAGGCGAATGAGGTGAGTGGTGGTCACATGGGGGCTATAGCTTTAATTATATTGTTTTATTTCTTTTAAGAAAAGGTGAAAAATAAAAAAGAAAAAGTGATAAAAAATGTAAAAGTTTTAATTATTAATTTATTAGTATGTATTATTATTTATTTTTAATTCTAGGTCATGTGGCTGTTTTTTATATATTATTCTTTAAACTGTTTTGTATTCTAAAAGTTTCTTCCTCGAAAATAGGAAGTTCATTAGATATACTTGGCATGTGTAATTTCTCAAGTCATGAAGAGTTTCATTTTCTTCATAACTTGATTTTTTCCCCCCTCTTTCCTAATTGCCTTTTGAGGCAACATTATTTCTTCCCTTTGCGGGATTGACTCTATAGCTTCTTAAAGTGTTGCTACAGCCTGGAAAAAAGTATACTCTGACTAAACAATATTTAGAGAATTTTCCCCAAATATTTTGATCTAACAGATTTTAATACATGGTCCTTGAATTCCATAATGATATCAAGATAGTAATTACTAATCTCACATGAATTACTCTCTCACAGCTTAGAGTCCCACTTTTTAATTCTCCATTTGAGTTCCAGAGTAGTTCACTGAGAGATGCAGTATGAGAAATTATATGAAGTACTAGTTCATCCTGACTGCTGCTCAGATTAAGCCAACTATAACCAACCATAACCAACTATATTGCACTCAGAGTTAAACCAACTATGAGGTAAGTTTCTTCCCTATCTAACCCTTAGTGTTGGGGTTGGTGTTAGGCTTAGATAAGACTACCTAACAAGAAAAAATTTCTGTCATAAAAATTCCTTCTTGCTTTTTCTCCAGATGGCATACTGTTTTCAAAATGAAAGAGAATATATATAGGGAAGTGTTCATCATGGGAAAGAAGGCACATTAGAGAAGTCAAGAGCACTGCCACCTTTGCGATCAGATAGATCTTGCCTTACATCTACGGACAGTGGAACGTCTTAGCCCTGGGTGAGTGCATTTTTCTCATCAGCAAGACAGGGATAACACTTAGCTCACATGCACATACAACTCCCACCCGATACCATATGGGGGCCATTATCCTCACATAATGTTGACACAGGTATACTGCATTTTCAAAGTGTGTATTTGTTTTGCTATATGCAACTAGTTTCCTTTTTGTTTTTAGTTGCATAATACAGCATATCTCAATTTGTTTATTTATTTTAAAATAATGTACAAAAAAATGGCTCTGTGACATAATTAGCCTTTCTATTAAGAAAAGACCACAGTTTGATATAAACTTGAATGAAAGCATATGATAAATATACAGGCCTGTTTTCTATAAGCTAAGTCATTCTAAATAAATCTTTAAGCTCACTCTCTATCTAGCATACTTCTGTTTATTTATTGCCTGCTATCTTCTCCACACTGGTAATTGCTTTCTCCTGGCAGCAAGAAATATATATGCCCTGTTTTGCCCAAATATTACAGTTTGTGTAGAATGAACACACTAACTCTCCTATGATTCCTCTAATACCTATGGGGAAGAACATGGGATGGGCCAAGGATAGAATTTCAGTTTCAATTTTACATCATCTGGCTATTGTCAGTTCAAGTTTATTTCAATAGAAGAATTTGAAGCACTTCTGAGGTTAACATTTACGAGCTCAAATGGGAAAAAAAGGAGAGTTAATTCACTAGATTTGAAATACTCTATGGACATAATTTAGAACTATAGTCTGTATGTTTTTTCTCAGCTGACTTACAGGATGAAAACAACAGTTTAAACCTTTCAAGCTTGATTTGTACCTATTTAAACATTTTATTAGTTTAGCTATCCATGTATTGTCCCTTGAATGAGAAAAGCAATGGGAAAATTCTTACATATTTTAAGGAAGAGGTAACTAAAAGAGATCCTCAGCCAGGTTCCTACTGAGGTAAATGCAAGCTTGGCCTAATTATAGTTTATAGAATTTGGCCTGTATTATATTCGAACAGCAGATACTATTTTGTTACAGTTGCAAGTTTGATATTATTTAATTATAGTTTCAAATAAAGGCATAAATAGAAAATAGATAAGACATTCTATATTGTATTGCTATTCTTTTGTCCGTGATTTTTACTGACACCGAGGGCCATGAAAAATAAAGAATGAACTGTTTACCAGAATCCTCAAAGGCCCATGGGAGTTCCATTTACACAGATTACTATAAAATGCAGTCCTTGGAGGCTTAAACATACACTAATAAGAAAATGTCATTTTCAGAACTAATTCAAAGACAAATATTAAGCTGCAACTACTGAAAAGTCACATGGTCAATACATGATCGGCATGGACAGATTGTTAAATCACCAGTTAACTAGCTCTTCACTGAACTGAACACTTTATGTCAATAAATTCATCACTGGAAACTAAAGAGAAAAGTAACAGTTGCAGGCATGATGATCTTCCAATGACAGTGTTGCATCTCCCAAAGACTCAAAGGGCTAGAAGGTTATCTAATTATCTACTTTTCCTGTCAAAATTATGTTCAGTTCATTTCCAGAGAGGGAACGTTTCCTGAAAAATTTCAGTGAATGAGACAAGCTTTGTGTTTACATAGATGCTAACAAAAATATTTTCTGTATAAAACTTCGTCTTCTGTTTGTTCTTCAACCAGTTAAAGATAAAACAAGCACAACCCTGGTAAGAATTCAGAAATCTTCAAAGATTTTCTTCTTCAGTGACAATTCTTTACCTTAAAGACATATAAGAACATCTCTTTCCAAAATCAAAGATCTGATAGCATGACTGTTTTATCTATGTCATCATGGAGAAAGTTTACCCACTCTAAACTCTGCGGTAAAATGCAGTTTCAGGAATCTCAGGGTGAGGTTGTTGGAGAAAAGGGCAGGAAAGAAGCTCAAGTTGTCTTGGGTAAAAGAAATTCCTCAAAACTGATCACTAACACTTTGAGTAAAACATTTCTTTCTCATCTTATGAAGCTTAAAATAGGGCTGTACCCTGGCCCTGAGACCATGCACAAACATGAACAATTTGATGCATATTTTGAATGCCTGGGAAGCAGGCCCACAGTCAAGAGGAGATAAGCATCCTTCACTCTGTGATGACATGGCATTGCTCTCCTGTTCCACTGTTCCAGGAGTGGCCTCAACATGCAGCTAAACATACTGGCCAACAATTACTGTCAGAAAGGACTTTTCTTGCCAAAACCACAATCACTGTGTTTGGCAGACACCCTTTCACATTCACATGGGTAATGGTAAATAACTCTATTCAAGAGATTAACTCATTTCTTTATCTGGGGCACAGTTAACAAATACTCACTCTCGCAGGCATCTCGCAACGGTCATGCTGAAAATTAACTATTATGGAAGATTCTTTCACAGCAACAGGCAGAATGTCAGTACTCCAGCCTCTCATATCCATCCACACACTGCTCTGTAATCACTTTGCCTTCCAGTGCTCTTTCCTCTCCAACTCTTTCCACTGAACCCTTCTGGAACTTGAGTCTATGATATACCATTCCCCAAAACATCCATTCATTGTTTACAGAACACTAGCCTGAGTTCATTGCTTCTTTTGCAGCGTTCATTTACCACACAAAACTTGTGTCTACCAGGCAGGATGTAGGGCTGGCTTCTCCTAGTTCCCCAGAGCACATTCAGATCATTATTGCTCAGGCCTTGACACAGTTCCTGTGCCTCAGAAGCTCATGCCATAATGCTCCAGCATCTGCTCCCACCCTTTGACCATGTTTCCTACCAGGTAACAGACCCTCTGAAGATTTTGGCACTCAGTTCTATCTTCTTACTCTGGACCTCAAGCTCAGTTTTATATTCTTACTCTGGACCTCAAGCCCTCTATGTAGATGATCTCAGTCCACGTGAGCATCCCATCGAATACTCTAGATTCTCAGTTGTTTTAACTTCCCAAAGCAAAATACTGTCTCTCCACTATAATTAAGCAACTCAAAGTCATAGCCAAACTCTAGACCTTGATATCATCTAGACACATTCCACCTAAAATTCAAATATGCATCTCTCTTACTAGAATATACTGCTCTCCAGTTATCTCATATCATTACTCCCACTAAACTTCCTCTTTATTTTTACTGAGACCACCAGTTCACCTGTCCTTGCTACTTTTTTGTCCTTATCTTTCTCAGGTCATTCCCATTACTTTTAAAATTCTTTCCTCTTTTAGCTTCCAGGACATCATACTCTCCTGGTTTTACTCTTACCTTTCCAAGCTGCTCCTTCTCAGAAGCCATTGGATGCTTCTCCTCTACCCAGCCTGTCAACACTGGAGACCACTGGGATTCAATTCTTCATCTTCTCTCTCCTCTATCTCTCTACACTCATGATCTCATCCAATACAATGGCTTTAAATTCTATATATACGTTGATTACTCCCAAACGCCTCACTCCTGAGTTCCAGACCCATATCCCATTGTGTTTCTGAAATCTCTACCTGGAGGTATAATAGGTATCTCAAACTTAACAAGACCCAAGAACTCCTTCTTTACCAACAAAACCTGTCCTCTCCCAGTCATCCTCCTTTCAGTAACTAGTATGACCACCACCAAGTTGATCAGACTAAAAACCTGTGCACTCCTAGGTTTTCCTTGATTATACTATTTCTTTTTTTTCCACATCCAATCTATTCAGAATTCATTTTTCAAATAGTTACTGAGCAGCTGCTGTGTACCAGGTACTGTTCTATGGGATACAGTAAAACAGATAAAAAATTCTTGCCCTCCTGAAAATGATGTTCTTTTTTTTTTTTTTTTTTTTTTTTTTTGTCTTTTTGTGACCGGCCGCACCACGCTCAGCCAGTGAGTGCACCGGCCATCCTTATATAGGATCCGAACCCACAGCGGGAGCACTGCTGCGCTCCCAGTGCCACACTCTCCTGAGTGCGCCACGGGGTCGGCCCGAAAATGATGTTCTAATGAAAGGAGACAGAAAATAAGCAAATAAATAAAATATTTAGACCTTCAAATTGTGATAAATTTCAAGAAGAATAAATAAAGCAGCAAAGGAGGCTGGGGGATGATGTGTGTAGTGTAGCACAGGCAGATGCAATTTTAAATAAAGCAATCAGGAAAGGCAGGATGGCAAAGATGGCATTTAAGCAGAAACCGAAGAAGGTGAGGGAGCGAGTCCTGAAGCTTTCTGGAAGTTGAGCATTCCAGGGAGAGTTTCCAGCAAGTGTAAAGGTTCTGAGGTGGGAATGAGTTTGGCACCTTCAACAAACAGCAAGAAGGCCAGTGTGGCTGGAGCACAGGGAACACACAGCGGCAATGTGGGCTTGACGTGTAGAGCCTTGCAGGCCACTTTTAGAGTTCAAATTCTGAGTGAAATGAAAGGTTAGTAGAAGGTTTTAAACCAAAGAATAACATTATCTAACATATGTCTTAAAAGGCTCCATTCTAGCTGCTGTGAAAAGAGGGGATGCAAAGGGACAAGAGTGGAAGGCCGGTTAGGTTATAACAAGAATCCAAGAGATGATGATGGTTTAGACCAAGGGGAGGGCTGTGAACATAGTAAGAAGAGGTAGGACTCTAAACACATTTTAAGGGTAGAGCCAATAGGACTTTCTAATAGTCAAATCTCATTGATTCTATGACCAAATATATCTCAAATCCATTCACTTGTTCACTGTCACCCCCAATCCCAAATCCCCATCAGCTCTTACCTGGACTACTATTATAACTGCTTAACAATGCTTCCATTCTAGACAATGTACCCAGTAATCTTACAAAAACATTAGTAGGATCACAACCCTCCTTGGTTGTATACAATCTAAAAGTTTCCCATTATACTTACAATGAAATCTAAACTCCTTGCTAAGCTCTGCAAAGCCCTGAATAACATGGCTGAGGTCTGCCTTTGCAAACTCTTCTCCTTCCGACCCTTCCCTTTGCTCACCCTGGCCTCCTTTTCATTCTTGTTAAACTATCTACAGCCTCTGGATATCTGTATTAGTTCTTCCTCTGTCTGTAACTTCTTCTCCAAGATCTTCACATGGCTGGTTCCCTCTAACTCTTCAGATCTCAGTAATAAGGCCTCCTGGGGAAGCCCTCCCTGAGCACTTATCTAAGTGAGGCCCTCCTGAGTTACCTCTACCACAGCATCCTGTTTAGCTCCTTCACAGCACTTGCAACAATCTGTAACTGTCTTCAGTGTCCGTGTCTCCCTTCCCCATGCCAGAAGGGATGCTGTCTGTCTTGTCGTCTGCTATGTAGCTAGTGCCTACAACCAGGCTTGGCACCTCCTAGGCATTCACTAAATGCTTGTATTTAGAAGACAGTGAATGTATCTTCCCTTCTTACCCTCCCTCCCATTTCTTCTCTCTCCAGCCTAAAGCCCATGGCCCATCACCTTCCCATCTCCTTGCCAATCCCTAAGTGTCCTACCTCCCATGTTTTTCCATTTCATTCACACAGCAACACCCAGACCTTGGATCAACCCAGATATCTATCAATTCTGGTCTAACCCTCAGGCCAAAGGATACGAATGTGAGGTTTGAGGGAACAACTAAAATATGATAATCTCCAACCTCTATAGGGCCAAACTGCCCAGTAAACCTCCAGTATTTCCCTGATGACTTTGCTCCTCCATTCCACAACTTTTAACCCATGTCCCCTCAATTAAATCTCAGCAGATCATGTTGTCTTCTACTTAATCAAGTCAACAAAAGTCAGCAGGAGGACCCCCTTCAATCTCTTCACCTCCATCCCTACCCCTCCATGACAGCCCCCAACTGCATCTAGATCCATCTTTGTATCCCTATCAGCCACAGAGAAAATGCCTCTTTTTCTTAGTCTGCTCAGGCTGCAATAACATAATACCACAGACTGGGTGGCTTAAACAACAAAAATTTATTTCTCACAGTTCTGGAGGCTGGAAGTCAAAGATCCAGGTGCTGGGAGATTTGGTTTCTGGTGAGGGCCCTCTTCCTGGTTTGCTGGCAGAGTCACTGAACAAGAGATTGTAACAAACTTCTCCAAGTCAAACTGAGAGCGGGACTTGATTAGGCCACAGCAGAAGAAGCTGAGGTAACTGCAGCTGTTCTTCCAAGAACACATAAATATACAGCTGCCTTCTTGCTGTATACTTATGTGGTGAAGAGAGGTCCTCTCTCTCCTGTCTCTTCTTCTAAGGGCACTAATCCCATTTGTGAGGGCTCCATGCTCATGACCTAATTACCTCCCAAAGGTCCCATCTCCAAATACCATCACATTGAGGACTGGCACTATAAGATATAGACTTTGTGAGGACACAAACATTCAGTCTATTGTGCTCCTTCAGTTAATCCTTCCCTCCTGTGCTCTGGAATTCATCACTATACACTCCTCAGGACTTTGTTCTATCAGTGACCCCCTCTCTTTTGTATATATGGTCTCCCTCTCTTCTCAATATTTTTCCATCAACATTTGAACACATCAGGTCTTCTACTGCTTTCACGTTCCCTTCTAGGTACTATCACTTCTCTCCTTCCTTTTCCATACAAGCTTATTGAAAGAGTTGCCTACTACTCCAGAAAACACATTACCTCACATTCAGGAGGCAAGACAAGGCAATCTATTTTATGCTCTTTCCATCCCACTAATCTTGCTTTTGCCAAATTGCCAACCAGCTCTTTGGGGGTAAAATGTAACAAATATTTTTCTGTATAACAAATACTTACTGAATACTTGTATGACAAGTACTGGGCTAAGAACTGTTCATATCATATACACATTTTCCTCTTCTATTTAACAGCATTTGATACTGTTCACCATTTCTCCTCCCTCCTGAAATGTTCTCTTACTATGATTTTCATGACACAACATTTTCCTCAACTTTTTTCCTACTTCTCTGGTCACTTCTTTCTAAGTCTCCTTTGACAGATCTACTCTGTACTCCCCTCCATTTCTTTTTTTACTCTATTCACTCTTCCCTCCATAGTCTCATCCTCACTCACAATTTTAACCACTTTCCATGCTCATCACTTCCCAGAACTTCGTCAAGCCCAGATCTCTCTCCTGAGCTCAAGGTCTGTATATCCCACTGCCTACTACATATTTACATTTGGATGACCCGCAGGTACTGCAAAAAATTTATGTCTAAAATTGAAATCATTTCTCCTGCCCACCTCTCTCTCAAACCTATACTATAATCTCTATCCCCATGATGGTATAATTGTCCCCCCAGTTTCCCAAGCAAGAAATCCAGAAGTTACCCATGACTTCTCCTTACTCCTTCCCTCACACAACACCCAAAACCCTGAAAGTAAACGCAGTAACAAAAAAAATTATCCAATCACTCTCCATCTTCTCTCAACTCTACCTCTTAAATCTCTCAAATTGGACCTAAAATCCACTAGGGTTGTTCTACCAGGACCTACAAAATTAAACCCAGAGCATTGGATATGAATGTTTCCCCATTACTGAAAAGTAGAAGGCAAGGCTAAAAAAGGAAACTATACAGGAGAGGAATGAAAATTTCTTTCTCTCTCTGAAAGGGACACATGTTGTACTCTGAAGAAACAGCACAAGATGATCCCTGACTCTCTAGAGAAAGGCCTAAAAACATTTTTCTCCCTGAAATTAGTCTTGTGTGAGAACACCAGACACAGTTACTAATTAACGCAAAAACTCTTGAGTCTACTTGAGAAGGCTCTATGCACCCCACAGCACAGTAATAAAAGAACTCAGGCAAAAGACTTA
Organism: Cynocephalus volans; assembly: GCF_027409185.1. Classification (NCBI taxonomy): domain Eukaryota; kingdom Metazoa; phylum Chordata; class Mammalia; order Dermoptera; family Cynocephalidae; genus Cynocephalus; species Cynocephalus volans. The sequence continues at coordinate 38,451,168 of NC_084465.1, forward strand.
ACAAATGAAGATGAAAGACTGAACAAACAAGTCTACCCCCTCTTTCTCCCACAAAACCTATTGAAATTATAAGAAAATGGTACAAAAGGAGACAAATCTATATCTGTGATGAAAGCAGCAAAGAGGGTAGGAGGAACGGCTGGCAGAGTCACTGAACAAGAGATTGTAACAAACTTCTCCAAGTCAAACTGAGAGCGGGACTTGATTAGGCCACAGCAGAAGAAGCTGAGGTAACTGCAGCTGTTCTTCCAAGAAGAGGCCCAGAGAGGCCCCAAATTTGGCGTTGGCAGAGCCGGAAAGCAGGAGTGGGGTATGGGGCAGTAGCCATAGGTAACTACATACCTGACTACAGAGAAGTTGGGCTGAGCAGCCCTTTTCACGCTCGTGAGTTTTTAATGGAAATGAAATGACTGCCTACGTTACAATCAGAGGTGCTCACTAAAGAAACTGAAGATTTGTTCATGGTGGAAAAGAACTTTCAGTTCTTTTTAAAAAAGGGAGTTGTAAATTCTCAGTTGAGTCCTCTTATCTTGACATTTGCTGAGATGTGGGGTGGTAAGTGCTCCCATCTACTCCCCATCTAGGCATTCATCCACCCATCCATTCATTCAACAAAAATGAACTGAGTACCTATTATGTGCCAAGGAAGATGCAGTTCCTGCTCTATTAGAACTTATTTTCTAGTGGAGGTGGGTAATACAGACAATAAATAAGTAAACAAATAAAATAATTTCAAAAGAGAAATGGCAAATAAAAAATGAGACAGAATGTGACTGAGAATTGTATAGCATGTGCATGGACATGACATAATGCTCCTTCAGCTGGACATCATGAAAGGCCCTTCTAAAATGATATTTCAGCTGAGTCTAAATGACAAGAAGGAGCCAACCAAGTGAGGATCTGGAGCACAGAATTCCTGTGCAAAGGCCCTAAGAAAAGAACAAGCAAGTTTGGCACACTCAAAAAGAAATCCAATGTGGTTACAGCCCTAGTGAGTGAGAAACACAGTAGCATAAGCAGAGTTTGGAAAAGTAGGTAGGGAGGAGATCATGTAAGGCCTTGCAGGCCATGTAAAGAGTTTGCATTTTATTCTACATGCAATGGTAAATCACTTAAGGCTTTTAAACAGGAAAAATGACAAGTTGTGATCTGAGTTTTAAAAAGTAGCTTGGGTTACATTCTTTAGAATGGACTCTAGATGGGCAAGAATGGGAGTCTGGAGACCAATTCCATAGTTCAGATGAAAGATAATGGTAATCTGAATGAGGATCATAGTAGTAGTGCGGTTGGAAAGAGGTGGATAAGACTGTGTGCACATATTGGCCATAAAGCCAACAGGAGTTGTACACATTAATTCCATGTGGAAGGTGAGGCAAAAAGAGGAATCCAGGATAACTCAGAGGTTTTTCACTTAGGCAACTAAGCAGATACAATGCCACTTATCGAGATAGTGAAGAAACAGATATGGAGTAAATGACTGAAAAGTTCAACTTTTTTGGCATGGTGTTTGAGCTGCTCATCAGATATCTAAGTAGTGACGTCAGCCAGGCAAATTAGTATGAACCTGGAGTTTGGTGGAGAAGTTAAGAGGAAGATGCAAATGTGGGAGTCATTGCCTTACAGCCTGAATAAAGTCATAGGACCAAGTGAGATCATTTGGGGAGGGCGTGTCAGAGGGAAGAATGGAAGCCCTGACAGAGGCTGTAGCACTCCAGCACCAAGAAGCTACAGTAAGGAGGAGCCAGGGAAAAGACTGAGAAAAAGCAGCTGGAGAGGGAGAAGAAAAATTATGCAAGTGAAGGACAACAGAGAACAGAAGACAGTGTTCCAAGAGGGAAGCAACAGTTGCAATTGAAAATGCCAGACCAGCCACTTATATTTAACCCCTCTTCTTCCAGAAAGTGGAAGAATTTTAAAAAGCATAAACCCATACACAGAGGAGTCAAGAGAGAAGGACTATAAAGAATTTTTAGGAGATGTAAAGCATACAGAACAAAGGCAGCTAACTGCCTGAGGAGAGTGAACAAAAGTTACCTCTTAAGAGCCTCTCAGGGAGCGAGACCAACAGAAAGGAAACAGAATCCTGATGGGCATAGCACCTGAAGGCATGAGGCACAGAAGAAGTCAGGGGACAGGACTAGCTTCTTTTGTAAATGGGACTTGATTAGGCTGCAGCTGAGGAAGCTGAGGAAACTATAGCTGTTCTTCTAAGAAGAGGCCCAGATAGGCTCCAAATTTGGAGTTGGCAGAGCCAGAAAGCAGGAGTCCGTATCCACAGTGATTAGATCCCCCAGTTTATTTCCCACCACAGGCAACCAGGAAACCAGCAGGTTATTCCCGATAGAAACTGCATGGTACAGACTGCAGATTCTGGGACATGATGCACAGTGAGGGGCTAAGTGAAGCCTGGTGCTAAAAACCAAATAATTAAGGTGACAGTCTGGATGGTGAATGACACAGCTCCCTTCTCCCAACCTGCTCCAAGAAACACTGGCAGTCAGGTGTGTACTCCCTAAGTAGAAGGCTTGACGCAGAAGCTGAACCACTATAGAAAAAAGATGCAGATACTAACATTTGGGGGATATGTGATTAAAAAGATAAGCTAGTTGCCTGGGCACCCAAAAGTAAAGCCCACCAGGCCAGCAGCCCTGGATATACACATAGAGCTCCCAAAAAGCCTTTTGGTGCCTCAGTTTTAAATGTTGAATATTCAGCCAAGGATATCTGAGGTAAGCTCTTGCAATAAAAAAATATAAAAAATTAAAAGGAAACAGGTATAATAAAAGCAGAACCAAGCTTTAAAACAAATAAACTAAACAACTGTCCATCCACATTAGAATAGAATGTCAGCAGGCTCAAAAAACAATGCCTACAAGAAGAAAAAAATAGGACAAAGACAGTCAAGGTGATAGGGAGATTGGAGGACAAGGCTACCCCTATACACCTAGATGCAAGAGGAACTCATCAGAGCAGAAACAGAGATCATCTCCCTAATTAGTAGCTGAGAAGGGCTGCTCCTGACACTCCACGGGACAACAAAGGAGCCATGAGTCAGAGTGGGAAATAGGACAGTGATACATTAAGCTGGAGGGACAGCCCATTTGACTTCAAGAGATGGGTATTTGGGGGAAAAGTAGTGGTAACTACTTTTATTCTTTCCAGGCAGTAGAAATTTTACTGGTGGGAGAGTACAGCAAGACACCCTGCTAGAAACTAAACCTGTATTTAAAGGGCTCAGTGAGAGGTCTCAGAAAGTAGCCTTATGCACCAGAGAACTCTTGAGTCACAAAGGTAGTTTCCCTAGGCCCAAGGAGAGGGAGGAAGACTATCAGGGTATCTTCTTAACAAATAGGAGAAACAGTTGTCCAGAAAGGAGGCTATAAGCAATGCTTTAGCATTGAGTATTAAAAAGGGAATCCAGGAGACCCAACTCACTGGCCTCCCTGGTCATCATGTGAACTGCTGGCTTTGCTTGCTTTATAGTTTCTGTTCCTGCTGGCCCAGGTCAGACAATATGTCTGTTTCCAGTGATCACCTCTCTGTTCACCCTAGAGAGCAATGACTTCACTGGCTCCTAGTCACAGAAGCAGCCCTACCAGGGCAGCAGCAACTCAGATATCAGTTTTCTCTGTATATATCACAAGAGGAAAAGCTGTTCACAAATGTCTCTGGTCATTGATTGAGTCTAGGTGTGGGGGAAGCTAATACATGCAAAGTTAACTATCATTTTGGAAGAATTTATAAATATTGTTAAGCTTAACAAGTAGTCAAGAAACATAAATATAAGTATGGATCTTAGATAGTTGGGATTATCAGAAGAATAAAGTACAATTTTAAAATGTTGGACCGGCAGATGATCTTTTCAATGGAAGAGAGAAAAAAGGAAGAGAGAAACTGTGACAAATACAAAACATGAAAGACAGCAAAAAAAAAAAAAAAAAAACCCAGTAATTATTCTAGGACTTTCAACAGAATAATTAAAATAAACACAAATAGGAAAAATGTACCAACCAAAATCTCAAAAAGCCTCAGATTTGAATAAAGACAGAATTCAGCAAAATTTTTACAAATACAAATGATCCATCAAAAAGTATACAGAAAGCTCGATTACAGAATTTGGAAAAAATATACCAGGCAAATATGAATCCAAATAAGCAAGAATAGCTAATTTCAATATAAGTTTAAATAATCAAGGAAGAAAAATATAAAGGACAAAGGAGGGACGTTATATACTCTTAGTGATAATATATCAATAAGGCAAAATAATTGTCAACATAAATGCATCTAACAATATAACCTCAAAATAGATAAAGCAACAAATAACTAAGCATGGAAAAAAACCTTAATAAAGAAATGGAGGTAAATATCCTATCGTATCCTTAGAAACTGATGGAGCAAAGAGAAAAAATATGCTAAGATACAGAAGATTTGATAACATGTTTAATAAGCTTGAACTAGTAACTCAAACATAAAGATCTTTATACCCAACAGAGAATATATTCCTTTCAAACACAGATATAACATTTATGAAAATTTTATGATCATACTAGGCCTCAGGGGAAGCCTCTGTAAATTCTCCCCAAATCAATATCATATCATGCATGTTCTCCAAGCATAATGTAAAAAAATTGTCAATCAATCAATGATGAGGGGCTAAAAACATATTACATGGGATAAGATGAAATTATAAAAGACTTAAGAAATGCTTAGAATCAAATGGAGCTAAATGTCAATTTAAACTGGTAAAAAGGCAACAGGATGGAGGGGGAGAAGGATAAGGAAGAGAAGAAACACAATACAAATATGGAGAGAAAAATTGCAATAAAAACAAAAAAGTTGAGAAAATAAACAAAACCAAATCCTTATCCTTTTTAAAAGATTAATAATACAGACAAGCCTCTGCCAAGACTAATCAGGGAAAATAAAAGTAGAAACAGGCAAATAAAATACAAAAGAAAAAGAAAAACCATAGATGCAGTATGTATTTTTTTTTTTTTTTTTTTTTTGGTGACCGGTAAGGGGATCGCAACCCTTGGCTTGGCGTCGGCCACACCGCGCTCAGCCAGTGAGCGCACCGGCCATCCCTATATAGGATCCGAACCTGCGGCCTCCGGCCTCGGCGCTCCCAGCACCGCACTCTCCTGAGTGAGCCATGGGTTCGGCCCTGCAGTATGTATTTTTAAACTATGAAATAACTTCATGAAAAACTATATGTAATAAATTTTTTTAAAAGCATGTATATTAAACATATATAGTGCTTAAAGCAAAGCCTACTATTGAGATATATGGGCATAGTCGTGTATTGCTGGTGAGAATATAATCAATCATAAGCAGCCATTCTGGAGAGTGAAATAGCAAGAGATACTGAAATCAAGCATATATACAGCCCACTGGCTTTCCTAATCCTTCTTATCCTGCTGTACTTTATCTTTGTTTCCACAACATTTGCTACTTTCTAATACACTATAAAAACACACACTTATTATTTATTTATTTGTCTTTCCTTCCTGCTAGAATGTAAGCTGCATAAGGGCTTGGGTTTTTATTTTGTTCACTGATTATACTAAATCACCTACAACAGGGATTGACATGAAATGGAAGTTCAGTATATTTTTGTTGAATGAAGGAATGGATGTAACGCAGATGGATGGTTGAGGGTAATGTGGGTACAGCAAGACCAAAATCAGAACTTCAGGGTAAAAAGGAAAAGAGAAGAAGTGGAACCAGAAAAACTGTGGGCCTGATTGGAGCCACTAAATGAAACAAGGATTGAGTTCTGGGAAGGTGAACTACAGAGCAGCAGGAATAAGAGAAGAACTGGTTATAAATAAGGTTGAGAAACAGAAGCCAAAGATCAATACTTGGGAAAGCAGGCCAAGAACAGGAGTTTGGAGGAGTGAAGCTAAATCAGTCTCTCAGATGGGAGGCATCTGGCTAGAACTGATCATGGGCCAGCCATACAAACTGAAAGCTCTACTTAGCAGCAACTACTACTCAATGTACTGAAAAAAAGAGCATCCAGCATTTAAAAAACCCTGATAGAGACAGCTCAGGTTATTTGGTCATGCAAATGACAATACCTAACAGCAAATAAAATAACACTATTTCTAGCCAAAACTCTCACCTGGGAATGTTTACCACCTGCTTTTCACTATACCTAGTGAATACAGAGTGTAATGCTGTTAAAATTGTGGTTCCTCGTCATTGATGTGATTACCATTAGGTAAATCAATCGTTGATAAATCTATTATTTGCTATCATTAATTAAACACTCTTCCTTTCTACATCACACACACACTAATTACCAATAATTTACTGAATAAGTAAATTTAAACAACATCATCAGGAAAATCCAGGAAAGAAAATCATGATCAAAAAGAAGGCAGGGGTTCATATAAAGTCTAACTTGGAAGATTAGTGAGTTTTGATGTATAGCATTTACTTTCAAGATTCACTTTTTCTTTATTTTTAAGTATAGCAAAGATCAAATCTAGAATCATACCAACAATCACTGCAGAAACACTTAAAAGAACTAACATATTTCACTGTATACTTTGTCTTTAGTTCAATGATGCATCTGGGTATCCTAAAAGCTTTGAAAGTAACTGTGTTCAAGTGGTACTTGGTTGCCTGAACATAGTAAAGGTGCTCTTCCTCCTCCCATACCCCACACCCACATAATGGTACTTCCTTCAACAATCAAGCTTAATAATTTCTAAATCAATTCATCAACCAAGTTATCCATAATAATCCAAGATAATTAAACAAACAACAATAAGGGCTGAGCCCTTGACGCACTCGGGGGAGTGCGGCGCTGGGAGCGCAGCGATGCTCCCGCCGCGGGTTCGGATCCTATATAGGAATGGCCGGTGCACTTACTGGCTGAGTGCAGGTCACAAAAAAGACCAAAAACAAAACAAAACAAAACAAAAAACAATAAGAAATATTGTATACAAGGGAAATAACGTGACGTGTAGAATGGAAAGACAGAGGGAAGGACAGTACTAAAAAATTTAAGAATGAGGAAAACGGGTGGTAAAGGCAATAAAAATTAACCCCCAAAATATTCATTTAGCATTTTTCCACCTAAAAAGATTTTTGCACCTTTGCAGTAAGAGCAGAATTTATGTTGCAAACTATTCCATAAAATACGTTTTACAAACAACTTGGGAAGGGGATGATGGTTCCCTTTTGCAAATCACAGATTTCATGAAGATTTTCCCTCATGAACATAAGTGGGCAAAAATGCAAATCAGCAGTCCTTAATGCTCCAAAGGCTCTGATTAGTACCAGAAGTGCTCCTCTTCACAAATCATCTAAAGGGCATCCTCAAACTGTTAATGCTACTAAACTAATCTCCAAAGGTCAATCACTCACTCCCCAGGATTCCTCTAAAAACATAAAAGGAATATATAACGAACATCTACAATAATTTTCTAAGTAGAACTCATTTTAATTTACATTACTTTAAAAAATACACATTAATACTTTAAAGGAAGGTAGAAAATCAAAATTAAACCAGTACCAAAGAGGCATCATAATCAACAAGAAGCTGGAAATCAAAGGTAATAGATGCAAAGCATTAACTGGAAATTTGTAAGCTATAGCTCTGATTCACCAATTCAAATATTTTATTGACTGCTTGTGTCTGCATGGTAGTGTTCTGTGTGCTCGGAGGGACACATAAGAAAAACATGGTACTAGTATTGCTCAAAATCTAGAGAGCTTCACTTCCTTTTTGCATAGTTTTAAAATTTGGCTCAAAAAACCCTGTCTCTCTCTCTGCTCTTCCAGCCCTAATCTTCCCTTAATAAAGGGATCACACGAATAAGTGATCTAAGAAAAAAAAATTAAGAATTGGGATAAAATAAGTGAGAAAAGAGGTCAAGGGAACTGGTACTATATATTATCTCAAAACGTGTACATTTTCATGAGTGAGGGAGCCCCCACAAAAGATTCTCAGAAATTGAGCATCCCCATGAAGGCTTATTTCTCTCATGGAACCTTGAATAAAATACAAATCAACTCAGCTCAAAATCCTTACATGATCAGTTATGTATCTGTATGAGCCGAGAAAAAGAGGTGGAAAGATATAGACCAAACTGCAAGTACTGATTACCTAAGTGAGATGGCATTACAGGAGTGGAGGGGATACTGTAAATTCCTTATTCTTTGACTTGTTACAATGAGCATAAATTACTTTTGTAATTTAATAGGATACCCATAGTGTGTGTGAATTAAATAAGACAGTATACTTAAATTTCTTAGCAGAATGTATGGCACATGGTAACACTCATTATATAAGTTATTGATAACAAAAACTGAAACCCTCCAGTTCTCAGCTGGGAATCCTGGAGAAGATGATTAAAATGTAGGAAGAAAACAAGCCCAAGGATGGGGAAATTAATCAGCTTCCTCTGATTATTTTTTATAAAGAGCCAAGGGTAAGAACTCAAAGGAATAGTTAGCAGTTATATCTTTACAGGCTTGGCTAAGAATCGGTTTAACATGATCAAAGGCATATGAAACATGTTTTTGGCTGACCTGATATAGCAGTGAAGTTCTTAAAAGAATGAAAGTATATACAGATTATCTACATTTTGCTTTGATGTATGACCTGGTTTGGTATATTGAATTGTGTCCCCCAGAAAGACATGTTGAAATCCTAACCCTTGGTACCTATGAATGTGACCTTATTGGAAACAGGGTTTTTGCAGAAATAATCAAGTTAAGACAAGGTAATAAATACAATGTGTATTTATGTATCCTTATGAGAAGAGGGAAATTTGGACCCAGAGATACAGATACACAGGGAGAAGCCCACGTGAAGACAGAGACAAGATTGGATTAATGTGTTTACAAGTCAATGACAGTCAAACATTGCCAGCAACCACCAGAAGCAAGAGGAGGCAAGAAAAGAGTCTCTCCTACAGACTTCAGAGGGAGGATGGCCCTGCCACACCTTCATCTTGGACTTCTAGCCTCCAGAACTATGAGAGAATAAAACTTCTGTTGTTTAAACCACCCCCTTTGTGGTACTGTTATGTCAGTTCTAGGAAACTAATACACCTGGTAATAAACGAGTAACAGGTTTAATTTTAAGCTAAAATTTTAAGTAGGTGAAGTTTTTCTTCCCCATACCCACATTTCTCTGTGTCTACCACATTTTCTACCTTTCTTGCACCCACTATTTCACCCTTTTGAAAGTCATCTCAATATTTTTAAATTTTATTTTTTCATCAGAAGAAAATGAGAATACCATGTTTATTGTAATAATTCAACATAACATTAAAACAAAAACAGAAAGACAGCTATGATATAATTGCTAATGATTTTCTCTATATTCTAAGGTTTTTTCTTATGCTTCTACAAGCAGCTCTCAAGGTATGGCTAGGGTACCCCTAGGGGTTCCTGATATCTTTTCAGGGGGCCTTTAGAGCAAAACTATTTTCATAAATAATAATTTATTTTTTGCCTTTTTCACTCCACTCTCTCCTGAATCTACACAGTGGCACCCCAAGGCAACATGTTGGGTGATATCAGAACAGACTAAATGCAGAAGCAGATATGAGCCTCCAGCTGTCTCCTATTCAGCTGTACACTAAAGGGACTTGCAGAAGTATAAAAGCAATGTCACTCTTTTTACTAATTTTTTATTTGAACAACAGTTATTTTTCATGGTAAATATCAATAGTTAAATCCACACAAAAGTTTTGGAGTCCTCAATAATTTTAAAGGGATTCTGAGACCAACAAGTTTGAGAACCACTGGTTTATATTAGCATCTATTTTTTAATTGAAAAAATTGAATCAAGTTATACCTAATGTTTACACTTTTCCTTTTCACCTAATATATGTTGGAAAATAATGGTAAGAATAGCAACACTGAGTCCTCACTGCTCCTAAAGTCCTGTGCTGAGTGCTTTGTGTGAATTATTCCATTTAATCCCTACACCAACCCTATGAGGTGGGTACTAAACGTACATCCTGGGCACTTCTGATGCAGGTAGACCACACTCAGAAATACTCACTTGCTATGTGACCCTGAACAAGCACCTATCTCAAGGGTTGTTAGGAGAGACTTGCTGGTTAGCTCAGTTGGTTAGAATGTGGCCTTATAACACCAATGTCATGGGTTTGGATCCTGGTACTGGCCAGTTGCCAAAAAAATAAAATTAAAAAAAAATCAATTTGCAATTGCTGCTGGATCGAGCACATTATAAAAAGAAAAGGGGAGGGGGTTGTTAGGAGAATTGAATTAATTTATATTTGTAAAGCATGTAGAAAAATACTTAGAACACAGGAAAGACTATAGAAATATTTGTCAGTGTTTAGAAGGTATTTAAAACTCCGAGATTGAATGTAGTCACCAAGGATGGGCCAACAAGGAGAAAGTCAACAAGGAGACTGTAAGATTTTAGGAGAACTAAGAGAGCATGTTTTCCTAAAATCAAATAAATAAAATGTTTCAAGAACAGCATGATGATCTGTGTCAAATGAGAGGCCAGCATATGGAAAGAGGCAGTTTGAAGAAAGAGTGAAACAAGGAGTGAGAATGGCTCAGAGGCCTGCAGAAAACTACAAGGAGTAATGGAAACAGTCGAGAGAGCAGAATAAAGTCGGAGACCATACAGTCAACTTTCAAAGGAGCAGAAGATTTTAGGGAAAGGAGGTGAACAATGATCTGGAAGCAGGCATGAGGCGCAAGGGAGACCACTAGCCCACATGAGGCCTTCACGTTCCCTTCTCTTCTCAGCCCTCCCCCCAGGACCCCACCAAAACCTCCAAGTTCATTTAGTCTTCCTGACTGAGAATGCCTCTTCAGGGAATCCTGTCTAGGCAAAACAGCCCCCAAAACCAGGCTGGTCAAGTCTAGGAGTTTTTTAGAGGCTTATACCCACACCAGAGGAAGCCCAGACTACTAACAAGCAGAATAGATAAAAACTCCATGTCTGCCCTGAAACAGATCTACTCACCTCAGGATTCTCTAGACTACTGGTTCTTAATGGGGGATGATTTTGCCCACCAAGGGACATTTAGCAATGTTTGGAGACATTTTTGCTGTCACAACTGGAAAGTTACTGGGGTGGTGGGTTGCTACTGGTGTCTAGTACATAGAGGCCAGGATGCTGCTAAATATCCTACAGTGCACGGGACAGCCCCCACAACAAAGAATTATCTGACCCAAAATGCCAATAGTGCCTGCTTTAGAACAAATGACCTTGGGGCCGACCCCGTGGCTCACTTGGGAGAGTGCGGCGCTGGGAGCGCTGAGGCCGTGGGTTCGGATCCTATATAGGGATGGCCGGTGCGCTCACTGGCTGAGCACGGTGCAGGTGACACCAAGCCAAGGGTTGCAATCCCCTTACTGGTCACAAACAAATAAACAAAAACAAACAAACAAACAAACAAAAAGAACAAATGACCTTGGGCAACAGGAGCTTTTGAGTCCTTTCACACAGGCAGACTATCCCATCCCTACCAATTTATCCACACCAGTTCTGACAGGGCATGGCTAAGGGGCCAGGCCACAGTCATCAGCCTTATGAATTCCCCTCCAAATCTACTCAGTTAGAGCCATAAAAAGATAGAGGAAAAACCTGCGGCTAGCTAAATAGTAGAAGTTAAAAGGAAAAAAAGAAATTGTGTCATATAATTAAATGTTAAAGAGGCAAAATCACCAAAAATGAGAACAAGCACAAACACTTTTCCTTAAATTTGAGAAAGGAGAAAATGCAACCCTTTTCATTTTGAATAATAAATAACACTTTACAGTGAAGTTCAAAAGTCAGCATGCTTTCTTAGCTCTACCCACTGCTAAAATAGTCCTTCAGCAGTAAGGAGCTTCTGCATTCTTGATGGCAAGGAAGCTAATTAAAGTGAGCTTTTTTGAAAAACATCCTGGGAATTCAAATCAATTAATGTGTTGTTTTAAAAAATGAAAAGCCATGAATCTTGACATTAAGGAGTTGATATGTGTTTATTTCATCAATATTTCACTGACACTACCAATATTTTATTTGATCCATAAATACAATTTTGGGCCTTGGAAATGTAAGAAATTTTCTACAGCTGACCTTCCTAGAATTCCCTTTTATTCTTTTTCAGGATATATCACCAATTAACAGTTTTCTCTTCTTTAATTTTTAAGAATGACTGTTTTCTACACACAAGGCATTCTAACTGTTGTATTTCTGTTTCCACTTTAAAATCTGCTCTAGGAAAGCTTAAACCCATGAATATGGGAAGAGGAAGGCTGCATCTTAATGAAAAATTAGATCCTCTTGCCTAAAAGTTTTATCAGCAGGCTGCTTGGAATCAACTGCTATTTTATCAGAGGAAGTTTTCCAGCGAGATGGTTTATGTGCATGCTGTTAAAGGAGTAAGCCCCTCATTCAAATCCCCATTTATGCATGACCCATTACCTGAGAAGAGTCAAACAAGTTAGGCCTGACCACCAATTGTCTCCTACAAGGCTGCGGCCACATGCAGCTTTAACAGACAGAAAGGTATTCAACCTTCCCTCCTCATTTAATAAAAGGAGTTTCTGAAGGGAAGAGCACTTTGAATATCACCATTCAAAACACATCTCCACCATGTCTGATGGTGTCCCTCACAGGACTATTACAACAGTAGGGCCCACATCTATTGGATGCTCCATAAACCCAGAGAAAAGGCAAAAGGTACTGGTATTTTAAGAATATGACAGATTTTTTTGGAAATGTAATGCAAGAAACAAACATACACAGATACGAACATGCATAAATATGCATGTGTGTTTATGTATACACATATGTAGAAAGAGAGAGAGAGATTACTTGTTTGACTGATTCATTAAAAAAAAAAGAAATCAGAAAATCCCAAAATGTCCATTAGGACAAGCAAATTACAGTATAATTATACAATAGAGAAAAAATAGGGGAAAAAATCATAAGCATGCTTACTATCTGCCAGGTGCTTTCTCATTATCTCATTTAATTCTCCCCATTAATTGTCCTTTAAGTAAGAATCATTATCCCCAATTTATAGAAGACTAAATGAAGCCCATAAAAGGAAAATCAGTTGCCTTTGGTTACAGAGCTAGTAAAAACCAAAGCTGAAATTCACATCCAGGTTTTAGACTCCCTGCCCAGCACTTCTTCCAATGCATCCCAGACTTTCCTCCAAGATCTATATTTGGGCTAGGTCAATGAAATATTAAAAAACCAATCAAAGAACAGATGTATTGATTTTAATCATGGGAAATTTTATACGTATATACTGAAAATGATGATAAGCAGAATGAGACTGACAGAAAAAAATGGAATTAATCAGAATTTGTTTTTCGTATGAAGTTGCTTAAGCATATAATAAAGAAAACCACCAAAATCTGCTCCTCCATGCATACCTGTTCTAGACTAATTAAGGTTAAGGAGAGGTAATAAATGTAAAACATCTTGTTAAAGGCTGAATGTGCTAGGCCAGGTTAAGATAAAGAAATACCCCATCCTTCATAGCCAAGGTGACTGGCAGAGTTTCTTTCATATATCAAGGATGGAATTTCTGCGAGTTAAAAAGCTTTGAGAGCAATATCATGTGTTTGCAGAAATCTCTCTCTCTCTTTTTTTTAAATAAGCACTTATGCTACATAGCATTCTTTAAATTCTTCCTTCAACCAAAAGAATTTAATCCTGGGAGATCCCCTTTGCGGTGACTTTGCCTGAAGAGCATCTATCATCTTCAGTCAAACAGAATTATGTCATAATCTTCCTACTCTTGTTCCTCTCCTCAGGCTACACTGTTGCTTAATGGAGTAGCCAGAACCCTAGCATGGGTCTTACCTGGGACTTCTCACATTAAGCTGTAACTTGCAGAAATAACCAGAGGCGGGCCTTGGGTTGCAGGCTCCTTCCTCCAAAGAGTAACTGAGAATTCACATGAGTAACTCCCATTCCAGAGACACACTGAGAAAAGGCTCACTAGGTTTGCACAATCCTGTACTCAAATTCATAAGCTGAGAATTGGGCAAGATGCTGCTTTTATCCTGCCTCTTGGTTCTTTCACTGTTTTAACAGGCAGTTATCTATGTCTCCTAATTCAGGAATACAGCAGAAGAATAAAATGTTGGCAAAGGTTTTCTGAGATTGTTTTTAAAAAGAAAATGGCTTACAAACACAATTCACACTGGTGTCAGTTTCTTTATGAAAAGTGTTTCTTACTAACAAAAAAAAGGTGAAAGTAAAAGTTTCTCAACTGACTTCCCTTAAAACCACTGTTTTGTTTTAAAGTTACATAATAATAATCTCCCTTGGTTCTCTTTTGTTTTAAAATGCTCATCTATTTCCTCTCTTCTTAATTCTCATGTTGACTATTACTAATAAAGTATTCTGATTCAAGAATCTAGGAAAATGCTTGAAATGACTACAAAAGGATTTACGAATACAAAATATATACAATAGGATACATAATATTACTAAATTTGAGGGTAGCGATTTGACCCATAATTTACTCAAATCTTCCTAACAAACACACACAGAAAAAGTCATTTTAGCTAAAATGGCTGATCTCATTATTGGCTACTGGCTACAACCCCAAAGGTTTAATAATAAGGACAACTACTGAGATTTTTAAAAATATGCCAGTTACTCTATTAAAAGCTTTGCATGTGTTATCTCATTTAATCCTCATAACAATCCTAAGTGGTAATTATGAGGATTACTATCGTTATTTCCATTTTACAGATGAGGAACCCAAGGCACAGAGAGCTTGAGTAACTTGCACAAGACTGTTCATCTAGTAAGTTGGGAGCTAGGGCTGAGCCCCAGGTGGTCTGGCTCCAGAGTCCATGGGACCATCACACCATCACTGGTACTATCTGTATGGCCATTCAGTGGGTTCCCACATCTCTAAGCCAGGTGCGTTGCCACTGATCCCAAACACAAATTCAAACTCACATCTCTCATCATTTTCACTGCTTCCCTGGTCCTCCCGAGTCTTCTGGCACACATTGCTAGCCTTCTTTTGATGTAGACCAAGACATTGGTGTCTCGTCCTGAAGAGGAGACATAAAACACCAAAAATTTTTTTAAAAAAGAGCTTTCAGTTGAGCAGCAAGAAAAAAATTGAGGCCATTTTGCCTTGCTCTTAAAGGAAAACCCTGGAGAGGACAGACTACTCCTTTGGCTTTTCCTTATTGCCAGGAGCACTGACAACTTTGTTAATAGTAGAATGAATACAAAGTAAAGTAAAAGTATTTAGACTTCCAAAGGTCAAATCATGTGACTGACTACCAAATCCATGCTTTTGAGTTAGGATGTTGAATATTTGATAATAAATAAAATCATCTGCCACTAAGTGCTAGGAAAATGAACATACCTACGTTGCATTCAATTTATAAGCAAGAATTCCACATTCTTCAAGCATGCATGCTTTTTGGTAAAGATGCAAAGAGGTGAATCTCAGGTTGCATCCTGATGAACTATTTTTTTTTTTCATTCTTCACATTAAGTCTGGAGAAGCCTCATCCTGAACTTCTGTTTTATATTATTCTTTCCCTAACACTAGTGACATCATAATCATCTCCAGGTCCCCAAAGCAGTCAATTTTAGATGGCAATGTAACACATTCCAGATATGACAATAGAGTATGCAACAAAATGAAAAACTACCCTGGTGTTAGAGAAAGCATTGACAAGCTAAATAGTTATAACAATAGTCACTAAAATGGCTCTTAAAAAGTACATTAACAACTTCTTATCTTAATCTTTTATTTAATTATATGTCTTTTTGGATATGTTTCCAGACCAGTGAGAACATGCATGTGCTTAATCCTCAATAAAATTACCATGTTTGAGAAAAATATGACACACCTGTTATAGATTAAGTACATGCATAATATGCAACTATTAAAAGATGTTAAGACCAAAGTCCTAACATTTCAAGTTTTAAACAATGAAAACAAGATGTGTGCTGAAAATTTGCCAAGTACCTACAAATTATTTTAAAGATGTGATTATATTTTTTGGATAGATGTAGGCAACAGGTTGAAAGAATTTAATTTAAAGAAGAAAAGAAAAAAAATGTCCTAAGTTGTATAATAGGTTATGTAATTTTATGTATTAATTTACATCTAGTTCCGAAAATCGACTTATTACTACATGTGTTCAAAATGCATTGCATTATACTGTTTTTAAAAAAAAGTGAAATATAGATGGTGGTTAGAGACTTGGTTAATATATATTACTCACTGCAGAATACAATAAACACCTGTGTATCAATGGGTTGCGTGGACACACTCATGTATAGCAGGCTGTAATACAAAGATCTTCCTGGCACTTTAGTCACAGGGACTAATGCAGTCAGTTTTCACACCAAATCCAAGTTCAACATTAAAATTTAATTTTATAATCTCAAATATTTTCCAAGTTGCAGAAGGTAGAAATGAAGTGAGAGAAATTCCACCTTAAGGAAACAACCCAAATTTCGGTTGGACCATAAAAACACTCTCCTCCCACAAGGATCCCTAAGTTTCTGTTTAAACAACCAACAGAGGGATGAGTCAAGGGGCTCAGGAGATTCCAGAAATGATTTTGTTGTCTTGTTTCTATACTGTTCCCCCAAAATATCACTGACTCTCAGTTTAGTATACTGAAGTGAAAGTTCTCAGATTTTAAAGAGTTATCTTAAGTAAAAAAAGGCATTATTTCTAATATAAAAAAGATAAATAATTAGGAACTAATGGCTCTTTCTCTCTGGAAGCCAATACCAGTGTTCCTTAAATAAGAACTAAGTGCTGATACAATCATCAATAATTGTTATATTCTTAATTGCTTTATTTCAGTCCATGCTGTAGAAGACTTATAAAAGCTTTGATAACACTAACACTAATTTAAGTTCTGTTTCCCAACTTGGATTTAAAATTTATAGGACAGAAAAGCAACTGATGAACAGAAATATTATGCAAGAACTCTAAGGAGAAAAACGGTTACCATTAAACGTTACTGCCATTTATTTCTGGGGTTAGGAAGCTATAGGCAGGAAAGAGAATGTGGACATAAACAATAATGAAGCTGTAAGTTAATTATGTAATTAGTGCTCTTGTTGGAAAGGAAAAACATTAATAAAAATCAAGGAAAGCAAAAGCCAGTATTTGTTCTCATTCGGAAAATCGTATTTTGAACTGGACTGAAAATTTGCTCTGATTAATCATTTTATAATTCTCATCTCCCAATGTGTCAACCTGGAGGAAACCTTACTATGCTGGGCTTCATACTGGGATCCATGATGCTGCAGCTGCTGAGAACGCCGATAACAGCCATCTCCAGCCTTCAAGGCCTGCTTAAACAGTTTTTCTGCTTCAGCAATGGTTGTTGCTTCCTCTTCAGCCAAGAGAATATAAGCAGTTGCACACCTGTCCATTCAGATAACAGCCACCATCAATTACAAATCCAAGGACACGGTAATATACTGTAGGAGTTCATGCAGAAGGGCAAGGAGTTACACCAAAACATGCAGAGTGACCAACTGGTTCATGCACCCATTTGTAGTTGTTGACACAAAATAATGGTACAAAAGAAACACCTGTATTTTAGCTTGAGAGACAGGATATGTAGTGTTAGGAGAATGGGGCTCACATATGGCTTCTGCTCCTTATTAGTGTGTCACTTTGGGCAAGTTATTACTCTGCCTCCCTGATGAAGAACAACACGATATCTATTTGTTCGTGCGTGTTGTTGTGAAGGTTAAGTAAGGTGATGCATGTAAAGTGCTCAGGACAGAAGCCACCATGTGGTATGTGCTCAATAAATGTCAGCTAATGACTGTGATGATAATAGCTGTTATTAAATATCTCCTTCTGACACTCACATAGTACCATATATAGGTACTATATGTAAGTTTACTTATGCTTACTAAACACAGCTTTTCTTCCATCTAAGAATTTCTTCAGAGTGAGAAATTCATTAAGTGAAGTTATTCATTGAAAAAAAAACAGTGCTTCACCATCTCATTACAGTTAGCCTGGACTTTCTGCTTCAAAGAACATTAGTAGAAGAATTACAGATAGTGTTATTTCTGAAGAGCTCAAAATCTGACTCAGCCACAATAGCTAACAAGAGTTAAATCTCATGCCTTAACAACAATAGCTACCATTTGTTGCTTAGTATATATTAAGCACTGTACCAGGCACTTAACATATATCATCTCATATAATCCTTTCAACAACCCTCTAAGATAGGAAGCCAGAAAGGATAAGCAGCTAACTAATGAACAAGGGGAGCTCTTGGAAATTTAATCCTTCCAAATCATATAAAAAACAACCCACTGTCAAATAAAAGGAATGTAATAGGAAGTGGTGAGGCCAGAGCAGACCATACAGGTCCTGATCTACACCCATCCCTTTGCTTTCCTTCTCCACTGCCTCTCCTGTGGCCACTTCCCTACTTATCGCCGTCAGACCATGAGAGAGAAAATAAACAGCAAGCAAAACCAAATGGTACTTTTACTATTTATAAACTGCAACAGCCAGCTAGGAAAAGGAGGCTGAACTTAACAGTTAATGTGAGGTTTGGTGTTACTAGTAAATCTTAGTCTTAAGTAGGTGTCTTATAAGTTCTTTAGCCAATCCCTCTAATTTCAGGCAGGAATCATTAACAGGGCTTTAAACTGAATGTGGTGAGGTAGGGAGAAAAATGCCCAGAAAAAAAGCTGTAAAACCAATTACTGTGGAGGGCAGTATATATGACTTGGAAAGAACAATAATGATGCTGAAACTGTCCAGTGATTCACTAAAGAAAATAATTGGGATAGGCATCAGAAGAAATACTTAAGGATTCAGATGCCGACATATAAATACGGGTCAAGGGTAATAAAGTTGAGATAATACTGAGTGGTAGATGCAGTATCAGAGGAATTAGCTATAAGACTGTAGTTGGTGGGCTGGGAACTCAAGAATGGTTGGGGCTCTCTTGCTTGCTTTGCTTATTTATATTTCAAATAGTACTTTTAGGAGGAGAGGCAGAGTAGCACTACTGGTCAAGAAATATACAGCTATGTGGAAACTCATGAGTTTGGGGTAGAAACATGCTAAGAGCTTGTGAGTGAAGGAAAAAGGAGAGAGCAATAGAAGTACTGATGGTTGGGGAGCACAGAACAGACTGCTCAGCTCGATGGAAGATATAAATGATGCAACCTCGTCACAACACAATACACACACAGAAGCAAGAAAGTGTGGTGATGGGGTGTCAGCCATCCAGATATCCACTAGAAGTCTCATTTGCTTAGAAGTAATGCACCCAACAGGTTCTTGACTTACTTTGGTAACAATTTTATCTCCCAGATGGTAGAGGAAGCAATTAGGGGAACTTCAACTCTGGACCTAATTCTGACCAAGAAGAAAAAAATAGTTGGTGAAATGAAAATTGATAGGAACATTCAGAGAGAATTACTATGTCATTTTGGAGCTCAGGGTAATCAAAGAGGGTAATCAAAAAATTCAAAGAAAAGAGGCATGATTCAATGGCATGAGACTCAGAGAAAAATGGTTTAAGAGGGTTGCGTAGCTTCCAAGTGTTCAACTGTTAACTGCAATCACAAATGATCCTCTCAGGAAGAAAGGAGGAGAGGCACTTAAGTAAACAATGGGTCTTCACAGAGATCCCTCCCAGGTCAGATTTTTTAAAGGACACGTAAAAAAAGATGGAAAGAGAGCACGTAATGAAGGACTGTGAGAGAGTTAAATAAACTTATAAGAATAATTTTAAGAGAGCTAAAACTCCAAATTAGCTGAACTTGCAAAAATAAAGATAAAACAAAACAAAATACTAAAGACAACCATCTATTCCTTGTTTTTAAATTATGTTTAAGGCTCTGTCACCATCCCTATTTCTCCAAAACCACTTCAAAAACAAAAAAGACAACCCAACAACATCATCAAAACAAGGAAGGTTTATCGTTAATAGCCGTAGATAATAAAGAAAAAGCAAAAGTCTCTTGTTCCTAGCCTCTCTATCAAGGAGAATGATTATCAGACTGAAAAAGGGAGAAGAACTTAAACTCTAAAATGGGTAAAAAGATGTAAGATAGCAAATAACTGATCCATTCTAAATGAATTCCTGTACTGGGATGGGCAAAATCCCAGGAAGCCAATAGACCTTGTAGGCAGGCCATGAAATTGCTCTCCATGGATAGTTGAGGAATCACAAAGAATGGAGAGGTACTAGAAGAAGAGAAGACAAATGTAGTATAAATGTTCAAAAAGGGGAAGATAGCAGACTTCCCAAACCACAGAACAGTGATTTCAAAAGATATTCTAATGGATTACTAAACGGATGGTCTCCAAGCACTTTAAAAAGAAAGTAGTGATCACTAGAAGCCAGCTTAAATTCACTAAGAATATATAAATCATATCGTGCTAGCTTAATTTGCTCTATTTGATTTACTATAAAGATCTGTAGCTACAACTGGCACTCTTAAGATCAAAATGGAGAAATATGGGCTGAATTACAATGTAACTGGGTGGCTTAGTAATTGGTTGTACAATACCAAAAGATGGTGATTCATGAAGACATGAACCTAGAGGGTAGTTTCTATATGTCATGTCATGGGGTTATATTCCTGGCCCTGATATTTTTCTCAGAAACATGGATGAGCAGAGATATCAAGAGAGCAGGCATGTCAAATTTGTAGATGACAAACTGGAAAATAAATATATCATGTGATAGAATCAGAAACCAAATATATCAACTGGTTACAATGGCAGGATTTCCAACTCTTGAGTGAATCTTTTTTCTTTTTCCTAAAGCCTCTGGAGAAGATTCTGTAACCCTCTTCAGAAAAATCATAAAATAGTTTAACAATGACCACTTGGCAAGGATAGTGTCGAGGTGATTCAAGCACCAGATGGTGGTTGAGCTAAATGACCTTTAAGGTCTCTGCCAACCCTGAGTCTTTATGACTCCGACTTTAGTAATCTTTCTCATTTTCTGAGATTTCCAGAAGAGATTTCCCGTTCTTTCTTGGTAACCCATAGAATATTTAACAACACTGAGGACAGTATTTTCTCTTATCTTTGTCTAGATCTTGAAATATTTTTTAAATGTTATTATTTTTTCACCTAATGTCTTTATTATATCTCCTCCCAGCGGAAATTCTACCTAGATAATGTGATAGTACAGATGAACATTCTATATCTGAAAATTTTTTCCTGTCAAAATGCTTTAGATATGTAAAGAATTGTATTTATTTTACGTCCTCACAATATCCCAGGGATAGCCCTTGAAGAATTTAGGATCACAGCAAAGACACTGAATTGCTCTCTAAAAGGACTAAATGATAGCCCCCCATGGCTGTCCTTCATAAAAAAAAATGTTTTTAAAATAATCACCCCAAATAGTCCTCCAGTTCAAATTCATAGTTTAATATACGTATCCCATCAATGGCAACTTGAATATGTTCAGCAAAGGATTAGATTTCCTTTTTAACAACAAGATTTTCCCCCACTTACTCATTTATCTCCAAGGCTTCATGAGCTGCTGAAATCCTAGCTTGGGGGTTTCTTTCTCTCCAGGCTTTCTGCATTACTATTTTAAAAAAAGAAAAAAAGCAGGTCAATCAATACATATAATTAAGAAGACTCAATACAGTACAATAACTAAAGTAATAGCTTTCAGTTTAAATTACAAGAGAATATTCCATTACCAAGAGGGTCAGCTCAAAGCTCCAAAGTCACACAAATACATTCTAATTTGCTATTCTGTTCGATTGCTAATATCAAACCTTTTTTGTGCTAATAAAATTATATATCTAAGTCTTATATACTAAAGAAGTCAAGAAAAGGCACTCTAACAGAGATTTTATATTGCTTTTGCACATTATCTGCTGTTAGAGAATATACATTACTTTACACATTTTGAGATGACATTGCTATGAATCTCTCCATTCTAGTTAGACATAATTTCTATCGATCATTTTCCTGAGCACTTGTTACAGGCTCTGTATATTAGAACACTTTGAAACCATTTGAAGATGTGTCTGTTGGGCCAGTAAAAAGTACTTTAGTTTTTTGCTTATCATGTAAACCTATTCCCTAAATCTGTCTGCAAGTGCAGTTTTTATAAATCAAAGCAGTTTTGCATGTATTGTGGAAAGCTCAATGCTTGGGAATATTTTTGTACTATGATGTTCCAACATGGAAGAGTACCTTTCGAAAAAAAGAGAAAAATCTCCTTATTTAATTTGTTTTATAAATTTGTACTTTATGTCAGTTTCTTAGGAGCATATAGATATTCCTTTTTTAAAAATATTTTTTTCACCTATTTACTTTGACTAATTTAGGTAATACAAAATATTTCAGTAGGATTATTTGGAACTTAAGCAGTGTGAAATGCATGCTAAACAAAGTTTTCTCTGGGATGGAAAACACATATGGACTCCGATAGCCAAGGCCACGTCCCCATTCAGTGCTAGTGAATCTATAAACAGGCATATAAGTTACTAAAATATATTCATTAATTATTTGGATTCAGTGAAACCCAATACCTAATTAGAATATAATCAAAGAGATGAGACCCTTCATACTATCTCAACTGATAATTTAATTAGCTTCATATATAAGATTTATTTTTCTTCAAAATATATAAATCCAACTTAGATTTATTTTTTAAAATCATATTTTAAATTATAATGAGAGGACTAATTTCTACATCAATACTTCATTGTGATAAAGCTTTGTTTAAGAATCAGAATTCTGGGTTCCACTAGTCAATCAACAATTTAATATTTTATTCATTGGGGTTTTTATAGAATAGATATTCTAAAGGCAGAAACTTTGATATTTAAAACAAGCCAAAAACTCCTCCCACTCAGCAACTGTCTGAAGGATTTTCCATACTTGCATCTGCGGGACGCAGATGGTCCGAGTCACAAGTAAAGAATGTCTGGTGGTCCTGAGCAGACAGATTCATGTCATAGTAAGTCAGAGGTTCTCGTCCAGTCACCCAAGTATACCTGTAAAGGGGAAAAAACATGGCCAGACACTTTTGAGAGAGGAAAGCAAAACCTACAAAATATTAAGCTGCAGAGAAGTTGAAATACAAACTTTTAATGGAATACTAACATAGCTTTGCACTAATAAATACAAAAAATATTTTAAAAAATATCATCCTAGTCTCCCTTCAGGAATTATACCAGCAAGAAAGAAGTAAATGTATTTTCCTATATTTTTGTCTTAAAATTTTACTAGCCCTTGCTAATGAAAACCTTCCCTATTTAGTGTTAAAAATAGATACTTCCCAAAAGCTATGAAAATGCTAAATTGCTTAATTACTTTGCTAAATTAAATTCTAGCATAACTGCTGTGGCATCTTTATAACCATGTTCTAGGTAAGCTTCAAAATGTTTTGATTTTATAATACATACTGAAAAGAATAATTAATAGAAAAAATTCTAAAAACTGTACATTCTTGTATATTATCCCCATTCCAACGCTAAAATATTTATGAAACAGAAAAATCAAAACATTTGAGGATAGTATCAAAAAATGGAAGCACTAAAAAGACTGTTACAATGACCCCCCAATGAACCAGCAAAAACATTCACTGTTGTCTTTGCTCTCTGAACCAGACTCATTTGTTATCCAAGCTGTCAAAATGCTTACCTATTATATTCAGCACCCCTAAATAAATTCAGTGGATTTCGCCATACTTTGCATTCTGCAACAAAAAGAAATATGAAAATGTTACATATAAGTTCAGTGACACTACAAGCTAATTAATTCAGTAAAACACCCTTCCTGGCCATTTGATAAGATAATTTTATTCTCTATCCTTTTCATGGGAAGCAACATGGAAAAACTCTGGGTGGTTAATCAGAAAACTTGGCTCAGGCACAAGGACTTTGGAAAGTTTTGCCTAATCTCTCTGGGCCCAAGTTTCCTCATTTGCCAAATCAAAGTATGTGCCAAAATCAACTAGTTCGTAACTTTTATAGTTATTTCAAGAGGTCCAAACAGTTTCTATGAATTTACTTCTAGGCTGGCTGGTTACCTCAGTTGGTTAGAGTGTGGTGTTATAACACCAAGGTCAAGGATTCAGATCCCCGTATAGGCCAGCCGCAAAATCAATCAATCAATCAATCAATCAATAAAATAACAGGTAAAAAATATAATAGGCATAAGTACATGTACTTTCTATTACTTAAAACATATCTCACAATAATGTTATACATGACAAACTAAATTTAAGCTTTAGAGTATAATATGCAAAGAGCCTTAAATTCTTAATTAGGGTCTATGCTAATACTGATTTTGTAATAATTCATCAGATTGCTTTTGTTTTATGGAAAAGGAGTGATAAGAAGATTAATAAAGTTACCATTATTGTAGGGAGAAATGCTATGAAAATAAATTGTTTTAAAGCATTTTAACATAATTTACTTACACAGACAGATATACGTAATCATACTAACATCATAATGTTAGCAAGTACTAATAAATTGTATATCTCTTCATTATTCAAGGAACACATAAACTTAGAACCATAGGACTTTAACTTAGAAAAGTCAATTATCAACTTTCAGAATGTGGTACATAAGCATTTGACTAATGAGCTACAACTATTTTTAAACATTATATGATAAAGACTTTCTAGTGATTCAGAATACTAGATTTCTTTGGATGAATAAGGTTTTATTAGAAAACAAAATCAGTTAACAGTACTCAAAACATTTGTGTGTGTGTGTGTGTGTGTGTGTAACCATCCAAAAAACACACCCAACAATACATGCATGCAAAGTAAGCAATTAGTGCAGAAATCCAAAGAACATTAAAAGCCATGTGGTGATTCATTAGGATTCTACTTTCAGTCCTTTACGTTCAATATCCCTCCTTTTTCCATCCATCCATCTACCCACCCACCCAATGAGCATTAATTTGAGTACCCAGTGGGGGAAACAAGTAAACCATCAATTACAATACAGTATGATAATAAACATGATCTCTATAGTTCCATTAGCAGCAGTCCACAGAAGACTCTCTAAAGTACTACGGGAAAATTGTATATAATCTCAATAAGTATTTGTTAAAATAGTGAATGAAGAGTATAAAATAACAAGAATACATATCTTTATTTAAAGAAAATGAATTTATCTTTAAATTAGGGCAGGTAGAAATTAAAATTTACTCAACATTTATAAAAAATGGCCGTAAATTTTTTGTCACTTAGCTTAACTTGCCATGTAAGAAATCATCTTTGCTCAATCAGTTCAGCATCTCTGAATTTTGTTTATGAGAAACTGAGATTTAATGGCTGTCACTTCATATGGCACTAACTACAAAATGTGGCTTTCATTAAATAATTACTTTTTCTCTAAATGTAAAGTCCTTTAGAGGAGTCATTAACACACTGACTCCAGATCATGGCTTGAAACACACTGGTGAACCAAACAACCATAATCCCTGCCCTTGTGGCTATTATGACTCTTAGGACTTCATCACTGCCAACCCTTCCTCAGAGAATCTCTTTCAAGATCCAAAGTGCTCTTCTCAAACCTTCATGAACATTGCAAGGTTTGTATTTACCATATAATAAACATGCACACAGATGTATGTACAAGGATGCTCACAGTAGAACTATATACAATTAAACAGGGAAATTTGGGGAGATGCCTCTCTCTCACTGAATTTCATCTGAAATATTAGCAAAAAGGTTGTGGCAAATATTTTGTCTCCAACAAATACATTATACTGCCTGGAAGGATAAACACTGTTCAAACATCAATTGACAAATTACAAAGAAAATTGCCTTCAATTAAAATTTCAACTCTATCATATATCAGATGCAAATGAAATTACTTCTAAACAAAAATAACTCCAAAGAGAAATAGTGTGTATACCTAAGGTATTCACTGCATAGCACCTAAAGATGCTACCTTTATTAGGAAGTGCCACAATAGCCAGCAGGGGGTGCAGCAAACATTATGAAATATTGCTTTTATCTCTCCTATTAGAGACCTGAACTTAAAATATTTGTTAACACAAGTATATACAGTATGTGTTCTGTATTCAGTTTTTGCAAATATATCTGAAACTTGGATGAGTACCTAATAATTGTAAGACGTAAAAATAAACTGTTTTAAGTGAGAAAAAAACATGACAAAGAAATACATGAGAAATTTCTTCATTAATTATATCCTTTAAATTAAGGATGCAGGACAGGCATATTTTTCTTTTAAGAAATAAGGATTCTAGAGGTCAAATATGAATACACATCAAAGGTTTTGCTTTAAATGAGGTTGCAGCTACATTAATTTCTTCTTGGCTGCTCTGTTCCATAATCTTATCTTCACTACGAAAACCTTCTTAGTCTGGAATAACTCAAGGGACATACCCCATAAATATCAGGCTGCCTGATGATTTAGTGATATGGACAAAGAGTGTAAATACCAAACATATTAGAATATAAAGACTTAAGTCAAGAAATGAAACTCAGATCTCCAGAGGTTAAGAGTTTTTCCACACGAATCTTGTTTCTTATCTTATTAGTGCCTGTGAGGAATAAATTCCTTATTTCACATCAGATTTAAAATTTTACCTACAAAAGGAATTTTCCATTCTCCATTAACATCAACAATTTCAGTGCCCTTTGGAAACACTAAAAGTTGACTGGGACTCCATCAAGATCTTGCTAACATCTTTAATAGTTCAGTTAAAAATATGCCCCTTATACAATGATACTGTGGTTGCATCTGCAGCAGTCTACAGTACAGTTTCTACCCAGAACCATTGACAGAAATGTTCAAATGCCAGCACACATGCAACAATGCAATTGTTGAAGAGAAAGGGAAACAGAAAATATTGGAATAGCATTTCTTTAGTTCCCAAAGTCTGCAGAACATATTCTCTACTTTGGCATAATGGGATGATTACAAGTTTCTGTATGGGAGATTAAAAAACAAACAAACAAGAAATAATGCTTACTATCATCAAGGACTTCTAAAAGCAAGCTCCAAAATTTTGTTCAGCCTCCTCTCTCACCATTCCCTACTCAGGCCTCCCAATGCAAATATACTTATTTTATGCCTTTTCATACTCAATTACTTCTCTAGAATGTTACCCCATCACTCATAGGACTGTCGGGTTTAAATATGTATTGAGTGGCTATTACAGATTAATCCCTGCACTAGGCCCTGGGTTACAAGAGGAAAAAAAAAAAAAAAAAAGATATGGCTTGTGACTTAGAGGAACTCATATCCCTGGTAGAAAAGTGAAAAGGGTTTTGAACGACTCCCTGACATCCACTATAGAAGGAATAAATGTTCTGGGAGAACCACAGACTTTTCCCTGTCAAAGTCCTCAAGGAAAAAGAGAACTAAATTCTCAGAAAAAAACAAAAAGTTCTAAAGTCATAGAGCTTTCAGTTACATAGAAGAAAATATTATTCTACATCCAACTTTCTTAACTCTGAAACCTTTTTTCCCTAAAATAAAAAAAAAAAAAAAATGATAGAGAATCCCCACTCCTAGGGACTTCAACATATATAAATTACTAATCTATAGCCTAGGAAGATTTCTCATACTAAAATGTTACTACCTCTTCCCAGAATTTAAAATCTGATAATGACGGTAATATTATTATTACAAACAGCAGTAGCAGTAATTTCCGTTGTAGCTGTAAGCTTGATTTTCATTGATACTTTCTACAAAAGGGCTTAAAGCTCAAGTCATCTTTATCCTTTACATAAATTAGTGAGGGGCATATATTAGGTCCTTTTATGTAAGTACAAAGTATAGAAAAGGTACATAATTTCCCCAAAGTCCATAGTAAATGAGAATAAGACCTGTTATCCAAACTGCCCAACTCTTACTCACTATCTGCAATAATCCTGTCACCCTTCAACATATTTTGAAATTCCTGTGACTTCACCAATTAAATTATCTACTAGAGGAACAGTTTTGAAAACTCCTCTGGGAAAATCTTAGGTACTTTTAAAAACACTTTTTAAACACTTCAGTTCCAAAGAACAACAGAATAGGGCCCTAACTAATGTTTCACTAGATATTATGGCAATCAAGATTAACCCCAAACTAGTCAAATTCTTACATCTGATTCTGCATATATTTATTAGCTTTGATGTCTCAGAAATGAATGCCCAATTCTGTATATCATGAAGATAAACTTTAAGCAATCATTAAGAGTACAATTACCCACTTTCTTAAATAATTAAGCTTTAACTGTCTCATAACTTTTCAAAATTATTATTTTAAAACAATGATTAGAAGTAAAGGCACAAAGTAATATATAGGTAGCTTTCAACTCAACAAATATGTTACCACCTCAAATTATTTTATAGATGAGAAAAAGTGTAAGTAAATATGAGTTTTAAGACCACTTTTATTGATCTGCTTTATTCAAGATAATGTACTACTATCTTCAAGAATATTCCCAAGAATTGTATCTGACATACATTTCTCATGGGTCATTTCTGACCTAAGTTAATCAACTCTACAAAATAATGTGGAAATTGTGAAATAAGTTTATTAAATAAATGTTCTCCATTGACTAAAACTATTTTTGGCATTTCCACCATTTAACTGGAGATCTAATCAGTACTAGAACACATATTTTAGTGGCAATTTTTTTTAAAAAAGACATAATAAGAATTTACTAAAGAACCACTTTCAAAATACTCATTAGACTTTGGCAAGTAAAAATTGAGTTTATCTTCATTGAGACTATTAGAAAGCAACCCCAAAGGTCCTTGACATGTAGCAATTTGCAGTTTTACTGAGTGATGTATTTGAAATGCAAGCATTGAAATGCTTGGATGTGAAAGAGTCACTGAACTAGTGAGAAAGCCTAGCTGACCACGCAGCCATCTCTTCAAGTGGTTTCGCCATTCTTCCCATATTCATAAAGAAGTCAGTTCATCTGAGGGGAGCAGCCAAGTGGCTGTCCTCTGACTTGATATTTCTGCACGACCTCATTTAATTTTCAAACTACTCTCACTTCAGAAATAATGTATTGTACTGTAGTACAGGGTTTAATGAGATTATTTATTTTAATTGCTTAATAATGACACTTGGGTTTATAGACCTCACAGACGGTCTGGTCAGGGTCACTTAAAATTTCCAGTTAGTGCTTAAAAACTTGGATGCTGATGTAAGATTGCCCAAGTTATCAGCTATCCGAACTTGGGCCAATGACATCACCTTCCTATAACCTAGCTTCCTCAACCATAAAATGGAAATAATGGCTTCCTGGAATTATTATTAAGATTAAGTGAGATAACATCATGTAAAGCTGGTAGCAGGCACTAAAAGTGTTGCTTATTTTTATCAGAATTATATCGCTTTCTATGGAGAAAATTATTTGTTTTGATATTATGAGAATTCAGGATCTATGAAGGTTTGGGGATACACTTTTTTCACTCTACCTGAGTTTCTCCATCTCCATTGCTTTTCTTTGTTATTATTATTCAATCAATGTTTGAACTGCCTCTAGTGATATAATAAACTTTAAGTTAGAATTTAGAATATATCTGAGGACACTTCAAAAAGTTCATGGAAAGATTCATATTATCTTTTAAATCTATTTTTTTCCACAAACTTTTTGAAGTACCCTCGTATACACCTTATGAAGATTAACTGAGATTAAAATGAGACAATTCGTGACAGGTAGCCAAGTGACCATACCAGAGTTTGTTTAAAACCAGTTCCATGTAAGAGGCTATTAAAGTGTCTCAGAGAATTTAAATTTGACTTTGGCAAGGATACTTCTCATGCAATGGAGCACCTGCACTTTTCCTAATATCTTGAAGAAGGTGAACACTGCAAAGCATTGTTTTTTTGGCATTTGATTCGAGAACAGGGCAAATTATCAAACAGATGTTCCCATAAACCCAAATTCAGAATGTTACTAGGCCCGAAGAATCCCTTGCCTTCAGACAGACAGAAGTTGGCAACATTTTAAATCCCTATGCATCATCAGCTCAAAAACTAAGTTAAAAAATGGCAGTGAGAAACATGGTGATGTGGCAAAATATATCAGTAGGGTTTATCAGAAATTGTATATTTGGGAGAAAAACAGCAATGTAGCTCCCAAATAAAGAAAAACAAGTTGAATGTTCACAAATATTAACTTCAGCCAAACAATCTGAAGTTTGGCTAGAGCAAGAAACTGTAAAATAACTTAACTACATTTCTCCACTGGCCCACAGATAAAGATCACTGCAAATTTTGAGCAAATCTGCATCAGGCCACTTTGCAGATCCAAAAGTTTAAAAATATATGCACAAACTGCTCTGTAACAATAACAGTGTTTCTCTATCTTCACCCCACTACCCCATGCCAAATCATTCTTAGGTAGCCAGGTCTTTCAGCTTTAGGTAAAACAGATGATTCCTTAAGGTAAGAGCTACACTGAGTTTTCATATAGACCAATGCTTATAACTGGTATTTTCAAATTATTTTTAGCTTTTTCAATGATTTTCTCAAATAAGCATGCCATTAAACTGCCTTTGCCAATGTCCATGGGACCTTGTTAACCATATCATATTTCATGTAAGATTCAGTAAAGAGCAGTCTTGTGACACTCGAAGAAAATCAATAGATTCACCATTCTGTTACTAAGGCAATAGTCATTTTATTATTATAAAGGCAACAGGAATTTTTAAACAAATCCTTCTATTTTAAGGAAATACACTGACTACCCTCAGCTTTGGACCTTCTTTTTCCTTTATACTTAGCTGAAACCAGACTATAAAAATAGAAAGTGATTAAGGGTAGAGATAAACACAGACAATGCACTTCTATAGTATTTTTCTCATTCAAAAATAAAAATCACCACAAGAATAGAGTAATGGAAAATGGTACTAGTCCCATGGTATCTGGTACTTCCATACCAGCATAAATGTTTGTTGAGCTGAGTTAGCCAAATATCTGAACCCCAAATGTCAAGAAGTGGTCAGACTGAGTCCTAACTACACTTAGACAAGGCTGTTTCCATTTTTCTAAAGTTAACTGTTTAGACATTGTTATGAGACCTGATCATAAATGCTATATCTATTATAAAGAAAATGAATGGGGATATGGAATGCACAGTAGGCACTCAGCAAATACTAGCGGAACAGAATTAATAACAACATTCAAAAGCTCAGTCTTAACCAGGTAAAACTTAATACAAATAAAACTGAGAATTTTTATCGTTATTATTGTTGAATATATTTTTTAAAAGGGTTTAGCTTTTCCCTTTACAAAGCTGCTGTTAGAACATTAAGAATAGCATCAAGATTCATATAATAAATAAGGCTTAATTAAGGCATCTGCCAAAAGAGACAGCAAAATAATAGTGACAATAAGCAGAGTGTGAACTTTTCATTAAGGAATGATGTCAAGAGATTTAAATCAGGTGTGTGAGGGGTGGGGGGCATTAATCAAAATATAAATGTATTGACTATAAAGAATGGCCTCAAATGAGGATGCTTCCTGTATTCATTCTGTTAATTTTCTACAATGTTCTGTGTCATTCAAACACTATAGTAACTGGAGTCAGACAAGAGCACATTTAATTTGTCAGGTCTTCACAGCAGATTCAAAGTGGCAGCAATTATCCATAACTATTTATGTGATGATGACAAATGATCAAGATTCCTCATTAGAATAATAACTCACATTTATTAGAGTAGCTGATTAAAGTTATATTTTGCTTTGCTCAGGTCTCTTTCTCTTTCTTTCACAAAGTGGATGAGTTTACAAGGTCTCAGACAATTTTGTTACCCGGGTGGTGTCATCTCTCATGACTGTACCCTTTAGTATAAACTAAATGTATACCAAGAGCTATGCAGTATCACTCATGGCTGGCTGGCAAAGGCCCTATTAAAAGAACATTAAATCAACATCAGAAACAAAATACAAGTATATCTACAATGCTCCTTGATGCTTATAACATGGCTAGACAGTTATGAAATGTGGTCTAGAAAGGAAGAAAAGATCTAACCTAGCTCTTTTAATTTTTTCCTTTTCATCCTTCCAGTCTCAGAACTGATCCCCTCTCTTTCAAGAAGTAAACCCCTTCTCCAAGTTTGTTTTCCATAGCATTGTATGTTTCCCTCATACAATCAGAGCACGTATCACTTTGTCTCCTTCAGTAGATACAGAGTTCCATGGGGACAAGGACTTTGACTATTTTTTAAGTCATAATATTCATAAGAACCTATACAAGGCTAAGTTTATAATAGGTACTTAAGAAATGTTTTACTGAGTTTACAAAGACACTGAACTAGGAAATTATATTCTTCCCTCTTGTTTTATAAGAGGAGAAAGTACAGGCCTTGCATGCACTCACACATTCACTGAGTTTCAAAGATACAGTAGACACTGTGCAAGATGCTAGAGATCCTACGATAAGGCAGTACCTTAAAAATTACAATGCAATTTGATAAATGTTGCTAAAGGTAAAAATATTAAAAATCAATAAAAGTGGAGAGAGAGTGTACCACCTATCAGAAAGGACTTCCTAGGAGGTTTCATTTGATTTGGGTAGTGATGGATGAACAAACACAGGAAAAAGGGAGACAGACTTGTAAGTAGATGGTCATGAGAAAAATGGCATGTTCGAGAAATGAAAATTGGCTTCATGTGGCTAGAAAACTGAATGGGACTGGATTGTGACAGAAGCCAAAGTTGGCAAGATAGGTTAGAAGTGGCTTATGCTGTGTTATAGAATCTGGAATCTAGGCCTTATCTTCAGTAGAATGGGAACAAATGAAAACTTTTAAGCAGAGGAAGGAGTGATATAATCAGTTCTAGTTAGGCAATAAATCTGCAATTATCAGAGAAGAAAATGGAACATTCACTGAGGTTTGAAAAACTACGGTGTTCCCTCAGGTTGGGAACACTGACCTGACCATTAGCTAAAGCAAATGGGAGAAAAAGTAAAATTAACAAGATAAACACTTCCTCTCCCTTGGATGTTATACCTTACTTCTCTGATATAGGTTGTCAACTCTCTGGGAAAATGAACTGCATTTTTCTCTGAAGCCTAATCTTGAAGTAATAACATTATCACTGTCTTATATTAATAATAATTTAGTAAGAGCACAATAACAATTTAGTAAAAATAAGCAAATAATGTTGCAAAATGAAGGATTTCCATACCTGAGACACTTTGTCTGTTGGAATCAGAGTCCCCATTACTGGAGTTAGAATTGTTGGAGGAGTTGTTGTCAACCCCTCCCAGAAGGGGGCGCAAGTGGCTTACTGAGACTTGTTCAATGAATGATGTTCCATACTTGCGAAAATACCACCATTCAAATATCTAGAACAGAAAAATTATAAACGTGTTTATAGTTCTTGTTATTGTTTATGATTTCTTCATACATGAACATAAAATGTTACATTTAATAATTCTATCCACTTTAAATACTTAACTAAATTTTTTATTACAAAAAATTTATTTTAAAAATTAAAGATTTTTAAAAAATTAAAATGCCAATAATAATTAAAATTCTCAACATGGTTTTCTCTGCTTAATTTTTTTTCAAAAAAAACCTGTAACTATAATCATGAATAAAAGAACACTGTTAAGATCTGTTCAATATTATTTTCCTCCAAATTTATATAATATTCATATAACAAAATCACCACAACTGAAAGACAACTCCAGAAATGGATATAAATAAGCCAGTTTTTGAAGTATTGCTTATAAAATATTCTGACTCTTGCTACTTTATATTCTGATAAAACTATACCTGCATAAAATTTTTAAGAGCAAAATTCCCTTTCTCTTTTTTAGTAAGACCTTCTTAGAGAAACGCTGGTTTATAGAGTGAAAGAATGAAACGTATCCTGTTTCATATATGGATGGCACTCAACTGCTAAGACTCAGCAATGTCCCACTTGCTAAGTGCTTTATAAGCACAAGCATCTGTTGAACACCATAAGTGTTCCTAGTTCACAAGTTTACCAATTGTTATATACTGTGGATTCCAAAAGAGAAAAGGAATAACTTTCATTAATAAAAAGAAAGAACAATGATGCTCACATGACTAGACTGAAGTCAGGCCTTCCAGAAAAGCAAGCGATCTGTCCCCGGCCCTCTTTATCTGGACCCCTCTGCCTCTCTCTAGAAGTGAACACTTTCCCACCACTGTTCAAAGCTGCTCTCTCCCACATCCTTTCATCTTCACCCTTACTGGTTTGGGATTTGTTCCTTACACTGTCACAAATCATTCCACAGAAGAAATTTAAGAATCAACTATATCCCAAATCTCATAGGATAGCTGCACTATATTTTTATAATATAATATGGAATGTGCAATTAATATGGAACTAATTACCTTTATCCTTACTTATTTAATAAAAACCAGATTTTGTTATCTACTGTGGAATAAAATTTGGGTATTATTTAAAAGCTGATGTTTTCTCTTTTAAGATAGAAATAATATATATGAGTGACCAGAAGAAAGTATCCATCAAACCAAATGTTCCCAATCTTATAATAAGACACCTTGATTTAATTCCAGGGAGTTACTCCTGCTGACTATATGAATTTCCACATGTTAAAACATTCAAGTAATTTCTCTGGGAAGAGTGGGGAGAATATAGCATAGAAGTTAAGAAGGACTAGTCTGTAACATTTGGAGTACTAGGAATAAGAGATTTTGCTTGAAGTAGGAAGAAAGTTCTAGAATGGTAAGCTTATAGACTGTAAATTCAGAAGGGATTCTATAACCACAGTTGAGTTATTTGATCTGTTTGAACATCAGCTTCACGTTTATTACTTACCCTCAATTGTCCTCAATTTTCACACCAACCCCATGTAAAACATCTAGTTCAGTGCCTGCTGCATAATTATTTCCCAAAAGTAATAGCAAAGCTACCACTTATTATGTTAATGATGTACATACCTCCCCCAAGGACAGCACACCTCACTTACTGCTATAAGGTACCCCTCTTTTGCCCAGTCTACAATTTAGGTTAGTACAGCATCTTCTCTCTTACTAGGTGTTGGTAGAAAGTCCTGGAAATCACTATGACAGACGGTACTTATCGTTGACCACACAGTCCTTACCACTCATCAAAGCCTTCAAGAGATTCTTGGCTTTGTCTTTATTAGAAGAGAATGAAGACTCCACAGGACCCAAAACATTAGTCACAGAACTAGCAATGGCTCTCAGTCACTAGTAGGGGAGATCATTCTTTGCCCCAAGTCTTTGCTCTGCTTTCTATATTGTGCTGCCAGGGCACCTACCGGGCTAATTAGTTCATTCATTTCATCACACAGCCCTAAGTGTTCCATACAAGTCATGAGCTGTGCTCCAGGGTTACAATGATTTGGCCTCTGCCACTACAAGTCTATGCCACAGATCCACAGTATCTCTTCCCAGGTCACTCCTAGCATTCTTGTACCCATCGTACACAAACAGATCTTGGGATGCTTCAGATTTCTCAGTTCCTCCAGCAGAACCATAGAATGTCAGCACTAAAAGGGACCTTAAAGGACTATGTAACAGAGTCCATTTACAGATAAGAAATGAGGACTACCCATCAAGGTGCAGTCTGACTACCCATCAAAGTTGCATAGCTAATTAAACTGTTGCTCAGCCTGAAGCCCCAGCACTTTGCCACTAATCTTACCAGGACCCCACAACAAGACCTCTTTTTCTAACTGCCTTGCTTCATGTAAACAAAACCAGACAGATATAGCCTATCATTTCCCTTTTCAAATCTTCACTTCCAAGTGCCCTCCAACAATGTCTCTCTGTGCTTTATTAGCTATAAAAACCAATCCAGAAGTAGTCTATCAAATGGGACCAGATAATTCACCCTAAGGTGTAAATAACTCATATTAACTGGATATTTGAATTATGATAGGAGACAGACCTTCTACCTAGTATTTCTAATGCAAAAATAATAGACCTCAGTAAAGACTGGGCTATTCATGGAGCTATTCGGGAAGACAGAGGGGTGGGGAAGGGGGTTTTCAGGCCTGTCATATCAGAGCAGAAATACAGACCCTGCTGTGCACTGGGGACACCAGCGTAAAGAAGGACCCCTGTTCTTCCAATGAACAACGAGGAAAGGAAGAAGGGAGGTCTTGAAGACTTCTGAAACTTCAAACCACATCTTCTAATTTTGGGTCTTAGCATAACAATCTTCCTCTTATCCTGAAATATGTGAGGCTTTGAGGCGAGTACTTCACAGTATTTAAAGAGCTTCCCAGATTCAAATGATAGTGTTACTTAATGTGCACATATTTGATGTCACTTTGAATTCTTTTTCCTGGTGCATACCTACAATGTAAACAACAAAGCTCTCATAAACAAATTTAGATTTTAAAAGTAGTTCTTGGACATGCTAGCAGCTTAGTTGGCCTGCCACAGTGGAGCTAAAGTTTTAAATCTGATAGATAACAAAAAATATATAAATTTATGCATTTCATAGTCTTAAAAACTTAACCTCTCTAGTGCTTTTTTCCTACTCATGCTCTACACCAAGAATTATACAGTTCAAGTCAGATAAAAACTAAAAAGCATCAACCGGGTTTGGCATTTAGGAAGCCAACAATGACCCTACCATCTAGTTTAAAGGCAAAAGCCCTTTAAACTAGATAGCCAGATTGTGTGACCTTGGTTGGTTCTCTTGATTTTCTGGGGCTCAGTTTTCTAATGTGTAATATAAGCATTCAATGTTGATGAAAGTATGGAGGGAAAGAGGGAGAAAGGAAGGGACGAAGGGAGAGAAGGATGGAAGGATGGATAGATGATCAGAAGACTGGATGGATGGATAGATGGATAGAAGATTGAGTGAATAAATAAGAGCTAGCCAGGCTGATGTAAAAGAATATAGTCTAAATAAACAGTAGGATCAAAGAAAAGTTTTGTGTTGACTTTGTTATGAAAAGAGACTCACACAGATTTGTGGAAGGGGAAAAGAATCCAGTGCAAAGAGGGAAACTGAAGGTGGAAGAGTACAAATGACCAAGAAGCATGACACCAAGAGTATAGGAAGCACATCCATCCTATTTTGAAAAGGTAATCTACCATTTCTTGTTCTGAGAGACAAGAAAGAGGAGGATAAATGAATAGAGGAGATGTTTTATTTTGGAAAATAGGATGTGACATAAGCTGTTTCACAGGTAAGAAGGCAACAAAGAGATAAAAACCGGGTAACCTTGATCTCAGTGGAGGTGCAGGTAAGGTTAATCTTCTGGAAATAATGGAGGTGGGGATGGAATTGACAATGTGAGGGTTGAGGAAGTGGTTTTCACCTATACCTTGCAGGGCAGAAAGGCCATAAGCTATATTCAGTGCAAAGGTCATATTTAAAACAAAGACGCATTAGGCAAGGACCCGGTAACCAATGCTCAGTGACCTCCTCCATTACTATTTGACAGACGCAGAGAGGATGACCAAAGAGCAGTGGGACTGGGAGCTGAGACCCAGGCTTGAAGCTAGCCTAAAGTGTAGATTTGTCTTGTCTTTATCCACAGGAAGGGAACAAAATCTGGCAAAGGAACAATAAACAAGGCTCTTCCATCCATCTTGCAGACCTAAAAGTTGAATCTTTCCTGAAGTTGTCTAGATTCTTCTGATCCAATTATGCTTCCTCTACTTTTGAATTGCATGTTCTCTATATAAAAATCTTCTGTTCATGAGTCAGGGACTTCCCTATACCCTATATTGCATTAAAAAATGTTACAGATTCCCATATAGTAGAACCTTAGTAATTCCACACCAATTCCACTAAACGCAGGGGAAATATAAAGATGTCAAACGCTGGAATTGACTACGTGCTTCTTAAGAATTAAAGTTGATGATGAAATCACAGGAGGATAGATATAGTGATGGTAGTGATTGAAGAGGGAATATGAAACTTTCTGGCAGTCTACTCCCACATGCAAAGACTGACAAATTGACACCTACTTTAAGTATTCAAAATTTATCTGGTGGTAAACAGTTTTTTTGGCAAAAGGAGATCATCTGGGCATAAACGAGATAAACCAAAGTAGTGGGCATGCATTATAGTAATATCTGCAACCTTTTCAGTTTCCTTTTTGAATTCTCCAATATATCCTTTTCTCTATACCACTGATTGACCCCTTCAAAGTCTCTCTCAATTCCTCATTACAGACACAGTTTTTTAAAATTTAAATTCTTGGCTTCTATACGTTTTGTTTAGGAATACTGAATAGCTATTAAGTAGGTCTTGTCCTTCTGCTTCCTACAGCTCAGCTAATCCCTTGTCAGCTATCTGTTCCTCTCATCAGTTGGGGGGCGCTATGTGTAGAACTGACACTCATGCCCTTCTGCTCCCCTTCCTGGCCACCTATTGCCAAGCCTTTAAGAGAAAAGACAGGGAGGTGAAGTTAGATTTTACTGTTAAAATCTAAAGTGGAAAAACAGGGAGGTGACCTTCACAGTCAACAGCCAATGTTCTATCACCACCTCAGTGTCTATGTTCAAAGGATGAGATTTTCCATTGTAGCATTAATTACTATGGCCTGGAGGGAAGGATCACTCTCCTGGGGTGAAGTCATGGAGACCATTGAGAATCAGGAGAAACCAGTTTATGTCATTTGTCCCAAATCCTGCTAGCTCATACTGTGATGGCAGCTGTCCTCCAGGTCCCTCCTCTAGAGGTTCTGATTCAGTTGGTCTGGGCTGGTGCTCAGACTCCATCATTTTTTTTTTTTTTTGACCAGTAAGGGGATTGCAACCCTCAGCACGGTGTTAGCTGCACCACTCTCAGCCAGTGAGTGCACCAGCCATCCCTGTATAGGATCTGAGCCCACGGTCTCGGTGCTGCCAGTGCCGCACTCTCCCGAGTGAGCCACGGGGCCGGCCCATCAGACACCATCATTTAAAATTAGCTCCCCAGATAATACCAGTGCACTTGGTTAATTCAGTCAGTCAACTGGATCTTCTGTGCATTCAACAAATATTTTTAAGTATTTACCATGGCATTATAGGTGCAGGCTATATACAATAGTATATAGGAACACAGATATGATCCCCGACTTTATGATGCTTCTATTCAAGAAAGGAAGAAAACAATATATGATCACAAAAATAAAATATAATTCTAAATTGTGGTAACTGCTGGTCCATGTTCTAGACTGGCCAAATCTGACCTAATCCATGGCCACTGGAAAAAGAAAAAATGTCTCCTCCAAGGAAGGTTGCAGTTACTTTCTCTCCCTCTTTCTCTTCTCTTTAAAAATTTTTTCTTCTCTCTTTCCATCTCCCCCCTTTCTCTTTCTTATCTTCCTGGCCCATTTCCATGGATCTATTAAAATGAAAATATCAAATGCTATACCCTGATGATATCCACCTTTCCAGGCAACACCTTTATATAGCAAAACACTGCAAATTTAAATTCTAGTCTTCACTCCATCCATACCTAGCAAGGTGACCTGGGTAAGTAATACATTTTCTGGATGCCTAGTCCTTAGGTCTTTACTGGTTTAAATTGGATGGCTTCTGAGTGTTCCTGCCCCAGCCCTGCAATTACATGACTTTTAAGCCTCTCAATTTGTGCTCAAATTTAAACTGAAAAAGCCCAAAAGGCAGTTTTATCTCTTTATCTACCAGTAGCTTATTTACCTTCTTCACTTGTGCCATGTCTAATCGTTAATCTGATCCATTCAAATGTTCATGTCCACAATCATACCCTGACAGGCATCTATCTACTCTCTATGCCTAGTTCTTATTCTCCTGCAAAGATCATTAATTTTCATGGTGAACCCAAGAAGCTGTAATCTGATAAGGCTAAATGAGTCTGTTTCTTCACACTGTCTGCAGGATCCCCTGCCATCTGGACCCACAGCATCTCTTGCACGCTTTATTCTAGAGCCAAGAGTCCATTGCTTCATAATTGATGCAGACTGACATTTATGTGCTGCTTCCCATACCCCAACAGACCTTCTAGTCAAGTTTCCCTGAGCCTTTTTTCACTCTCAGCTCCAGAATCAGCATCATATACCTATCAATTGAAATGCTAACTGAAATGCAGGTCAAGATCTTCATACGGATGAAAAAGAGTTAAAAGGAGACGTAATAATCTTCCAGATCCATTCCCTTACTTTTAAACAGGAGGGGATGGAGGGCATGGCCAGATAAAGCCAGATTCAAATCTACCATTTATCTGCTATATAACCTTGGTCAAATTATTTAACCTTTGTGTCTGTTTATACTCAGCCACATAATGGCACTGGTTATGTCTACCACTTAGAATTCCAGTGAGAATCAAATGAAATAATATATGAAAAATGTTTAATATAGTACCCAGCATAGAGTGGGAACTCAATAAATGGACTTTTTGTTACAACTGATTCCGTCCAGTCACAATCTCTTCTACCACTTTACCAAAAACATACTTCTTTTTCATCCAATCCATGAACTAATTCTTTTATTTACTATTCTCTTGTTTGTTCTTAATACTAACTTTTAAAAATTATGCTCTGGATGTCTTTTTCATATCTCTCTAATATATATGTATAAAATGTAGATGTAGGGGCATGTCTATATACAGGTTAATAGGGATACAGGAATCTATGTATAAAATGTCAGTACAACATACAACAATTTTCTCAAAATGTTTGTAGAATGGAAAAGATAAGGGGAGTCTTTTCTCCACATAACCACCTTGCCGCTATCAAAAACAAAAACAAAACCCAGAAATGTTCTCTATTGAAATAAACACTGCCTGCAGAGGCTACTTCAAACAGACTAGGCATGTCCTTGCTAGGTTTGGGCTGTAACAACAGGTGCAGTTCCTGTGGCTCAAACTGGACAGGGACAGTAAGGTTTGTGCCAAGCAGGCGG
The DNA here is from genome assembly GCF_027409185.1 of Cynocephalus volans. Classification (NCBI taxonomy): domain Eukaryota; kingdom Metazoa; phylum Chordata; class Mammalia; order Dermoptera; family Cynocephalidae; genus Cynocephalus; species Cynocephalus volans. Next base: position 38,491,962 of record NC_084465.1, read on the forward strand.
AGGGGCAGCTTGAAGTTCAGCAAGGGAGAGAGCCACCTGGATGTGTATGGGCCAAAAGGGAAGAGTAAGATAGGAAGTATAACAAACTCATTGCTAGCTTATATTTCATAATAAAATATACACCTATTTATTTTTAAACACATTAGTGCAAAAGACAGCAGCATTTGCCAAACAAATTTTATTTCTATGTGTAATTGTTCAGTTAATTGACTTTTTCTTCACAGAGGAAATACCAGGTTGTTTGTTTTTAACTCTTTTCTCATAAGACATCGAATTGCATGATAATTTCAGTCTCCAGCAAAGGAATCCTGAGGTCCCCAAACAACCAATATTACCAGGAGCAGCCCTATACTTTGAATGTTCATGGCAGGCCCTCAGAACATTGCTCAGGGGAGAGCAGTTAGTTGTCTCTCCGGTGCCAGGAAACAAAACGCTAAGCACTCTACGCACACAGCACACAGCTAGTTTGCAAAGCACCTGATCCTTTAACTCAATGCTGTCTCTCCCTGATACGCACTTGGCAGAAAAGAATAGTGGCTGAATAGAAACCTCACTCTGGGTTCATTTCAAGGCCTAGCAAAGCTTAGTCCCCAAAGGCAACTGGTGTCAACAATTTCTAAATATATCAATGTCAACAATCTCTAAAGCAGGAGCCTAAAGCTATCAAGAGTGATTCCCACATTGTAGTTACTCTGCCCTCAGTACAGACCAGCATTTTTGAGAAAGGCCTTTCAAAATCTTCCTACATGAGAGGTTTTCCTTTGCTTAAAGTTTCCTATCAGTTGGGAGTATCCTCTGCTTCCTGAGAATGCTGCAAGACAAATGTAGTGATCATCCAGTTTCAGCAGCTGCACTCCACACGTGGCAGAAAGCCTTGCCAGCCCAGATCTGCATAGGTGGCCACAGTCTTGGGAAATCTCTCTATTGCTGATGGGACTTTGCCATCCCTGAGTTAGAAGGGAAAACAACCATTGGGCCTAGCTTACCAGAGTGAAAGGAAATAACCCACACTGTGGTAATTATAACCTGTGAACCCACACCAAGACACTGCTAGAATAAAATCCAGACTTGCCACTTGTTCAGCAGGCCAGAAAAATAGTCGAGAACTTCGGAGGCTATCAATAAATAAGTGAAATAAGTGATAAAAGCATGGGCTGCCTGTGCAAGAGGGCTGCCTGTGGGTTCCCGTCCTGCTCCACCATTTGCTAGCTATGCAACCTCAGGCAGGCTACTAACTTGTCTATTCTATCTGTTTGGCTTATGTATAAGAAAAGCAGAAACAACCCTAGCCATTACCTCATTGTATTGCTGTGAAGGGTAAATGAGTTAGCATGGAAAGTGCTTTTAGACCAATGCCTGGCACATAGTAAGCATCAGCTAGTAGGTAATGTTCTTAAGTAAACATCCCCTGAGAGGAGGAACATGCAAACAAAAACTTACCTTTCAGCATCACTGTCAATTACTGGTTTCAGTATGAAATATATCCAAAAAAGTTCACTTTTTCCTTATTTGTTTAATCAAAAAATATTTCAAACATGTTTTAGGAAAAAAACATTAAATTATTTAAAATGTAAATGATTATTATTAGATGGAGACTTATAATACCTCTCTCCTCTCCCCAAGAAATATGTATACTGTATATGCTAAAAGATTGCCATGTTTTCAGCAAATACTTAAGAATTTATCAAGCATGTGAAAGCATTTTCCAAGTGTGAAGTTTCTTCAGGCCATAAGAATATTAAGGTAGGAACCTGAAGACATAGGTTCTTAGGCCTGACTTTGCCACAAACTAACCACATGAGCTTAGACAAAAAACTTCCTTTTCTTTCCTTTGGAAGTCTCAAATTTTCTTCTGAAAGGCTTGAGCTGAATGACTGTAAAGCCCTAGAACATCAACAATCCCTGATTCTTCCCTGGTTTCCTCCTCTATCACCTGTCTCACCAAAACTGATCTCCCTTCTTCATTACTTTCTCTTGTCATCTTCTACCTCCTCCTTGTCCTCTTCTGGACATTGTGGAATTCTCAATATTTTAATATTGTTTCTTACTTAACTCTCAATAATAAGCATATTCCTTTCTAATTTAAATCTTCTATTTAGCCAGTAAAGTTAGAAACCTTTGGAGTGAGAGACTCATTCCCACACCATCACCATTTACCCCAGTTTTTTCTGTGGTTTTCTAGCAAAGCAGTCTCTGCTAGCTTCTTCCCACCAAATCCTCCCTCAGTTCATTTTCTCTGCCCTGAATGCACTGGACTGGAGAGCTTTTCAGAGATTATCTAAAGCCTTTTTCTTCTCCATTCATTGCTCTAGGTCAGACTCAGATATTTTTGTTTACTTTTTCCCTTTTGGACAATTTATGTTGCCCCTCCACAGGTCAAACAGAAAATTCTTGAGGTTGTTGGTCTCTTAGGCCAGTGATTCCCATACTCTCAGCTTTTACATTCTATTAAAAACTCTCCTACCCTTTACCAAATTTGAAGTCCAATTTAGGGTTGCTAAAGTTTTCTTTGCCAAGTAATAATAGTAAAATAACAACACTATCCACTATCACCATCATTTCAGAAGGAAATTTTAACATTAAGAAGTAGGAGGGATACAATCTCAGAATTAAAATACAGTCCTTTAGTGAAACTTTACAGCTTTTAAACAACTCTCTACGGTGTCCTTATTTTTCTCTTGTCTATACAGCACAGGGAAGGCTTCAGAGAAACATACAGGTAGGCAGATCAGTATTTAAGAGGTGACTCGGTACGAATTACCACATTTACTTTATTCCAACCCATTCTAAAAAAGAGTATTAATATGCTTCCCCTCACCTTGGGTCAGTCTTTGCAGCCAGCACTGGGCTTTCTATTTGGATTTCCACTTATACAACCATTTTGGAGTGGCTCCTGCTGATATTCTTCACATTCCTGGCTCAATAACATCAACTTTAACATCTCATGCCTTGAGTTCAGCAGCACAGCTATACAGCAGAGCAAGATGAACCTGGATACGCTCTGATCACAAAAAGATGCTCCCCACACCACCACCATCCCTTTCACCTGTTTGTAGGTTTCTGCCCTGCATAAATTTATCCATTTATACATTTTTTCTATGGCTCCTTACTAATAAGCTCAAGCTTCTGAAATTCTCCATTATTCTAGGCCCAAGTGGAGCTCTTTGCTCCACTTGTTTATGGCTTCCTCCCCTAAAACTTTTCTGTTTTTGTACTGATCTTCCATTTTTCTTAATATCAATTCTATAATACCATTCCTGTGCCTGTTTTTCTATCATAATCACAGGATTATGTGTACAGAAAAAAGGGGATTTCTTAAACCTCTTTTTCCCTAAAGGTGATTTAATTATATTAGAGTGGTCCCACTGAGTTTAGAAGGTCTCCATTTGAAGTTGCTAAAATGAACTACTTCAGGTGTTATAATTTAGCACAACTGCAACTATTACAGAGGATAAGGTAATAGAGCCATGCAGATGATAATCATATTGCTTTTTGTCTATTCAGGATTTTTTAAAGGAAGCGATAAAAAACTAAACCTAAATTTAAGAGAAAAGATGAAGGGAAAGAAAGTTTAGAATTGCCACATCCATATCAATATATTTTTAAAAAACTGAGCTATATTCCTACTGATTGTAATTATGTCCAATAATCCATTTTGATGAAAGCAATAAAAAGCATTTTTTAGTCCAGCTGAGTCACATTTATTTTACAGTATCTTATACATTAGAATTTGACACAGAATTGTGTGTCCCCTTATTTTCCATCTTATTTACATATTTCCCCCTTCAACAAAAGTGATATATGAGAGTACTTCAAAAAGTTCATGGAAAAATAAAATTAAAAGATAATATGAATCTTTCCATGAACTTTTTGAAGACTCCTCACATGACTGCTTAAAATTTTTTAAAAATATTTCAGAGATACGTAACTTGGACAGTGAAAGGCTTCTATAAGTCCTCCCACCCAACATACACAAGATATGCAAGATAATCACTATAAACTGCTGATGTATATTTTTCAGATTTTTTTTCTTGTACATATACTAACACACATATTAGTAATCAGAATGTTTTTAAATGAGGATTTCACCACTTACCAAAATAAGCCCTGATATTAATGAGGAAGTGCCTGTCAGGGCCACGTAGAACTTCGGTGTTAATGTGTTCAAAAACATGCTCACTGGAAAAAAAAGGGGGGGGCGGGGGGAGAACAAAGAATGCATAAGTATGTCAGTAAAACCAACTCTTTCATTTTTTTTTTTCTGGTAAAATACCTTGTTTCTGATGATGAAAACTCTTAGAACCAGAGCAAAGTCCCATTAAAATGGTTTGCTAATTCATAGGCTCAGAATACTAGGTGTCAAGTTATATACCCTAAAAAAAAAAAAAGCTATGTACAAGAAAAAAGAGGAGCTTGTTAGTTTCTACCTCCCAAAACTGTTGTTGTGAATGGTTTTTGTGGATTCATAACCACTGAAGAGTATAATCAAAGTGGTTATAAAACCATCAGTCAATAAGAGAAGGTGCTCTTACACGTTTTGTGTGACCTGCATATCAGAGTCCTTGATGAACCACCAAGCATATTTCAGCCTTAGAACAAATGAAAAATAACTATATTAAATAGTTATTAAATATTATAATACTATGGTTACCCCTAAGAAGGAAGGACAAATTGACAAAAATTAAATGTATCAGAAAAAGTTTTTTCAACTTAGTTAAAGGGTTGTTAGACTTCTCATCAAAATAATTGGATTCCCTGGGGGAAAAAAAGATTAAAAATTACCCACTAAGTATTAATGTTCGTTATCTGGCACCTTCCTGACCAATTCCCACCACTCTGTTCATATCAACTATATAGTTAATCTGGTTGCTCATTAATTAAGGTTCACTTACATATTTTATAAATATCTTTTAAGTCATTGTCATTTATATCTAGATACTACACAAAACTGATTATTACCAAAACAACAACAGACTTAATGGGCTTTTTGCAAGGATATTCACGTTTCTTCACTGAATTTGTTTGTGGAAAAGAATCACATCCAGTCTGGTTTTAAAATGAGGCCTTTAGAAGCAGGACTGATGTCATTAGGGGAAAAGGCTTTGGCATCTGTCCTGAGCTCAGCCCTGAAAGGAAAGTACTAGCACTGAAATGAATGGAGATCCCATGTTCACTCATTCAACAAAATTTCTCTCTGTTTATGAATGAGACCATGGACAAAGAATGAAAGAATGAATCCGACCCAGTTCCCACCCTCTAGAAGTCCACAGTGCAGTTGGGAAACACACAAGTGAACAAGCAATTACTGCAAAGTTTGATAAGTACATAGACAGGTCCTGTGCATAGGATGTTATGAAAACACATAAAAGGGATGCACCCCAGGCTGGGGGCAGGAGTTAGGGAAAATGTCCAGGAGAAAGGGCCACCTAAACTGAGTCCCGAAGAATAAGCTGGAGTTAACCAGACCAAAAGGGCAGGAGGAGGGATGGGAGGGCAACTGGAGCAGAAGAAGGGATCTGCTTCAAGGTGCTGAGGGGAGAACATGGCCTTTCCAAGCAGATGCAAGGGTTAAGGGAAGAAGCTTGAGCAACAACCCCTTCACAAACACTCGGATGAGGAATAGTGCAGATTCTACTCTTCCTTGATACCTAAGCATCCTCTCAATAAGCCCTCCTCCCCCCATACCCACTTTTAAATGAATTAGTTTGACTTGTGGTCTGTCATTTGCAATCACAAGAGTCTGGACTAACAATGTACTCAGTCAATATTCATGACTTGAACGAAGTGGACTCTTCAAAGGAGGAAGAAGAAGATACAGAAGTAGTGATCAGCCTAGGGCTACAAAGTAAGAGGAAGAAGGTACAGTTGAATTGAGAAGGCTTTCCTTGGCCATTAAAAAAAACCAAAAACATAGTGCTTTGTCATTTCCCATGCAATAGTCAGTTAGTAAAAGGAAGTAGGTTTTTAAAAGGGGGAAAAAAAAAAATCAAACAAACCAAAAAAACAAAACCAAACCTAGAGCTCATAACTGCCAGTCAGATAAGGTGCCTAAAATTCTCAAAATTTCCCTTTCCACAGTATGAATAACCCCACATTCCCCATTATTTTTAAAAAAGCCACCAAAACAGAATATTTCTTTGCTATTCTGTAACTATGAACATTCATATCCGTACCATATATTTTTCAGTAGGTTTCTGGAAACAAACTGAGCACAGAATTCAATGAAATCCTTTTCTAAAAGAAAGAGGAAAAGATATGCCTGAATTGGAAGTGTTTTAGCAGCCCTGCTGTTAACTCCCCAGTAACAAAAGCATAAAGTAATGGAAAGGAAAGATTTTCTGCTGAAAATCACTGATCCACTGGAGGCAAAAGACTCAAGAATTAATTGATAAGTAAAAAAAAAAAAAAAAATGAGTTCTTTAAAGAGGTAAGAATGAATATCCTACTCATTTGTTTTTATTTAAGATTATATAGCAAGAGTAATTATTAATACTTAAAATTTACTTCTCTGTTACACCCATTTATAGAAATCTGGCCAGAGTTGAGAGAAATAATGGTGGGCATTAAAAGAAAGAGACCCACAAACAGAGAATGAGAGCAGTAGAAATAGACACATCTACAGAATGGGAGGCGCTCATTTATCAACCTATTAATCTTATACTCTTATTGGATATTCTGACTAAAAACATAAAGACATGACATTTGGCAATTTTGGACATAAATACAACACTTAATACTTGCCATTTCAATCTATTTATTTATGTATTTAAAGTTTATAGCAAAGCACTTCCACATTTTAGAGGATTCAATTCTCACTTCAACTGTATGAGGTCAATATTAATACTCTTCATCTCATTTTGCAAATGCAGGCTGGGCAAAGACCTGAATGCGAGTAAGCCTGCCCCCAAGCTCATGCTCATGGCATCACAGGATACAAATGTGGACATTACTGAAAAGCATTAAGCAACAACAGAACAAAAGGAAAATAGTAGCCTTTCATAGAAAAGGAGAGGAAGCTCTAAATAAATGACACTGTAACACGAAGTTTTTAATACTGTATTTTTACCTCCAACTTTTAAAGATAAGTCCACCATGATCTTGTTATCTCTGTAAAGCACTGGGGTGGAAAGGCAGACAGCCACCTTGAAAAGGGGGAGAATCTAATCAAAGATTCCTCCAGCAAATTAGGAAGGCTGGAAACTGCAGGCTACACTGTCCTAAATCCAAGGAATAGCTTACCATTGGGGTCACTAGCAGTTATTTTTAAAACATATGAGGGCCTCATAAAGCACCTAAAAGTTGGAACAGAAAACTGTGGGATATGTGCACTGAGACATAAAATGGATATTCTTGAAATCTACAGACATATCAGTGTTACCTCCACACCTTCTGGGGCTAGGCAATACATATTCAAAAAACGAATAGGTAAAGACTAATCTATCTTTATGAGGAATAAACTCATAAAACTTCACTAATGCCCTATTTCAATCCAAAAACAAACACTGATAAATCAGAGGGCTTGTCACATGACCCAGCAGGGCACTCCTAACAGGTCACTGCTCAAAGAATATTGATTGCATCTGTTATTCAAGGACAGCATCATGTAGAATTCTGAAGATAATGAACTTTAACTTAGCAAGTCCTCTCATTTAATTAATGAGTAAATATGAAGGAATTAAGTATGGCACTGAGAAGAAATTAGGTGAGAGGAGTGGGTACATGGATTGACAATTAAATTACCCCTATGGACCATAGAAGAGAGTAGGTAATAAGATAATACAACAGGTTCAACTGTGGGAAATGAAGAATCACTCCAGTGTGCAGGGAATTAGAATATTCACTCTGGAATCATGAGGAATGGTTCTATGAGGCTATGTCTGTGAGGAGCCAGCCACATTTCTGAACCTCGTGACAGTAAAAGCCCTCCCCCTATATTCTTCAACGTATGAGTGACCCTCAAATTACACTTCTGGAAAATGCCTCTGTAAGGCAGTGGAGGCACATAACCTTGTGCATTGTCTCCTTAGATATGAGTATATTCTACCTTGCACAAAAAAAGTCTTCAAAGGAAGAGGTTAAGGCAGTATCAATGCCCTGGAGGTATTGACTCAATAGAACTAAATAAGCAGCATGATGAAACCTACAACATCCAAAAACCTTGGGTCTGCTTTGTCCTATGCTTTTAATGCCTTACTAAAATATAACATGTAAAATGAAAAAAAATAAAAGTTATAAAATAACAATCAGCAATCTTGAAAGGGTTAGGGAAAACATCCCTGGAAGGAATGGTTAAAGAAACCAAGTTTATTTAGGATGGAAAAAAAAAACTGAGAGATTTTATGAAAAAGCATTATGCCTAGGAAAGAGACCACTGTTAGGAGACTTGGTCTCTAATCATGAGATCAACCGTGGTGTGGTGGCCTTGTGAGAGTTCCACACACTCACAGAGCTTTGGCTTCCTATCTGTCACCCAGAGCTGCTCTGAGGCTAAGATGAGATGTGCATTCTCTCAGAACTTTAGTCTATACTCACTGAGTGCCTACCCTGAGCCATACGCTAGGGACACTGCAACCAACAGAGCACTGCCCCTTTACAAGGGGCTCACAATCCAGCGGGTGAGAGAGGCAAGTAAACAGATAAGTGCATAGGAAAGGACAAATGAAGAAGTTATGAGGGACAGGGCAGCAAAAGGACCAGAAGATCAAGAAAAATTTCTGCCAAGAAAAAAACATCTCATTTGAGACTTGTAGGATACATAGGAAGCTATCAGGTAAAGTTACCTGTGGCTGCAGGGATGAGGGGACAGGGAGAGGTAGAGCTGTAGAGCATTCCATGTAGAGTACTGCAGCCCAAGAGCCTGAGGGCACAAGCCCACGGAAGGAAAGGGCAGGGCAGTACATGTGCGACAGAGTTATATGTGTATGTTAAGGCGCTGGTGGGGAATTACTATTGATATGTGAAATTACTACCTAAAGTGCCTAGTATACATGGAATATTGATTGACTAGTACTGAATAGCTATTCTCAGTTTCCAATGAGATGAAACAAATTAGCATGGGTCCAAATTGCATTTCTAAAAATTAGGACAGCTGTTTGGAGGACTTCTCTCTAATGAGTTCATGCAATGGATAAATGTGCAGTGCAGCCTAACAAAAAAGATACTAACAGAATAGCGAACTCTGTTTTACTTACTTCTTGGTATATCAAGATGGGTGAAAACCTTTATAAAAGATAGTGTACATTTGAGGCTGTTTCACTGTCTATAAAATAAGAATAATAATACATGGTTGTCATGAGGACTAAATGTGATAGTGCAGATAAAGTGACTAATGTGGCAGACCTTATCAAAAAGTATGTATTATGATTGTTGTTTATGTTTATATTATTCTTCCTTTTGTTACTTTGCATCTTATATTACCATAATTGTAGGAAGCAGAGAAGACTGAGCTGAATGTGTAAATAATAACAATAGTAGTCGCTGTCATATGAACATTTACTGAGCATCTTCTATGTGTCAAGCACTGTGCTACAGACAATAGCCCAAGAAGTAAATCACCTGCCATTGTGATGTGTCCTTATGCTAAACTGGATGGGCTACAAAATAAATGAAGAGTCAGTTAACAGAAGGGTCCTTTTATCTGGATTCTAGTTGCTTGAGGTTGTCCTAAATATGAATTTGAAGGCAGCCATTTTAGGAAGCAAAGAAATGCTTGGGTCCCTGAAGTCTACCATGTAATCCTAAATTTCTGATCACTGTGCCTTACTAGATACTGTGGGAACAATCAATTCAGCCACAGGAATCACCTGTGGAATCACCTGCAGTCCTGTTCTTTAGTTTTCTTCAAGTCCCACTGTGGCTTAGGACATAAGCCATATTAAAGCCTAAACCATAACCCGAGCATGCTGGCTTACAAATGTTTTAATTGTAAGGAATGAATATTCAAGGCCCACAATATCTTCCAGGTCCCAAGACTGGGACATCAGGGTAGACTAGCAAATTGTCCACTTTGTGCAAAGCAACATTTCTGATTTAGTTACAGAAAATACGCATAGAGTGTACTGTCTATAGAAAGCACATTAAGGCACATGTTAGTCTAAAGGAACTGAGTCTCAAACTGTTTTCTCAGACTTCCAAAGTGGGTTAGGGAACACAATGGAATAGTTGAATCCATCATTTGTATTTTTGCATGTGAAAATAGGGAATATTCTCTTCTTTCATTTCATTGTTCTTTCAACCTTGCTAACCTCTCTCTTCCTTCCTGTCAGCTTCCATTAAGTAAGGTTGCAACTTCACTTCTGCCCTTCCTCATTTACCAAAAGGCAAAAAAATAAAAAATGGAAGCTTCATTAGCTTAGCCTGCACACATGCCAATACTGAACAGATTTCCAGACTGCACAGCTTTTAAAATTAAAGAATTTACCCTTTTCCTTAGAATGACCACATGACAGACAAACCCTACGGTTTTCCCAAGGATCCTTACCCTCCTGGTATTAATTCATACCTTTATGTAACCCCCTCTCCTTGAGTGTGGTGGGACATGGGGCTTGCTCTTAACAAATAGCTATATAAGCAGACATAGTAGAGATTCTCTGTGCTAGCTTAATGAAGTGGCCATGTTGAAAAGTGTATGTGGCAATGGGCTGCAGACAGCCTCCGCAACAGCCAGTAAGAAACTGAAGCCCTCCATTCTATAGCAATGATTTCTGCCAACAGCCTGAATGAGCTTGGACACAGATTCTCCCCTAGTTGAACGTGCAGATTGAGATAATAGCCTGGTCAAAATCTTGATTATAGCCTTGTACAAAAGACCCAGCTAAGCTGTACCTGGACTCCTGACCCACAGAAACTGTGAGATAATAAATGTATGTTGCTTTTAAGCTGCTATATTTGTAGCAATTTTGTTACCCAGCAATATAAAACTGATAGTCACCAACACAATAATTCATGAGTGAAAATCAACATGGACATTGGATAAGGCTGGCTGATTGCAGTATGCTCAGAGAGGGTGCTAAGATAAGCCAAATAAATCTATGTGCCCCAAGAGCTTCTTTCTGAACTGTTCATAAATAAAATGCAATTTCTACCTCTACTACCATAACATGTTATTCTACACACATGTAATTGTCTCTGTAAATCTGCTAATATTAAAGTAGAAGCCAAGCAGTATTTTTTTTTTTTAATATAGAAATAAGATATCTTCATTTTACCATGTAAATTGTCCTTTTTTTCCCTAGGCATATTTTACATATACAACTTGTTTTGCATGTTTTAAAAAAAATCAGTTTTACATCCAAGCACAGCATCAGTTCAATAAAAGATTAAAAGTACACCATAAGCGCTTTTCCTCATTTGTTGTTTCTGCTTCTCCTCTCCTTGCCATTCGCCCTGGTCTCCTTGGGCTCTTGATAAGGTCCCAAGCTTTCATGCATCACAATTCCCTTGGTAATCCTGTGCTATTTATCCTTGTGAAGGCAAGACATGGAAGGGTATTTTTAGACCTGTTCCTATAATAAGAAACCCTCATAAATCATTCTGTCTACCCTTCCCTCTACCCTTGATGTTGCCTTGGCAACTTCACAGATATAGGATATTATTCCTGCTTTATCGGGCATCTGGCTCTACTGAAGAGTGAAGCCCAGCACATTCCTTCTTTTCTCAGCTGTGATCTGGGAAACTATGCTGAAGCAAACTGTATTGATATGAACAACGTGATATTCAGTCTTCATGGCTCCTTCTCCCTTGCTGGAGGGAGGCCATCTCTCAACCTTCCCTGTCATCACTAAGGACTGTCCAAAGCCCAGTTACACAGAAACCTTAATAACCCACAAAGACAAATGAAGCAAGATCTCAGATGATCTGTTCCCCTTTGTTTACAAGTAGGCTGAATTTGAGGAACTCTACCCTGGTCAAGAACAGGAGAAAGAATTGTAATAAGTCTTATTATATTTATAGCCATTTAAAATATATTTTTACTTAGGGCTGAAGACAATTTTATTAATCTTTTGTTTCTCATAAACTATTTAATATCAGAAAGAAAAAAATAAATATCTGTCTCTACAGGGAGAAAACCTTTCCTAGAGTCATACTGCAGAGAGCTAGAAACCTCTCGCTTACAAGCACTCATACTGTATCTCAATTGCCCTGCACAGAGCCTGGTCCACAAAGGTGCTACATGTCTGATGAATGCTGAATGACTACACAGGAGCAGAGTTCTAGGTAAGAAAGCTATTAACAACCATTCCCCAGGACTTCTGACAATAAACTTCATAAGAAAACAAATCTGGAAAAACTAAGTCTTTGATGGCTGGGCCCTTGTCTTGTTTTTGTGGAAAACATTGAGTCCACTGAATATGTATCTCACACTGTCTAGGTACTCTGGGGATAGAAACACACTTACACCTTGATCCATGGTGTTTCTATCCCCAGAGTACCTGTACAGTATGAGATGCATTTCTGGTAGACTAAATGACTACTACTCCTTGATACATCAAGAAAGTCTCAGATATATTAACCTCATACAGCAAGACCTTGGCTATGTAGAACCTTCAGAAATTAGTCATTTGGGAAAGTAAATGATTTATCCTATTAAACACCAAAATCACTTTTCTTTTTAAAGCAATTTTACAAGAAAATCTTTCCAGAATGCATTAACTGTATGCATCCTTAAACAGAATATTGTGAACGTGTTTCAATCTTTAATTGGTAACTCTAAGTTATCAAAATGAATGTAAACCATAGTACTGTGCTAGCATGCAACAATATTTCTGGAAACTGCTGAAGTACTCCAGGTTATTTCCCTCCCAAACTAAAATGATCCCAGATAGATGTGGTTCTTTATCTTTTTCACACTATTTTTGTCATCTGACATGTTATGAAATATTAACTATGATTTGTTGTGGTGATGTGCCTGTTTCAAACTGTTTTCTCTCATTAATAGGCTACTTAAAAGCCTGTTGTGACTTCAAAGGAAGGTAACCAGCTTTGGTCATTCAATAGATATTTATGTAGATACAAAGATACGTGACACACAGTTCTTGTTCTCGAGGAGCTCTGGATTTTGTGAAGGAAGCAGTCAAGGAGACAAATTAATAGGCAATTATAATTCTGAGTGTTGTTCTAGAAATACAGAATTGGTACTCCTAACCCAGCCTTGGGCTGGGGTGGGGAACAAAATGTACATCAAGAAATGCTCCTTTGGGGCCGAGCCCGTGGCGCACTTGGTAGAGTGCTGCGCTGGGAGCGTGGCAACGCTCCCGCCACGGGTTCGGATCCTATATAGGACTGACCAGTGCACTCACTGGCTGAGTGCCGGTCACGAAAAAACGACAAAAAAAAAAAAAAAAAAAGAAATGTTCCTTTGAGAAGGCTGCTAAGCAGAGCCCCAAAAGGATGTGTATTGGAACCAAGTAAAATAAGAACTGTGGTTAAGAGGCAAAATTAGGTCTCCCCTTGGTAATTCTTACATGCTCATCTGTATTTGTTATCACTGGCCTTTTTTTCCTTAGTGGTCTGGGGAGTAGAAATGACTGGATTGCTGAGTTCTTCAAAGGTGAGAAATCGCTGTAGTGAGTTATAATACACGTTCGTATAGGATGGCTGTAGGGAGTGGTGTAAAAGAACACTCTCAGTATTTCTTGTGTTTACACTGGAGTGCTCCAAAAGGCTCCACACAACATCAGCTGTGTAAAATGTGCTAGACTTTCCCATCACCTTGAGGGGAATTTGGCCACTAACTTCTTATTTACTCCTCCTTTACTGGAAATTACACAAAAATATTACAGAAACCATAATGGTTAGATTTAGGAAGATTACATGCTGCAAAGTTGAATGCTGCAATTCATTATTTAATGGGCCGTTACAGAGATAACTACCTAATGGGTTCAAAAGGAGGCAATCAGCTGTTTGAACAGATAATTGTTAAATCTAAAACACCTGGGAATAACTAAGAAAGTTAAGAATATTAACAAGAGTAATGAAATAACCACCTATATTCTAAAATATCTTTCAGTAAATGCTGTACATTTATTAATATAAATGTCCACACAAATAATACAGGATAGAATATATAAAACATGTCAGAAGAGGGATGCAGAGAAAATCTAGAGGAAGCAAATATTACCTCCAGCTAGGAGAACCAGAGAAGGTTAATGAATGGAATGTCCTCCTTCTGTACTTTGAAAGAAGGCTAAGCTTTGAAAGAAGACAAGAGAGGCTATGGACACCAGGTAGATATTACAGCACACACAAAAGAACTGGGCGAGAGAACAGGGCGGATGAGGAGAAGCAGTGAGAGAGAATAGCACTCGGGCAGGGAATTGGGCATATCAGATGTTGGAGAGCTAAATTCAACAGAATGTGGCTCTTAACAGTGTGATAGGAAGGCTGAGTAGCCTGTGCTTGCTGCCTTAATGTCCTTACCACTTTAATATTGGTAAAGTGGGGCCAAAGTCAAATTGCAAGTGATTAAAGACAGTGAGTGGTAAGGACATTAAGGCAGCAAGCACAGGCTACTTCTACAGGAAGTCTGGCAGTAAAGAGAAGTGAGTTTATCATTAAGTGTGACTTAAGTTAAAAGAAAATATATTTATATTTTTATATAAATTAAATTAATTAGTAACTAAATTGTGAATAAAACTCAAACCTTTATTCCACTGCAACAAGAATAGCCATTCTAAGAAATACAATACTGGTTCATTCTTACACCAAATACTTTAAGATATATGGTTAATCATTAAAAATATGTCTACTTTCTCTGAGATTCTTCTCTTTATACATGCCTTTAAGACAAATTAAAACACAGTGAAGCATTTTAACTGACATTATTTTGAAACTGCCAATTACATATATGTATATTTCTGTTTTTATCAGCTGGGATTACGTGACAAAACAAAAATAAAATTATTTTTTATTCTATTTATTCTGATTTTTGCACTTTGGATTAGTTTACTTGTTTTGTTTTGAAACCCTCTGCTAACTTACAGCTGAACAGTTTGCCTCAAAAAAAAATAATATTTTCAGCCAAAGAAACAGCTGTAGGCCATGGGGTAGTAAAATTCAAATTTGATTCTGACTTAAGTTTTTCTATTCATCACACTATCTAAAAGTCCAATGACTAATTTATCTCTCCCTTGAGGAGAAAGCTGCCCCTCAGAAGAAAATCTGCTGGAAGTTGCATTAAGGTTGTCTCCCTCTGGGTGAGGGTGCATAACCCATAGAGATAAGAAGCCACAGGGGAAATCACCAGACATGCCAGTAGTTTAGTATTCAACTGCTCCAACTGCTTGCTTGTCCAAAATAAGCCCTTGGCTTCATTATTTTCAATTCTAATAACTACATTTTGTGGCAGGGAACCCTAAGCATTTTCTAATTAAGCTCTCCCTTTTCCACTTGAGAAACTGTTTTAGAAACTATGCTCCACTGTAGACTCTGGCCCCTGCCATTTACCCTGCTTGCTTCCTGGGCCCCCCCTCTAGGAGATAACAGCAGTCTCACTACCCCCTCCCGCCCCCCCCCCCACCCCCACCAGAGTCAAATTAGGCTCCTAAAGTGACCAAGGACTGGGTCCCACAATCAGCCAATCCAAATTAGCAGGACAGCATCCCTCATTTACATAAGAGGGCCTGAATGGGAACCTGTGAGGGAAAAGGGCAGGAATTTAGGCTATATAAGAGGGTTTTTTCCTTTGTTCTGGGAGACACTGGTTTAGGAGTTCTTGCTCCCCAGTGCTCTCCTTGCCTGCAAGCAAAAAGAGGTGTTGTAACCCTGAACAAAGAGCTGCAACACTAAAATAAAGAGCTATAAAACTACAACACTGACGCCAGTCTTGGATTCCTTGTGCATTCGCCTCACAACAATTTGGCTTTGCATTTGTACCAAATTATAAGTTACTATTTCAGCAGGCTCCTAAAATTATCTCCCCAGATCCAGAGCTAGCAGTGAACTCTATGTAGGGACCCAAATGCCCCAAGGGATCACACCCTGATCACATAAGCCCTTCTCGGCCACACCCCATCATGGCGCTGGTTGCCCTTCTCTTCCGTATTCTCCTTCCCGCCGGCGCGAATTACACACCAATCAGCTCCCCTCCCCCCAAACCCCATGCGGTATGCTAAGTAGGGATTGTATTTTAAGCCAATCAGCTTTCCCCTTAAAGCCCTATATATGTGTGTGTGTGTGCTGCCTAATAAACGGGCTCTCTCCGGTGGATCTTCAACTGGTGTCGACTCTTCCTTTCACTCTAAGTGGTAAATCACAAGCACACCTGGCTTTACATAATGTCTACAAGTTATAGTCAATGGAAACTGGAGCACTGATATTTTCAAATATTGACATGTCAGTTTTTAAGAAAATCTATAAAAAGATGCATCTAAATTCCAGATACTCTGTCATCCCTAATACAAATGCTTCCAGTGCCTGTGGATGGCACTTTTCCCTTTCATATCTATTCTTATTATCTCAAATAGTTTTCAGACACTGTCATCCCTCACTGAGAATGATCCACTCATGTGTAATGCAGAAGAAAAAGAAAGAAAAAAATTGCATGTTTTTAATTAGTAATTGCCTAATGCCTACATCCTTAGAACCCAGGCAGTTTTCCTCCAGGTGTATCAGTAGTTGGTTAAAACCCAAGGTTAATGAAGCCACAGTCCTGGGTCTGAATGAGTCAGTTAACCTCACCTCAAGAAATTCTGTGTCACAAACTCAGGAGGTACCTCTGACCAGCTGCATTACAAATGGTATTACCACTGGTAGACCTATAAACATATTATTATAAAAACAACCCCATCTGAAAACTTCAGAAAAAGGTGAGGGTGCTTTTCAAGATTGTCTTCCCAAAACATTTCTTAAATACAGAAAGTTAAAAAAATTCCTCCTCCCCCACACCCTGCAAAAAAAAAAGATTAAAAAGAAGAACAGTACACATATCACTGTGATTACCTGCACAGGGTAAGTTTTTTTTTAGGAATAGTTGCTAAGATAAAATCATATGAACTAACAGATGTAGAAACTAAAGCACAAAGAAATATTTAACACGACTACTCAGTAAGCAAATATAGTTATTTGCAAAACTGTCACCTTTATTTTAATTTAGATCATTATCTGCAAATGTCTAATACCTTTGCTATGGGGAAAAAAAAAAGTCTTATCAGGCCATACTTTTAAACACTTCTTTCAAGTCAGTATAAACACTGTAGAGAGAAGACCTGACTAATATTTACTGACCATTGGCTAAATGCTATTGTTTGTCAGGCACTGTTTCAGGTCTATTTTTATCATTTGATCTCCACCAGAGCGCCCTGCAAAGTTAGCATTATTACTTCCATTTTACAAGGATGAAACTGAGGCTTATCCAGGTTAAATGATTTGCTCAAAGACATGTAGCTATTAGGTGGCTGAAACTTGGTTTGAACACAGCTCTGCCTGACCCCAAATTTTATATTCTTTCTCTGCAGGCATATCTTTCTTTTGGGTAACTGCAAAAAAAAAGAGAAATAGCCAACTTTTGGATTTGCTGTTTGAGGTTTCCAATGTTCACTACTTTTTCTTTTTCTTTTTTTTTTTTTTTTTTTTTGTCTTTTTCGTGACCGGCACTCAGCCAGTGAGCGTACCGGCCATTCCTATATAGGATCGGAACCCGCGGCGGGAGCGTCGCTCCCGCGCTCCCAGCGCTGCACTCTCCTGAGTGCGCCACGGGCTTGGCCCTCACTACTTCTTTTGAAATGGCAATCTGGTGCTTGCTCCAAGGCCAGGTTCTATGGCTGGGCTCAGGGAGCCCTCCAAGATCTGAAGGCAAGGGGCTGCTCCAAACCACAGCCTCGGGGGAAGGCACGCAGGCCCTGCAAAGACTTCCTCCTGAGTTGGGGAGGTGGGAGGGAGGGTGGTGGCTGAACCGAGCCATTTAATTACCATACGAACCTCAAGCTAAATGACTGTGACTCTCTCTCAAGGCTATCATTACCAGTGAAGGATATCTGCATATTCTGATGTTTGTTCTATTCTGTCTCTTGTTCATTTATCTTACTTGTGTCAAGATAAAAATCCAGTGGCAGATATTTCACACAGAAAGAGGCAGCACAGTCTAATGATCAGGACATAAACATGAGCACTGGAAGCTCAGGCTCCTTTCTCTGATTCTTTGTTTGGTACCATTCATTCTTTATGTAAAATTATAGTGTGAACATTTTTGAATGTCATTAAACATTCTTTGAAAACATGATTTTAATGGCTGCACAATAACATTCCCTCTTGAAGATTTTGTATAATTTATGTAACCACTTTTGTCACTGTAAATTTAGGTTGTTTAGAATATTTTTTGATGTTTCTAATGCTATTATAAATGACAGTTACTATCCTTGTACGTAATGCTTTGATGACTTATTTCCTTAGAATGAATTCTTAGAAGCAATATTAATGGGTCAAAGGTTACAAGCATTTTAAAGTCTCAATTCATATTGTCCAATGACTTTCCAGAATGGTTGTGACACTTTCCACTCCAACAGTGTTTGAGAGCGCCTGTCTCACCAAATTGAGAAATTCTTCCACTATATTAAGAAAAAGAAATAAAAGAAGTAAGGAGGGAAGAAGAGAGGAAGGGAGGGAGGTCATTTCTTTCGTTACTAGCTAGGCTAAAATTTTTTCATGCGTATTAGCTCTAGTTTTTATTCTTTGGGGAATTATTGATTCATGTTGCTTGACTATTTTTTCTATTGGAATGTCATTAATTTAATAAAAGCTCTTTCTTTAGTAAGTATGTTAGTTAATCTCTTATCTGTGATATGGTATGCAATTTTCCCCTAGGTTGTCTTTTAATTTCCTTTCTGATTTTCATTTTAACATTAAATGTTCATGAAACAATTTCTGAGTTTCAGAATTTTAACAGAACATTTTGTATATAAAAATTGGAAGGAAAACATAACTTGAAAACTACTATATACAATTTGCTAGAAAGTAAAATTTACTGGACTGTCCCTTTCCATCTTGTAGTTGTCTTTGATGCAGAAAGCCGAAGGGACACTCTGGGAGTATTTGATGACATGCATAAAAACTAAACAAAAAGAAACCACCACGTTGAGTACACTCAGTTTCACAGTGCTCTAGGCAACTGCATAGCAAATAGTTATTGCACACATGCACACACACAAGAACAATAAATATTGTTTGCTAACTGAAAAGAGAATAAACGGGGAGGCATGTCATTACGTGAAATGGCATGACTACTGGTTTAAATGCCTCCTAAAGAATGAAAAACAGACACAAAACTTAGAAACCATTAAAAGGAGATGTTTCTCAGGCTTCATCACAGGAAAAACCAGATTTAGAAATGATGCGAATGTAACATGAGACAGATCAACAGCTGCAGAGAAAATCAAACAGGAACCAAGCTGCCAAAAAGGAATATTCAGAAAAAAATCCTACCTGCAGAATATTAAGTAGAGTAGGTTTTTATCATAAAGTCTAACCCACTTTAGTATTAAACAGAACCTCTTTCTTTTCCATCACAGAGCACTAGTAACTTGATGTGCTCCTTTTCTTCCTTTTAGTATTTTCCCTCTTCCTTTCTTGTTTTTCTTGAACAGAATTGGTATGCATTTGCTTATTTTCCTGTGACCTTCTTAGGAACAAGCATCACTATGACTTATGCATCACACACATGGACACACCCAAATTACGGAGAACAGGTACCTACTGTTCTAAAACCAGAAAACAAACAAACAAAAAATGACAACCTAAAACTGATTTGCTCCTATCTCTTTCGATCAAAGTAAAAACATAAAATATATCTTTATTCCCACCAAATTAGGAAAAAAGAATAGAGTGTTCTCTGGTTCCTGAAAATTATAAAAACTTTTATAATAACAATTTTTAAATGGCTGAAAATTTTCATTGGCACCGAAATTTGATTTTCTCACACAGATAGCAATAATAATAATAGAATATAATAATAGCTACAAACATTTATGGGACTTTCATGAAACAGCCAACAATGGGTTACATGCTTTACATTCATTGTCTCAGTTAATTTTCAAAATTTTATAAGTTTTATCATCCTGCCCATTTTTACAGTTAAGGAAAGTGAAAATAAAATCGCTCTAGTCACTCATCCAAAGTCACACAACTAGAAAGTGGCAGATCCAGGATATAAATTCAGGCACAACGGACTCTGAAGCCTGAGATCCTAACCACTGTTCTAAGGGCTTCTTCCACTGGATGGATTCCACAGCACCTCTCATCCTGGGTTCATATAAAGGCTGTACACAAACATGTATTCACACGTCTCCACTCAGATCTTTCCTTTCCACCTATACGGCCCTTGGCAGTCCAATCTTCCTTTCTCTTCCCATACTATCATATCCTGTCACCGATCTCCTAGATGCCCTCACTAGGCACTCAATCTAACCCATCCTCTACACTCCTACCTTAGTCAACTTTCTAACATATGGGAGCTGATCTGCTCCAGCTTAAAGATCACTAACATAAGGCATGGCTAAAACCAATGAAGAAACGAATACGCAAGGATGGTGGCATTCCCTGTGTCATTTTTCTTAGAGATCAGCAAAATCTCCTGTGCTTGAACTATAATTTATTATATAGTGTTAGAACAGAAAGTGTCATATCTGCTACTGAATTTAAAACCGGAAACTCAAGTATTTGGATGTCTATAATGTTTTATCAAATGTCCATGTCCTCTACATGTATGCTCCAGTAATTGTTCAGCTTCCTTTTCCCCTCAATTATTATTATTACTATTATTAGTTAATAAAGAGAAGACAGGAGGAGGAGCCAAGACCAAGAAGCTGACAGTCAGCAGCTTGCCTTACAGTGCTGCCTCCATATGCTCACAAGGAAATTTCTGCACTTGGCCTAGTTCCTGTCCTAAGACACAAAACAGACACAAATGTTTACTTTTTTCTTTCTTTCTTGGGAATTGAGGGAATATACCTCATCACATGTATATAAAGAGAAGTCAATATATAATGTGTTATACAATTATATATAACATGTAAAATATATATCATATAACTCTATAATGCTTGCTAATAATTTTATATATAATTATCT
This sequence comes from Cynocephalus volans, assembly GCF_027409185.1. Lineage (NCBI taxonomy): Eukaryota > Metazoa > Chordata > Mammalia > Dermoptera > Cynocephalidae > Cynocephalus > Cynocephalus volans. The sequence goes on from NC_084465.1 coordinate 38,513,022, forward strand.
TAATTCCTTAACAAGATTGGGCACTGCCCTATTCCTATACTTGTTCTGATTCCTCCACAGTTCTTATTAAAATAACAGAAAAATAGAAGATGTTCAATAAATAGTTGGTCCATTCCTGACTTTCTAAATTGTGCTAAAATACATGTTGTCACAAGATATGTATGGTACTGTAAGCAGAGTAAGTGACTACTTTAACCAACACACAAGACCCGTCTACATATCAGGGTTCAGCAAACTGCATACTGCAGGCAAAATCCAACCCACTGCCTGTGCTAGAAAATAAAGTTTTATAAACACAGTCATGCTCATTATTTTCCATATTGCCTATAGCTGCTTTCATACTACAGCAGCAGAGTTAAATAACTGATAGAAACTGAACAGCCTGCAAAGCTGAAAATATTTACTATCTGGCCCTTTACGGAGTTTGCTGACCCATGTTTTACATTAAATAAAAGCAGTGCTTCTTTGGTATTTTCTACTAAAGAATCTCTTTTGGCAGAAGAATATTAGTAAGTACTTCAGGGGAGTTAGGAGCCCCAGTTTAAGAAGCATAGATTTGGATGACTGCCCTTCATATTCAGTTGGGAAGGCATCGGTATTCCAGTGATGCTGCCATTCCTCAAAACTTTAAAAATTGTAATTGTAGCCTGATGTACTTTCTTTTCAACATTCTCGACTCGTAAATATTAGTACTGCAAGGGTAGATTTTATTTTTAGTAACATACAAAATTTCCTATGACCCAAACTGTAGCACCAAATCAAGTATTTCTGGTTTTTATCATGAATAGCTATGATTCTATATTAATGAAGCTGATATTTTTAACATGACTTGTGAACTGGTTCAGATATCAAGTGTGATGGTTAAGTTTTGTGTGTCAACATGTTTAGTCTACAGTCCCCAACTATTTAATCAAACACTAAGTATTGCTGTGAAGGTATTTTGTAGAAGTAATTAAAGTACACAATCAGTTGACTTTAACACGCACAATAGGCAAAAGTGAAGAAGATTATCCTAGATAATCTAGGTGGGCCTGATTCAATCAATTGACAGGCCTTAATAACAGACATGAGGCTTCCCTGACAAAGAAGAAATTCCGCCTGTGGACAGCAGCTTCAGCTTCTGCCTAAGAGTTGCAGCCTGGCCTTCCTGATGGCCTGTCCTACCCATTTCATCTGCCTAGCCAGCCCTGACAATTGTATAAATCACCTCCTTGCATCTCCATTTCTCTCCATATATATCTGTATCTATGTCTATCCTACGGCTTCTGTTTCTCTAATGGAACCCTGATATATCAAGTCTGAAAATATTTCAATAAAAATTTTATTTATATCTTTACAAGTATCATTTTAGAGAATACCAATTCCTTGCATTATAATAGCTACAGAGAAATTAAACTCATTACTTTATAGTCATATTACTGCGTAGTCATTCCTATTATATTTGAATTCCTTGTTTCATTCTGGCAAGCCATAAATTCATTAAAAGTAAAATCAAGCTAAACAAAAACTATTTGAAACCAAGTACTGAGGGGGTCATTTAAATTGTAAAAGTTCTTCTGTCTCGGATAAGCTATGTCAGTAAGCAAATGAATGAAATGATTAAAACTTCTGCTACAGGTTGTACCAAATACCACTTAAAATAATTTCTATAAAAATGCTGCAGTCTAAAGAAAATGATTAATGCACTAAAAAAGTTTAATAAATTATTGAGATGTCCAAATATTTCTGGGATCCCAAATGTCAAAAAGATGAATAATTTGAGGAGCATTTAAAATCGAATCAGACCTGCCATAAATATATTATTATCCTGGCCTTAATGAAGATTAATAAGAATGGCAAGGAGCTCCTAGGGCTGTTGACACAGTAAACAATAGCTATTACAGTTACTACATTTATAAAGTTGTAATTTTATTATAGTTATATAATTATTGCCTTAACATATGAGGTAATATCCTTTTACATTTTTCGAGTTGTAATTTTTGCTCTTTTTCTGAAAGAAGATAACTACCATAATTTATTTTCTCCTTCTAGAGTGAGGTCTGCTAAAAACAAGAAAGTTAGAGTAATCTGGAAAGACATCATTTCCTGTCTCTCCAAGAAGATCTAGTTACACTTGTCACTGAGTATCCTATAGAACCTGTGTTTGACTACATTTTTCACTTTGGAATTGGGTTTGTGTATGATATACATAGTTCCAAACTGTCAGTGGATATAAAACTCAATGACATAAACAAGGGTGTGTTAAAACATGCACAATAGGCTTCTCCTGTACCAATTGTGGTGATTATATATTCAACTATAGTATTTGAATACCTAAACCCAGAATGTTTAAGGCTAGAAAATTATCTGTTTAAATTAGAAGACTGAAATTTGGAATCTCCAAATTCACTTGCTGAAGTCATTCTAAAAGCCTTGTGGGATCTTGCTCCTCCACTTGTCAATCCCACAAGTTTGTATATGTGAATTGAGCACATTTTTGTTATTCTTTTAAAATCATTACACATCTAAAACTTTATCCTAAGGAGATAATAATGGATATGTGCAAATATTTATCTTCAAGGATATTCAGAAAATATCCAAAAAGAAAAATGATTAAATATTACATATCTATTTGACAGTATAGTGTGTACTCATTACAAATCAAGCTATAAATGACATGGGAAAATGAGCACTATTTTAGTTTACCAGCAGATTACATAACTGCATAGGTAGGCTGACACCTTTTGTAAAAAATACATAGATTACACATTAGCTTTCTGTGTACATATATAGCAACATATACAACATATATGTAAAACATTAGCTTTCTGCAACATATATAGCACAGAAAGAAGAGTGAAAGGATATAAATCTAACAAATGTTCCAATAGTACTCACCTCTGAGTGGTGGAATTGCGATCGATTTTTTTTTTTTTTTTTTTTTTGTCTTTTTCGTGACCAGCACTCAGCCAGTGAGCGCGCTGGCCATTCCTACATAGGATCCGAACCCGCGGCGGGAGCGTCGCCGCGCTCCCAACGCCGCACTCTCCCGAGTGCGCCACGGGCTCGGCCCGTGATCGATTTTTTATTTTATTTTATTTTATTTTTGCTTCAATATAGACTTGAAAGTTTTTATATGTGATGGTGGTGTTTTTTAATCAGGGGGAGAAAAGGTTTTCAAAGCATGACATAAAACTAAAAACCATTATGTAGTTATCTTTGGAGGACAGGATTACATGAAACTTTCATTTGATAGTTTTTACATTCTCAGTAGTCTTAAATTTCTTACACACGCATGTATTATTCTTGTAATAGATGAAAGCATATACATACATTAAAACAACTAATACATGTTGTTTTTTACTTCAATGAATAAGTCATTTTCTAAAGCAGGAATTTAGAGAAATTTTTAAAAGAATATTTCAATTTATTTTCATTTAAAAAAAGATACTTAAGAATAAGTTGACCAAATAAGAGCAACCAACAATAAAACCCTCCTATCTTAAGAAGGTTTTCTAGGAGAACTAAACATTATACATGCATCTGAATTCTAGTTTTAGAAAGATGGTGCATGAACACTAAACAATTAATGTTTACAATACTACAACCACAAAATCTTACATGAAATTGTTTGAGTGCATTTATGACTACATATGGACAACACACAGATTTATTCAAGAACCGAAGACTGTTCCCAAGCTAATCAAGGAAAGCCACTTAGAAAACCAGAAACTCATTTAGTATGCACAGAATGCACTGAGCAGTGTCACCCACCCAAGTACTACCACCATCCTTCAGTGTCCAGTGTAGGCTGCTGTGAGGACTTAATTGTTGAGCTACAGCTAATTATAAGGCAAATGAAACATAAGAGAAAATTCACCCCAACCAATTAACTAACAGAGGGGACATTAATTGTCTTGGAATACACTGCATATGCTAATTCAAACTTTATCACCCATAAAGACATCCATACAACCATGACTCTCTTGTTCTATTCCTTTTCAAGCTTTATAATAGTAGATGACCCTGATGCAGAGCATCTATCCTGCTACCATGTAGTTGGTATTCAGCTCTTTCCAGCTGGATGCGAATTTCTATGCCTCACCCTGAGCTTTAAGCAGTGTTATTTAAATAAGCTAAGTTACTGCGTGGTAGAAAGTTGATAATAGCATAATAATTCCATCAGGAAGAATAAAAGTAACTTAAGTAACATAATTCACAATGCTTATATTAAACTCAATAAGTGCAATTAATTTGTATCACCAGATGGCTAGATTAGTTAACACATCTAATTGGCAATACCCCTGAAACTAAGGTTGTAAAAACATGATTATAGTTCCTATAGTTTTTCTATTCTACTGTTAAATTGTTGAAATGTCCAGTTGTACCTTCTCAACCTTAAAGAGCTACACACTATGTTCTGAATTCTGTATCAATGTTGTATAAAACTATTACCTGAACATAGCTGTAACTAAAAGTTCTTCCCTCTGTCTTCCAATCCCTTCTACCCACTTGCAACACTGTTCCCTGGAAAAGATACTGGGATCAGATTTTCTCTCTCATGGGCCAAAACTTAATGTCTCTGGGTCAATTTTTCTTATCTATAAATTGAAGGATTTGAACTGTAAGACAATTCAGCTCTCAGACAATGACAAATTTTTAATGACAAAACTAGCACAAGGTCTAAGCTAAAAACCCATAAACTTTTGTAACTTGTATCACAAACTTTTGCACCTACTATCACTCTAATAAATAAAGAGTTCTTAGAAATCAATATCTCTTTCACAAGAGAACTCAAATTCTTTTAATTGATTACACTGGCAAAAATCCATAAGTGTATAACATGCCTTTTTTTTTTAGGTCTGCTTAAAATGAGGTAAACCTTCATGTTGCCTCTTATAATAACAATCATTATTACTACTACTACATATTATCCATTCTAAATTGTTAAACTTCATGAAAATCTCATCTAGAGCTATTATGGCTTACATTATAATACCCATTAAGCACAATGTCTACAGCAGTAAAAAAGCAGGATTGTTGAATTCCTAAATGTGACTCCTTCTCTGGTTCAAGGACAGTCCTTTAGGATCTTGAATAAATTTACATACTAGCCATACCTAACCACAGATGTATATTTCCTACTTCCACCTTTCCCTAAGGAATGTTATAGAAAATAATGAGGCAATATTTATAAGCCACTCAGAATTCCCAATTAGAAATACTTATACTAAAGGAGTTTTGTGTATCTGCACATGCACAAATATTGTATTAGCTAAATTGTGAATTAGTATATACACACATATCTGATTAGCTAAATCCTAAATTGATAATCTGGAAATAAATCTACTTTCAGTTATACCTCAGATTTATCAAAATATTTTCTATATCTTTGTTTTATACTCTATTTTTAAAATGGGATCTTCTGAAATTCATTATTTCTAAGGAAGATTGGCAGGAATTGTTTACTTATACAAATCCTCTGCAATTTATGTAGCAACTGCTCTAGTAAATTCTAAGAGCAGGGAGATGAGAGGATGAGGGTTCTTCTCCAACCCTCTCTTTTTGTACTGGCTTCAGCCTCAGCCCAACAGGAGAAAGTACAAAGTGGAGGAGACCACAGAAACACATCTTTTCTTCCCTTCTTTCTGACATCCAAGGGAGTGAACTGCAGGGGAAACAATGGGCTGCACTGAGATGCTAAACTTATTAGTCTTCAATTAACCTAAATATCTTAATTAGGGAGCAAAGAAACATGTAGCCCTACATTATCTAGTTCATCCATTATTTATTCTCATCCATCACCTCCATTCTCAACCCCTCTATTTCTGTAGGTACGACTTCTGCCATGGAACAAAGTAAAAATTGTCACCATGATGAGTTCAATGGGCATATAATGTACATTCAAAAATTTTTAAATTATTAACTTTGAATTATGGCTGCTTATATACTTAAGCAACATGAAGGATAATAGTCATTAGTATAATTTTTTATGAATAGGACATAGTTTAATAGATTTACAACATGTATGGAGTAATCATTTTCATCTTCATTCCTCATAAAAATTCTTCGGAAGGAATAAGAATTATTCTCACCAGTCTACAGCCATACCACTCTGAAGTGCCCAATCATGGCTGACCTTGGAAGCTAAGCAGAGTTGGCCCTGATTAGTACTTGAATGGTGAATTATTCTCACTATATTAGCCTACTACTGGTATCACCTTCATCATCAAGAGATAATTTTTAAATGTTTAATTCCTTGGAATCAAACTAGAGAGAATGAACTAACTGTAATCAAAATTACTAAATTCACCCAATAACCTGAATTGTGATATTACCTCATAGTTCAACTGCAATGTTAATTAATTTGAAATCATTCTATGAGATTGTACATCTGTACCAAAATGAGTACAAATGCACAGACAGCATTATTCACCATAGGATCACTATTTACCGGCAAGCAAATATGTCAGCTAACTATAACTCAACATCTTAGGAAAGGCCAAACAAATCTAATTTTGCAGGGGCTCTAACGAGAATATCATTGTTTATTTTGTCTAGTGCTGGTTTCCTAACTTTACCTGACAGGAATACAGAGAGTTAGGAGGTTTAATCTCTCAAAATCTTATTAAAACAAACGCCTACTACTTTGCCTCGTTATTTGAAGTCACAGTGCATCTAATGACTTTTCCATGTATCAGTCAGGCCTGGACTTTCACAGATATGTGTAAAATACATTATCTTCTGACAAACTAGCTCATGGTATGTTTGGGGGGTGGAGGAGGAGAAGCCATAAACAATTTTGGTGTGCTTTACGTTTCCTAACTGTCAAAGCACTATCTATGAGGGAAAAAAGACCAGCCATCTAAACTAGATACTAGGTTAATTGTATATAGGAAATCATATAGCAATATCTACTTACTACATATCACTAGAGTACAGATATATAGAACAGCCAGTTCAAAGTAACTAGCGTGATTTTTTTTTCTTAATTTCAGGAAGATTAAGGCAAAAACTCCAATCCAATGATCTGCTGACAAGAATTTTAACTCTGTTTTTTCCACAGTGCTTGATACAATACCTTTTTAAAAATCTTAATGTCCTAAGAGAATAGTATCCACAGGAAAGGAAAGTCTGAAGTTAGTTCCTGACTGATTCCTGGAAGCTGAGAAAGTATGTGTTTTGTTTATTTGCTTTACAAACATTTGTACAGAGCTAACTATGGGCCAGGCACTCTTCCACATATTTTACAAATATTAACTCATTTAATTATCATAACTACCCTATGAGGTCAAGTATTTCTACTGTCCCCATTTTACAGATGGGGAAACAAGCAAAGAAGAATTAAACAGAGAAGTTAAGTGACTTACCCACTTAACCGGGTTTCTCCTGCATTTTTTCCAGGTCTCATTCCAGTAACCTGCTTAATATCCCACGCCTTTCAGTCCTGTTCTTCAAAGACTGAAGCTCAGCCTCAACGCTCCCTGGTGGGTGCCAGCACAGCTTGCCTGGACTCCTGATAACTGCAAGCCTATAACTGTCTGTTACTATGCTCCCCATTTCTTTGTGTCAAACTCCCTCTTGCGATGGTTTACCATGTGCCCTTACTGCCCCTCATGACTGTGCACAACTCTGGACTCTAGACTTGATCTGACACACTTAACTTCCTCCTTCCATACCTGAAGCTGGACCAGCTGAAGTGGCTGCATCTCTTTCCTAATTCTGGCTCCTTCTCACCAGCCTTGCTCAGCTAGAAGAAATTAGTTCTGCCTGGCCAGATCCCAAGAAGTGACAAATCAAACAACTTGCTCAACAGGTGGCAATTAAACTTCTGGCTCAAAAGCTCAGAATAGGTTGTCAATGAGATTTCTCAGCGGATCCCTGCCACTAAGCAAGGAGGCAGTTTTATACTTAGTTTTAAAACTTGACTTCTCTCCAATAGGATTCTTAGTGAAAACAGTAAAGAGTAAATGAAGGAAAAAAATAAGAGTTGTTTTAATGGGAAAATGGCAGTAAGTACAAAAGATAATCTGGAGAGGACCTGGCATTTCTGAAATCAAAATATCTATTACTAAGCAGATCGTGACTACTTATCTTAGTTTCTAGGTGAGCTAAATAAAAATACCAACTGAACAATAATGCAGAGCATTTTCAAATCTATTCTATTCTCTTGTTCTTTTCCCTCAGTCTAGAATCTTTAAGTAAGCTATTTAGCAGGTATGACAATACAGAATGACACCAACTGAAGGGAGCAGGGTGGAGGGTAGGGGCAGAGGGAGACTTCAGAAGGAGGCCCTAAGTGTGAAAAGTGTTGATCTTCCTGATCTAAACCACATTTCTTTAAGAATGTACTAATACGAATATGCTTTTCTCCCCACAATCAATTCATATCACTGCACCAAATAATTATTTCTCTAGGAAATGTGAAGTCAAAAAAAATTTCCCCCATTAAATGAGTATTCTGTTTATGACATTAGTACATATGCTCTCACTTTAAAAATAGGAGGCTGTTGATTTAATCATTTTAGTGTATTAAATAAACTGTAGGAGAGTATTATTCTCCTGGAAACCTCTTATCCCTCACTCTCATACCACTAGGGATTCCCACTTAGGTCTAATGACCAGTAATGACCACAGTCAGACACTCAGGAGATTTCTGATTTACTCAAAGTGGAAAATAAATTGTTGCCAAGGAAAAGCACATAGCACAGAGTTTAGTACATCTGCCTCTAATGCCTCTCTCACTGGCCAAATATGCTAACTGATGACATCACAACAAAAAGACATTTCATGCAGTTTCCTCAATGATAACTTTTTAAACATCTGATTTCTTGATCTCTACCCAAATGGTGTGCTGATTAGGTCACCAGCCCTGAGTCACTTTATCTGTTTACCCCAGTGAGTGATACAAATATAATTACTTTCTATATGTGCCATGATGTGGAAAAGGTTGGGAAGCCTTTGACTTGATCTTTATCAGTTGGGCTATCTAGGTCTAACTTCGGCATAGCCCATATTATCAAATGGTGTCTTTGAAGAATAACAACATGTTTGAGCTGGAAAAGACCTCAGATCACCTCTTCCCGAATGGGGCTCCTTCAAATGTTAGTTCCATGGAATATTAAGAGATGTTGGCATAACTTGAGAAATTCTAAGTTAAAGTTTAAAAGATTTTTTTAGTGCAGAACATCTCAGAAATTTGGATATGCTGAATGCACTGAATGCACTGTAACTTTCCATGAAGGGGGTGTAATACAAAATTTATGCTTATTTAAAGGTAGAGCCTTCAGAATATCTTTTTTTTTTAATTGTGGAAAAATACACATAAAATGAACATAGCATAAAATTTACTATCTTAATCATTTTTAAGTGTACAGTTTAGTAGTGTTAAATATTTTCACATTGTTATGCAACCAATCTCCAGAACTTTCTCATTTTGCAAAACCAAATCTCTATACCCATTAAACCACAACTCCCTATCTCCTCCTCCTCCCAGCCCCTGGCAACCATACTTAGAATATCTTTTACAAGTAATAATTCACAAAACACATTTTGGAAAGTGCTACTTTATTTCTTATAGTTCATCCCCTCATGTTACAGATGAGAAAATGGGCCTAAAGATGTTAAGTAACTTGCCCAATGTCACAAGTTAATAGTGACATCTTGAACTCGGACTACTGGACTTTCAGTCTGGCCTCTTCACAGGACTAAGAATAGAAAGCTGAAACAAGCTGCTAATTATCCATATTCTATCACCATATGCTCGAAAAGTACTTGGTGTCTATTAGGTCCATTTCAAAGAGAGGAATACAAGAATTTTCCCCAAAGTCTGTGATTCTCCAAACCATTAAACACATTAACATCAGGAAGCCCCAATTTGAACATGCCATGCCTTCCTAGAGCATCAACTTTACTTGATGATTAGAAATTAAATATTTCTATATTACAATAATCTAGATATGTTGCAGGGTAGGATGCAAAATTAACCTAATTCAAAAGGACTTCCAAGGGATTGTGTCTCAGCAGTGTGTTACTTTGGCCTGTGGCACCAGCTGCCTAGGGCATCCATTCCCCTATTTGTCTCTAGGGCTTCTGACAGGGAAGCATGAGAAGCACTGAAATGAGGGGTAAGAGCCTAAAATCTACAGCAGGACCTGGGGCACCCTGTTAACCCATGAACCAAACTATGCTTCCATATGCACTCACGGGTTCATGTCATTTACCAGAGCTCCTAAGTACCTGTTGTCTCTCCATGAGCATACAAAGCTCCACAGAAGAAAAAAGTTAGGGGAGTCTTCCAGTAATGATGATCAACCAAAAAGAACACAAAAAGAAGTGATATTGTCTGTTGCTAGGAATCAAATTTAGGATGAAACAGGAGAACTGGTAGCAGGGGAGAAGGGCTGAATTACGTATCAAGCTCCTATTCTGAATGTCCATTATAGGATGGCATTTAAATTCCAGCAATTATGTTCTCTTTCTGCAAATTTTATGTCTGCAAAACTCAAAATAGTTATACTGTATGTTCATCTAAATTCATTTTTGTAATGTACTTATTATTAAAATTCAATAATATCTAGTCATATTAATAAAGAGTGAAAAATGTTTTTCCCATCTTCTGAAAATTGTCCAAAAAGGGAAGGCACAATCTTTTAAAAATAATTCTGCAAAAGGAGGAAAGAGATTTTTCTTTTAGATCTCTAAGTTTTTAACTTTCACCCACAGACTACTATCAATATCTAAGCTTTAGAAATTACCAGAAGATTTTCAAATATAAAATACACAGTGATAATATTCTTTCCTTCATTTTAGCTGTGCTTAGCAGCTGGCTTGAAGCAGCTGGCAATCTGAGTACAAAATGCAGCAGAGTGAAGCCAAGCACCTCCTTGACTAGTATCACGTGCCAGTGCAAGGTCTGCTTTGGTTCCACTTTGTGTTTCCTTTTAACCTGCCTCAAAAGATCCCTCCTCAGAATATCTGCATCAGTATGTTAATTCTGGCACTCGGTTCTGGGTATTCATTCTTTCCCCAGCTGCTCTCTGTTTCACACTCTCTAAAATCATGGTTCCCCATGTGAAAATGAAAGGCAAAATGGCACATAGTTAAATATACAAAGAATGAGTGCCATAGAAGACTCATGTGCCATGAATATTAATGTAACCTAAGCAATTATAATCATTAGAATCCACTTCCTCTGATAAAAGAACATACAATGGGAGCTGGCACATGTTAGTTGCTCACTGCACAGAACAGGCTGCAGTCAACCTTGGTGAAATTTAGGAAGCTCTGCTTTAGTAACTCAGAGAAGGTCTTCATTTTTCTAATCGAGTAACAACTCTGGACTCCCAAACTACCCAAGACAGCTAATTAATAGCAGGAGCCCTGCTAAATTCTCAAAATAAATTTGAATTTGTATTAATTGAAGATATGTGACATATTACACATGGGTGGTAGCAAAGTAGAAAAATACGGGATGAAAAGAGTTGGTGAGAAAGTTAAAATCATTCTTAGCTGTTGCTGGTTAATTTGTAAACAACCTATACTAACTATGCTTCCATAAGGGGGATAAAATAATAGTAATAAAAACACCTTCATACTAGATCAGAGACACTACCCCACCCTAAGGCATAGAAAGAAAATGTTCCTTATAAAAAGAAAAATATAGTAAAAAAGGAAAAGGAAGAAAAAGACATAATTCATTATTTCTCAAATGTGCATTTAGGGTGAGAATAGTAATTTACCTAAATGAGACCAGTGTCCTAAACTATGAACCCTACAATAACATATGATGTTGCCTTTTACTCTTTACAGCATACATGAGATTTTCAGACCTAAACTATCAGACTTGCCAAATCTTTCCATACATGTATAAAAACAAACAAAACACTAACACGTAAACATCAAACAGAAAATAAAGTAGCTTTACCATCTTCAAGAAAATACTCCATAGGATATATCCCAGCTCAGCCAACACCATGTAAACAAATATTTGTCAGATGCCAAATGAAATATCACTGTGTAGAATTTAAGGAAATTTAAGAGAATGTAAAGGAAGACCCCTTGCTGATATAGCTGAGGAAAGGCACTGGAAAGGTTATACCAGAACTGTCTGTTCTGAGTATGACAAAGAATATCTTCTTGACTAAACATTAGTCAGGCATCTCAGAATCCTCTTTCCAACTAGGCCTCGACTTTTGGAATTCTGTGTTCATCTCTGCATCGCTCAATTTTATCAAGAATCCAGTTAAGTTGATTTAGCCACAATCTTCCACCTTTGATTTCTGATCACCTTTAATATAAGATCAAATTCTTCATTTCCAGCTATCTCCCAGGTGATATCTGATTTCCCTGGCCAGTCTTCAGCAAGAGTCCTATTAGGTCAGTTTATCCTACCTTCTTAGTAATTTTCAGTCCATTGACTGCTCACTCCCACTTCTTGGCTATAAATCCCCACTTTTCCTTATTACATTCAGAATTGAGCTCAGTTCAAATCTGGGGTCTCTTTTTAAAACTGCAATAGTCCCAGGTAAAATCTGTTATTACTGCTTTAAATACTATCCAGCTCTGGTTTTCTCAGTCATTGTGCCACACAGGAAAAATTTTGGTAGTTCTCCAAAATGTTAAAAACACAATTACCACATGACCAAGCAATTCTACTACCAGGTATACACTCATGAGAACTGAAAATACAGGTGCATGCGAAAACTTGTACAAAAATGTTTATGAAAGTATTGTTGATAAAGCCAAAAAGTAGAAACAAACCAAATGTCCATCAACGGATGAACTGATAAATAAAATGTGGTGTATCCATATAACAGAATTCAGCAATAGAAAGCAGTGGAGCATTGATAACGTGCCACAACATAGATGGACCTTGAAAACATTATGCTAAATGGAAAAAAAAAAAAAAAAACCACAGGCACAAAAGGCTACCATATGTTGTATGATTCAATTTATATGCTATTTCCAGAACAGGCAAATCCACAGAGACAGAAAGTAGATTAGTGGTTTCCAGGGAATGGTGGGAGGGGGAAATGGAAAGTGACTGCTAATGGATATAGGGTTTCTTTCTGGGGTGATGAAAATGTTCTAAAATTAGACAGTGATAATGGCACAACTCTGATTATACCAAAACCCACTGAACTGCACATTTAAAAGGGTAGATTTTACTGTACATTAATTATATTTCAATAAAACCGTTATAAAAAACAAGTCATTGCTGTAGGTTCATTTGTTCAATACATATTTGTTGAGGGCCTGCTATTTGCCAGTCTCTGGGATTATAACCACAAAGACACGGTCTCTGCCCACCCAGAGTTTACAGTCTTATGAAGGAAATCTTGGCTTAAAACCCGGTTCATCACTTGCTGTAACCTGGGAAAGCATTTTACTTCCTCATCTATAAACAGGGTTAAGGCTGATGATTGGCACATTGGAAGGGCTTGCTAAATGTCATTATATTTAAATGAATATAAAGGCAAATTATAAATGCCAGGAGAGAGAAAGAACATGAATAAAACAGGAGGACTTTGGATTGGGAAGTGAGAGAAGGTATTTCTTTAGGAAATGACATTTCAGCTGAAACCTGAAGGATGAGTTAGAGGTAGAAATAACATGAAGAATTGCAGACAAAGAAAAGTGCAAATGCAAAGGTCCTGAGGCAGGAAGAGCTTGAGACATTCCAGTAACTATGGTTAGATGGTATTGAGCTAGTGAGGTAAAGATGAGCAGAAGCCAGAATGCCTGAGTCTTGTAGACCAAAATAAATATTTTTGATTTTATTCTAAGTACAATGGAAAATCACTGACGGTTTTTTAGCAGAAGGATGACATGATTCAAATTACATTTCAAAAAGATCACTGGCTGCTGTAGGAGAAGAGCACACAATCAGAAGATTTCCATTTTGTTCCAAGGGAAAGATAATGGTGACTTGGGTTACTCTGTAGTAGAGATCCTAACAACCTTGAGAGACACACTGAAATAAAAACAAGGACCTGAGACTGAACTCCTTCCTTTTCTTATCTACACATGTAGCTTGCACCAGACGGAACACAAAAGGAAGAGTGAGGGGGGAAAAAAAGGAAGAGTGAACTGGTGTAAAAGAAAGTATACCATACCAGGACTTGAATCAAAAAGCCCTCAAATTCTTAATTCTATTCCCAGCCAGCTATGGAATCTTGGCAAATGCTTCCTCACAGAGTCTCAGTTCCTTATCAGTATAACTAGAATAAAAGCTCTACCTCACATGGTTACTCTGAGACTTAACTGACTTAACATATGTGAAAGTGACTGCAGAGTTTCACACAGTGTGCTCTACAGATATTAGTCAATTTAAGAGATAATACATCTGAAAGGAAACAAAATACACATTTTGATTACTTTTTCCCCTTTAAGGTCAAGGTGTGTTTAGTTTTGTTTTAATGAGCATGATTTAAGCTTTTTCAATATACCATGGCCTGTAGAGAACACAACAGGGGTTCATGTACTCCTGTTCCATGTTACTAATTTGCTGGGAAATCCTTAAACTTGTTGCAGGTGAAGGTCCTCTTCCATAGACCCACCTTTGGAGAGCAAATGGTAGTAAGAGAAAGCTTCTCCCTAAAGAAGGCCAGGCCAGGAAATGTACTGCCCTGAAGAAGAGCAGTGAACATTTGCTATAAAACAGGTTTATGAAGCAAATAATATGAGGATTGATTTTAGAACATATTTTGGCAAAGTTCAAGACAAAACTATTTGGTTTACATGATTAAACTTCTGCTGAAATTCCTAAATTATAGCTAAACTCCACCTACAAACCACATCATTTTGGTTTCGCTCCTAGTGAATACACCGCTGTAGACATTTGAGTCATCACCTTTTCTGAAGTATGTTTGTAATAAGGGTTCACTTGGGACCCCTCTGAAGTTAATTAAATAGTTGTGAAGAAAGAAAACTCTTCTGAGAGTTTTCTGGGAGCCCCTGACAGAAGCCTATAGGGAAGTCATTTTTTAATTACCTTGATATTTCATTAATGTTTTTGCTGACTTTTTATAATAATTACAACACACTTCTTCTTAAATTTTTTCTAAGAAAACATTAAAGGAAAAGCAAAAGGATATGTGTTTATTTACTAGTATGTTGAGTAGGATAATGAAAAGGAAAAAAAAACTTTCCCTTGCGCATTGTCCCATAACTTTTAATGTTTTATCTTCAAAAGAAAAAAGCAATAATGTTCTTTACTGTTTAATAAAATATCATATTAAAAAAAGCAAAGGTAGCAAAACCAAAAACACCTTTAAATAAATGTTATATTATATTGTCATAGCTATAATTGAATTATTGAAGAAATATGAGGAAATGTAATTATTTCCCTGAACAGGGATTTAATGTTTTGAAAATTATTGTACAGTTGTCTCTCCGTATCCATAGGGGATTGGATCCAGGACACTCCCCCCATACCAAAATGCACAGATGCATAAGTCCCTGACATAAAATGCTGTCGTATTTGCCTATAACCTACACACATCCTCCCGTATACTTAAAATAATCTCTAGATTACTTATAATACCTAATACAATGTAAATGCTACATAAATAGTTGTCATATTGTATTGTTTAGGGAATAATGACAACGAAAAAAGTCTGTATGTATTCAATATAGACACAACCGTCCTTTTTTTTTTTTTCTTTTCCTTGAGTATTTTCAATCTGCAGTAAGTTGAATCCATGGAGGTGGAACCCACAGATATGGATGGCCAATTATACTTCAGATCTTATGCAAGGACACTGATGCTGATTAAGATAAATGATACCTGTTGGGAATTGCAATAAATGCTATACACTGGCATTAAATTATGTCCCCTGGGTGAAAGAGACACTGGAGAATAATAGTATCACGGGTATTTTCCAATTTAGTGTTTTTTAAAATGCAGCTTTCTTCAAAGAAGCAGGTAAACTATGCTTCTATAGGAAGAGAAAAGAAACTGAGAAAGCAGCAGATAGAATTATCTTAAACAAATGTGAAATATAAAAATCTTTCTCCATGACCTGTCAATTGAACAAAACAAAAATGAATGAAAACAAAAAATTTATCATTCTGAAAACTTTTTATCTTTGTCCTGAGCTTTAAGCAAAAAAAGAATTGGAACTGTTCTGTATTTTATAATTCACATAAAAATCATCAGTCATATTACAAACAGAACCTTATAACCCAGATCTCTCTCTAATTTAATTCTGTTTAGGTTTTCAAAAGAAAACTGAGTGAAATATAAAAACAAAAGCAAATAAACAAAAAAAGCAAATACATAAGATTCTATTTCCAGTTATCTTTGATTTTGATTGAGATATTTTTATATCCACAGGACAAGGCCCCTATCACAGTATGCTTTCCAGCATTTTGTTTGTTTTCAGCATTTTATTTTGCTCCACTATATCTGAGCGTTTATGTGGGGGATTAAGGCACTGATAATTCTAACTAAAGTGACAGAATTAACCTATTATTTTACCACAGAATAGACAGATTGGGTTGGTCACAAGGAGTGCTAACCAAGCTCAGGATATACCATTTCTTCCTTTGTCTTTCATATAGAAGTCTATCAATATTTGACATACAGAGAAGATAAACATAAACATTCACTTTTTTCCTACCAAGAACCTTAATTTAATTTATCTATGGAAAACTATTGTAATTACATCTTTTGAGGAGACCTCACAAATTTTTTGCATCCTAAAAATTACAGCTTATATTAAATAAATGTTCTAGAAAAGGAATAATTAAACACATGAACTAAACTGCTATTGTTGCTTAGCATTCTAACAGAAGGCTAAGTCACTGAAATAAATTTGATAGATTACTATGAATGTGTGATTGAATTTCACATAACAATGAGCAAAAGATTAACAAGCTATATCACCTTTATTCAAAAAACACTAATTGATCTCCATGACAGAACATGAGCTACAACTAGAAGGAGCTCTTTGCTTGGGCGTTGAATTAGTATAAAATAGGGTCCCTGTTGGCAAGAGTACCATCTACTATGGACTGAATTGTATCCCCCCAAAATTCATATGTTGAAGCCCTAAACCCCAATATGATGGTATTTGGAGATATGGCCTTCTAGGAGGCAATTAGAATTAAATGAGGTCACAAGGGAGGTGCTCTCATGATAGATTAGTGCCATTACAAGAAGAGATAACAGAGAGCTGGCTTCCTCTCTCTCTCTCTTTCTCTGTCTTCCCCTCTTCTAATCCCATTCCCGAACCCAGCCATGTGAATACACAGCAAGGTGACCTTCTACAGCCAAGAAGAGAGAACAGAATCATTGTTCTTTTTTTGGAAATGCTATTTTATTTTTCCATTAGATTATCCTTTGAAGTTCCCCTCCCCCTCCCCCAAAAAATTCCAGAATGATTTTGACTGAAATTGTGTTATATCTGTAAAATAACTTTGAAAAGTATTTATAAATTAAAACACTACACACAGAAAAAATGCTTTGGCTTTCTAATACTTGTTTTTACTTTTTCTCAGGGTAAAGAAGCTTTATTCATGCCTATTTCTTGAGACTGTTGTTGTGTATAACAACTTCTCTGTAATTCTATTTCCATGCTCAGCCTTTACTTAGTTCAGAACACACCAAAAGACCCACAATCTATTCAAGCTACAAATATACCAGAATTTTCCATACTCAGCTGTAATCATGAAAGAGGTAGAGGGAAGCATCATAATTAGAAACCTTTCCCTTATAAAATGGTTTTGCAGTCATGAGTTACCTGATACTCTGCTTGCCTTCTTTGCATTTCCTGCTTCAACTGATTCCACAGCTTTTAGGCCTGTTTTGACCTTCATTATCCACAGGCTATTGCTCTTTTTCAAACAAGTGTCTATATCCCCACCCAAAGTCTATGTCTAGTGATCCTCCCTGTCCAGGCTGCTTGGCTATCCCCAGACCTTCACACTAAAAGATCTCTCTGCACTTGTGTCGCCTGGTTACACTAATAAAATGGATGTGAAATTTCAAAACAAAATGTTAACACTTAAATCCTAAAGATTGGTGGAAACCTAAGGCCCAAGGTCAAAAATACATTAAAATATAACTAACAATTAGTTGGGGTATAAAAATTTGATTTAATATCAAGAGTAAGATCCACAGGACTTCTGACCAGAGGCACCACTTCTATGAAATAAAGTGTCTGAGTGATGACATAATTCTTAACTCCAGATTAAGTCTAGATCTATATGTCTAAAATTAGATTTTCATATATATATATATATATATATATACACGTATATGCCAGAAATTCTACATATATTATATACACACATACACAAATGAATAAAATTTTGCCATTATTTGTGTTCATTCTAGCATGTTAGACAGGCAAAGACGTATTTCTTGACTTGAACACTCTCTTCCTTTTAAATAATAATCAATTCAAACATGGAAATTATATCTGCTCTTCCTCTGATACCATCACATAGCAACTGTGGAATAAATATGGCCAATCTATTAACTTAAAAGTTAAGTAAAACTTTTCTACATTGTAATTTCTCATAAAACACAGGACGGATGTGAAAATAGGATGTATAGTTGTTAAGCATTTCCATTTTCTGATACTTGGCTTCTTCTTAAGAATTATGATGCTCAGTTTCACTGCAATGAACTGAAAAATCAAAGCAAATGCAGTTTAAGTAAAGAAGCATAATGTGCCTTCATGAAAAAGAGGTCTCAATTAACAACTAATAGAAAAGATGTATAACAACTAGTATTAAATAGGTCATATTTTAAGTTTTCCAAATCAACTGCTTTTTATACAAATTGATCATTAATTTCTGAAGACAGATGAAGCTAAAGAAAGTCAAATATTTGTTTTCTGGGAAATAAAACATTTTAAATCTCATCGTGCAAACTTTATGGGAAATAACTGCTCTTGTGCAAAAAAAAAAAAAAAAAATTATTGATGCCTCTATCTTATTTAGACAGACAGCCTGACTGGCTGAAGAACAATCTGTTCCCCCAAAGCAAAAGCAGATGTGTTTCTAACCATTCACTCATACAAGTTCGTCAATATTCTTGATATTCTTGACACCTATTTGCAAATATAATAAAGAATTTTTTAAAAATTTATGAAAAATGAGTTTGCTTTCTAATGATAATATATATGAATCCTGGAATCTGTGGCCCCCACACAAAACCAGTCTTTATCCTAAGTCAGAGGAGTCAAACCTAAATGAGGTTCTACAAAATATCTGACTCAGACAGAACTACTATAGCTGCCAGACTTTACAGACGTTAACAGGACTTTAAAAAAAAACAAAACAGGAAAGGATCAGGATCTTGACTTTTAACCCTCTTACTTTAAAGTACAAACTGTTGGTCCCAGGAAGTTAATATGACAGGCCCATGTTCATCTACTACATAGTGACAAAATGCAGGTCCCTTAACCCTTTCTACTACATCACTACCTTTTTTGAAGGGTATTCTGTAAAGAGGAAAAATAAGTCCCAATAAAAAAGTCCCTTATACTATATTCAAACTGGTAATTTAGCATGAGTCTGAAATATCATAATATCTAGTTAATGTTAGGGGTCTTCACCTGGGCTACTATTTACTGTGTTTGGGTATTTAAAGCCAACTAATCAAGCATAAACATGTTAGCACATAACTCAGTCAAATAATTTCTTACTAGGAGAAGCTCTCCCTCAAAGCTCTTACGACTCCCTAAGGCTTAGTTCTTAATTTTTAAATTTTCATATCAAATTAACAATATGGAAAGAGCACCAATTATATCCAAAACATAATGTAGAGCACTGTTTGAAAAACAAAGTAGTAGAAGAAACAGTACTTTACCTAAGGAATTTTTAAGTCTAGTTTTAGTTTTATCCTGGGTCAGCTATCACCCCATAGATATGGGCAAGAGAAAGTCACTTTCAGACATATTAAGAATGAATAGAATTATTCTAGTAAGTAAGTACAATGAGATATATTAGATAGCGACATACAGCTATTTATGAAAAGTTTTAAACTGGCCACAATTTAAAATCATTACATTTTAAGTAATCTACCTTTCAAATCATTAGAGAAAATAAAATATGAGGAATCAGTGAAAACTAAATCTACAGCTTTAGGTCATCCACAAATATATAAAAAGCATCGCACCTATTTTCTTCATCTGAAGATACCGACACAGCATTGAAATGGGCAGGATCAAAGTTAGGACCCTGCAATATGCCATTAGAATCCTCCCCCAGTGCGACCCTGATGTAAAAGAATCCCTTATATGTGTAAAGTCCTTTCCAATTCACACTTTCTTCCATTTTATCTCATTTAATCCCATGTAACTTTCACAACTCTAAGCAAGAAATATACTCAACAGTAATGCAAGGAAACCCTTTTTCAGCTGGCACATTTCCATCTCATCTTGCTCATTAAGCTGGAACAAAAAGTCTTGCTGCTAATTTGAATAGAAAGAAAAAAGAGTAAGAGAAAAGGTGAGACCTGGCATTTACTCAAATATAAACACCAACAGCATATGATATATTTTATCAGATAAATAAATTCCCACAATCCAACTGAATAAACTGGGACTCAGAAAGCTTAAGTGCAGCACAGTGGTTGGAGCATTGGCTGCTGGTCACAACGATCTGAGCGCAAATCCTGGATCCAGCAAAGACTAGCTGCATGACCTGGGATTATTCACTCAATTGCTCTGCATCTCAGTTTCTTTAAATACAGATTGGGGAATAATCACAGTACCTACATCTCACAGAAGATTAAATCATTCAAATTTAATCCTTAGTACAGCAAATCACTTTTTAGTAATTGAGCAATTACTGAGTGAATGTCAATCACTATTATACATAATTGCAATTATTACAAATAAACTGTCTAAGGCCACATAACTAATAACAGGTAAAGCAGAAATGTTAACTCAGAACCAATGAATTGCATGTCTGGGGTTCTTTGTACCACATCATCACTAAATACATTATCTAACGTTCTTAATTCGTTGGCTTTGCCTTATATCTAGCCCATACTTCTTCATCTTTGCAAAGAAATATCATGAGATGGATGTATTACTAAAATCCAAATTTATTTGTCTGCTGCATTTCCCTGACAAGCCCAGTTGAGAGTTCAATAGCAAACATCCATCAGAAATACTGGCTGTTTTTAAAAAATAATGTGCTGAGAGAATGCTCACATAGAACTTAGTAGACGAAACTGTTTTGTTCCTTATCCATGAAGACATATTTGCCAAATTACCAAACAAACAAGCAAAAAATCACAATATGCTACCCTGGCCCACACCTAAAGCACCAAGTACGATTAAGGTATGACCAGACAAAGGCAAAATTCACTGATATTACAGGCTCATAGTGTCCTTTTAAGAAGAGGAGGGAAACAAAATAAGAATAAATGCTACCTTCTATGTAGATTACAAACCCAACTCTACCTACCTCCACTGTTAGCATGTAACATGCATCCTGTCACAGGCACAGCAGTGGGAAAGAGCAGTTCCTGATTTCTGAAGGACTATAATAGACTTGCACTGTGGCATCTGAGGACCAGCCTAACAATTTCAAGAACAGGCCAGTGGAGAGACACAACCTTACCAAGCAATGCCTCTGCTTCACCGACTGTTCTTTTATCTCTCATCTCAGAGTTTTAACAGATGCAGCTTATACCTAAAGGGGTGTGTCTGCACAGACACAGAGAGTATGCAGTGTGAGGGAAAGCTAGCTAAGGTCAAACTACCTAGAACTCTGCTTTGGTACATCATTCTCCCAAACCATACCTAACAATCTATCCTCCCTCCCATGTAGTTACTTCCCACCAACAGTAAACTATGAAAGCAGTCGTGTCTGTCTTGCCATTGTATCCCCAACATCTAGCCGGTTCCTGGATTTGGAAGGTTCTCAATAAACAATTGTCGACTGGATTGATGACTAGAAGAAGGTGACCTGCTGAGACCTGAGTGGACTGCTGGGCTGAGGAGGAGGCAGTGCAAACTTGGCAGCCCAAAACTGTGGTAAGAGGCTGTGCCTCTCTCTCCCTAGTTCTAGTCAGTGCTGCTACACAGATCCAAAGGTGCTAGCAACAAAAAGAAATACTGACAAGCTTCAAAGGACCAGGGAAAAGATCCCTGCAAGTAATGGTGCTGAAGAGCCTACAAGAGGAGCCCATGTTTAGCTCTGGCACCTCCCAGAACACCAAAAAGCACTGCAAGAGCTGAGAGCCAGGAAACAGCTCACCAGGAGACTAGGATTTTTACTGCTATGGTTCTGATGCCCCAGTCATCTTCTAAAGATGCCTGGAGAAGACAGTGGCTTTTACAAATTATTTTGGCTTGAGTAGAATATCTAGTTTCTTTTGTTAAAACACTGTGTTTTGTAAAAATTGCCTGGCTTTTTTCCTTAACTTGAAATTTCTCTACAAAGAACAGCAAATAACCTAAATGTTTTTCAACAGGAAAATGATTAAGTACTCCATGCCATGGAATATTATATAGCTATTTAAAATGCTGTCTTTAAATAATAGTTAATAAGACATAGAAAAGAGTCATACCAGAATGTTAAGTGAAAAAATGGAGGATACAAAACTGCACATAGACTGTGAAGCATGATACTGATTAGATTTTAAAAAAGAGACTGGAAGAAAATATTACTTCTTGGTATTAGTATTACATTGGCTGACTAACTTCTTGTACTTTGCAATTCATCTACAATGAAGGTATTTTATTTATAATAAAGAAGCTATTTATTATTAAAAGAATAAGACCTGACAAGAATAATCTCTTTCCTGAAAACATAACTACTCATGTCAGATCAAAGGTTGCAAAGCTATACCTCCAAAGTCCTTATCAGTGGTGCATATGGAAAAAAAAAAATCAGCTGAAAGCAAAACATACCAGTCTGTTTAGTTTTCTATAAATAGGGTGCAGGTGTTGGTACAACAGGTCCTGTAGGAGAGATAACCTTTCTAGTTAAATTACACCACCTACAAAAAGGAGAGTGACCCTGGCTATATCGAATTACGGTCCTTTAAATTGCACCACAGCAATAAGTGATGAGAGTTTTTTGTTTTTAAATCTCCCCTTTAATATCTGCCCTGTGAAATATTCTGGGAAACCAGAACAGAATCACAAGGCCTTGGACATTAACACTTTTGAGAACATTGCATAAATTACTGATGAAACAGAGACTGCACTGTATTCAAAGAGTCTGCAGCAGATGAAAAGCTTTTATTTTGATAAAAAGCAAGAGAATGGGAATAAAAACGTGGGTGGCTAGACCCTGCTAAGGGTTGCCAATCTTCAAATTTCCTTTGGCTTTTGTTGTATGTTCTTCTCTTCTTCCTTCAGGTAATTTCCTATGTCAGTTAATGGCACTCCCATCCACCTAGTTCCTCAAGCTAGGAACTTGGAAGTTATCTCTGATTTCTCCTTCTCCCTCACTCTCCACACCCCATCCAACAAGTCCTGCCAGTTCTATCACCCAAATATGTCCCAAACACATCCTTTTCTCTCCCTCTCCACCCTGACCACCCTAGTCCAAGCCACCATCACTTCTCATCTTACACAAGAGCCTCCTAACTGGTCTCCCATTCCATTCCTGCTCTATTCCCTCCAGTCCACTTTCCATATAATGTAAACATCTGACCCTGTTGAGTTTTAAAAGGTTGCAGTGGCTTCCCATGCACTCAGAATAAATCCCAGATTCTATGTCATAGATATGAGCCCCTGCATGATCTGGCCCTTGCCTGCCTTTCTAATATTGCTCACCATTTCAGCCATCCTGGTCTCCTTTCTGAACGGGAACGGGCCAGGCTCTTTTCCCCTTCAAAACCTCTGCACATGCTGAGCCCCTGCCTAAAATGCTCTCCCTTCACAAGGCTGGAATCCTGTACCTTAACTCTCAAGTCTTCAGAAAGGCTTTCTCTGACCACTTTATCTGTATTAATAGACCAATTATCCTTAACCCTCACACCCTATTTGGTAAATACGTATGTATTGTATATTTCCATTAAACTATAAGCTCCATGAGGGCAGGGATCATTTCGACCTTGTTCACTACTGTATCTCTAGCAGCTAAACACAGTATGTTTTAATGAAGTGAAGAATACTTTGTTTCATCTGTAATTTGTGGTACTTCTACAAGTATATAATAATTAGAGCAAGACAGAAAATAAATCCCTGACTTCTATGTTGATTTCTCAAGTCATTGTTTACTTCTGCATTTGATTTCTCAGCACGCCCTCTCAGGTTAATTTCTAGAACAAAAATTTGGCACGGAGATTTACAACCATGAAAAACATTCCCAGCCTCTGAACACCTGGTATTAAGCTGGCTAACCTTCTCTCAGATGTCACAGACTTCATATTACATCTATTTAATCCAAATCCTTTAGTTGTTGTTAGCCTGGAAAGTTATCTGACAATGCACAGCGTACAAACTGCCAGACACTAAATTAATGTAAAATTGTATTGCAGTTGGATATGCATATTTGCATGGCTCTAAAATTTTCCTAGAGGACTCTAAACATAATTCTATCAGTATGAACATCATTTTACAGGGCCCTCCAGACAGATTATAGGCAAGACTCAGTTCTTGCAATCAAATGCTCTACTTGGTAAAACCTCTCCCTACCTCATCTCATAGAGAACACTAAGATTGTCACTGCCTGTAATTAACTTGTTATGAACACACAATTCCCAGGTTCCAATGGTTTCCCCTGCGATAATAATCATTTCTAAACCCTCTTCACTTAAATGTTTAAAATTTCCAACTTATCACTTACTTCAGATGGGGCTCCACCTAGAAAAAAAAAGATGAATGGCAGAAATCATTCTGAAGAATGAACCTACAAGGCAAACAAAACTGACTTGCTCATTTTTTAATGACTGATGTTATTGGTTTAGTATTTTGTTCAATCTTTTAAATGCAATTTAGATACATGACCATGCAGTACGAATACTAACTCCTCCAGAAAGCATGATTGTAATTATACATATATATTTAGTGTTTAATATGCAGCAGGCTCTTTACATGCATTGTTACTAAATCTTCCTGTTAGGAAGGTACCAGTATTATTCTTCATTTCACAGATGAAGAGGAGGCTCAGAGAGATGAGTAATTTGGCCAAGTTAACCTGAATTAAGTGGCAGGGCAGGATTTTGAACCCATTAAGTCCATGCACATAATAACTACTCTATAGTAATGAACATACAAATGAGTACTTCACCATACAGAGTATTTATGAAGTTAACATCTAGACTTTTCTTAGATTACACCTGTCATTCTTCCATTTTTCAGTTCTAAATCCCCAGGTGTTTTCATTACCCATTATAACTCAAATCACCGTTAAGTCACTAAGAAATATTTATTTAGTAAATGGTATATTCTAGGCTCTTCCCTAGGCATTGGTAAAGCAAAGAAGAATAGAAGAAAGCCCCATTCCTGGTAGACTAACTAGAACGTAGCACAAGGGATAATAGGTGGCATTCTGGGGAGCAGCATGCAGTGACCAGCTACCTCCCCAAGAGAAGCTAAGAAAGGCTACATGGAAGTAACACATGAGCTGGGATTCAAAGGACAAGCATCGATTCCCGAGGCAGAAAAGGCATTTCAGTTAGAGGAAAAACACTTCACAGAGGTGTAAAACTGCAAGCATATGGTCTTTTACGTGAAAAGCAAGACTTTAAAGAAAAGCTGGCATTGGCAGTGACCCAGAAGAGAAAGAAAAATTAAGACTCACCAGACAGGCTGAATGCAGACTGGGAAGGGTTTTATATGCCATGGTAAGGAAACGGGGCTCACCTGACAGACTATAGGGAGCTGTTAGAAAAGCAGCATGGCAAAGTGGAAAAAGCACTGGCTGACAGATATGAGTTTGACTCTTCCTTATGCCACTTACATGGAGGTTGGTTTCCTGCAAGGTGTGCAATCTCCCTGAACCACAGTTTCCTCATTTGCCAAACACAGAAAACATACTCCTCATGGGGTCGTTTGTAACGTGTAAATGAATGCATTCTCCCTTCTGATACGAAACATCTGATAAAAAGCAAATGCTCAACACATGCTGGTTCCTTTCACTAATGGGAATTACAACCTCTCTAGAACTTGATTTATTTACCCTTAACTGAAAGGTAGAAATCCTAAAAGGATGAAATCAACTAAAAGCTTGAGAGGCAGGAATGGTTCCTACATCCCCACTCTTAGTACAGAGCTTAATACATGTTTGTGCATCAAGGTATCCATTTCATTGATTTTATTGGTTAGCAACAATGTGTCACATCTTGACATAAGTGCTAGGCATAGAAGGATGAGCCAGGTAGACAAAAATCTCTGCCCTTGTGGAGCTTTCAGTTGGGAGTGGGAAGTAGAAAGTAGGAAGATAAACAATATGTATTAATAAATAAATTATGTAATCTATTAGAAGGTGATAACGGCAATGGAGGAAAATTAAACAGGGTAAGAAAGATAGGAAGTGCCAGCAAGCAGCATGGTCAGTGTAGGCCTCATTGAGAAGGTACCATTTGCTCAAAGACTTGAAGGAAATGAGAGAGTGAGCCATGCCAATATGGAGAGAGAGAGCATTCCAGGAAAAGAGAATGTGAAGTGCAAAGGCCCTAAGGCAGCAGTGTTCCTGGTGTGTTCAAGGGATAGCAAGAAGGCTAGAGCAGGTCAGCAAGAGGAAATATAATGGAACATAAGATCAGAGAGTAAAGGCTTTAACTCTGAGGGCGAAGGAAAGCTATCAGAGGGTTTGAGTAGAAGAGTGACATGGTCTAACTGGTGTTTGAAAAGGCTTTCTCTGGCTGATGGGAAGCAAGGCTGAAAGCAGCGTCACCAATTAGAAGAATTCTATAGTAATCTGGGCAGAAGATGGTGTCCTGGACCAAGGTAGTAATGGGGTGGAGGCAATGGTCATATATTTTTAAGGTAAAGGCAACAAGACTTCTGGACAGAGTGTATGTGGAGTATAAGAAATAAAGGGGTCATGGATGACCTCAAGTTTTTTTGGCCTGAGCAACCAGAAAGATGGAGCAGTCATGATCGAGAAGGGGATGACGGTGTGTAGTAGGTGGGGGAGACATTAGAAACCAGTTTGGTAGCACGTTCAGTATGGCATATTTATGAGACATTCAAGTAGAGATGTTGACTGGGCCATTGGATGACTAGGTCTGGAGAAGAGAAGTTTAGACTACACTATACGTCTAGATTAGAAAGGTCTAGACTAGAGACACAAATTTGGGATATGTCTGCATATACATGGTATTTAGAGAAGTAAGACTAGGTGAATGAACAAATATTAACTTTGAAGTTGCAGTAGTCCTGGGTTTGACTCTTAGCACTGATACAGTTGTGTGACCTTAGACAAGCTTCTTTAAAACTGTTCTGAATTCATTTTCTCCTATGTAAAATGGAATAATAAAACCTACTTTGCAGCTTACAGTAATTAAGTACACAAAGCACCTAGATGGTGCCTGATACATGTCAAGCTGTCAATTGGTTCTGATTTTATTGGGTTTTTCAGCAAGCGAGTGATACTATCAAATTTGTTTTGTTAGAAAGCTAAGATTCCTCTTTCCCTCCTTTTCTTTCTTCCATCTCCCTTGAGCATGCCTATCCCTTTCATTAAAATTAGATGTTACATCCAATACATAAAACAAACCTGCAATAATTCCCTTTCTTTTATGAAGCCAAGAAAAAAAGACATCTGAGAAAGAAGGAAAGGGAAAAGTTAATACGTTGAAAACTGAATAATGACAAGAGGCAGGGGTGGTCCAAAAGGCAGAAGACTGTAAAGTACCATTCTTCAGAGTTGCTGCCATCCCTGATAAGACTGTGGTTTTCTATTAACCTCTCAAAACCTCTTTAACCTTGAGAAATGCAAATGTAATTAAAGAAAACCTGCTGGAAAGTTAAGAAACATAGATATCATCTTCATTAGGCAAAACAGGCAGTAATGCTCAGCAAGTAATATTTCTATTCCTAGTTGCAATCTCACAAGGGTATGGTGGTATTATTTTGCAAGTTCAAACTTAAAAATTAATAGCACTAATAATAAAATCTGAAGAACTAAAATAACATTTATGAAATAGTCTGAGGGACTTCAATGAATAGCAACACCTATATATGATAATGGTGTAGACAATCACTTCCTCATCTTGGGAGATGAGGTCAGGCTCCCTTTAGACCCCACTCGTGAGGAGCCTTAATTGACTAAAGGTGATTAAACAATACAGGAAACTCCCTGACCTCCTCTGAGAAGTCTTATTGACTTGGGAATAGGAGGCAGTTATCACGGAAGTAATATGTGTTTAATCAAGTAAATATTTCTTGACCTGAAAATTGAATTTGTCTCAAATATATGACTTCTTCAAATAGCAGAATAGAATTTTGTTAGGGCACAATGGAAAAACTGAAAAGGAATAGTCTCAAACATCCCCGCAACATATACCAATGCTGCTTCATTAGTCCTTATTTTTATCATCACCTATTTCAAACAACAACTGTAAGACTCTAAAGTATAAATAATGTTTCTTTATTCCTCCACTGGGAGGCTTTAAGTTAAAATAAAAAGTTACTAAGACTGAATACATTTTCCTCCTCCAAATTGCTGTAATCAGACATGAGAAAGAAGAGAACTAGAAAACAGCAAGGTGTTCCAAAACTAATAATAATAGCACGTGTTTTGTGATGATTCAGTAAAAACTCATTCTTGAATGTCTACTTAATTCTTTACGGATTACTATGTTACATCTAAAACAAAAAGGTGGATTGTTTTGTGTGTTGTAATGATGATTCAACACATTACTTATCCATTCCCGAACAGTTATATTAAGAACTTCAAAAGTAAAAATGAATTATTTATTAATTACCATCATGATGAAAGAATATATACAGAGTAGAACCACTATACTAAAATATATGATACAGTTAACCATAAAGGCCCTATAGATTATGCCAAATCTTATTTAAACATTTAATTGTGTGAATTTTCCCTTATAAAGAGAAAAAAAACTGTAGGACAAAGATTCAAAAGTAAGAAAGAAAAGTGTAAAAGTACTATTTTAATCTTGGAGAAGAAAAGGTCTTTGTAGGCAAGACACAAAACTAAGCCATAAACAAAAAGTTTATAAATCTGACTATATTAACATTAAAAATGTTTGCATGAGAAAAGAATGCCATAAATAAAAAGATAAATGACAAACTGGAAAATTTATTTGCAAAATATATGACACAAAAAAGATTAATCTTCCTATTTAAAATAAGCTATCACACATTAATAAAAAAATTTTATGCAAATTTAACAATGTTCAACCTCATTTATAATTAAAGAAACAAGCCAAAATGAGATATTATTCTCACCCATCAGGTTGACAAAGATTAGACTAATAATAATTGTAAAAATTTATCATACTTACTATGTACTATTATTCTCATTTTATAGGCAAGAAAGCTAAGTAATCTTCCTAACATCACAGAGCTAGAAAGTGGTAGAATTGTTACTTTTAAATTGTTAACACACAGCATTGTGAGAGTGAGGTATAGCAGGTATTATCATGTATTATTTCTGATAATGTCTTACGGAAGAATCTTGGGGGAAAATGTCCTAAAGAGAACCCAAGGACCCTGAAAACACTACATGACTTCCTGATCATGAGACTAACATCTTATTTGACTGCAAAATCAAGATATGCCAAAGTCTTGTGCCCCTTCTAGAGACAGGCTGCATGTTTCCAAAACAGAACAACTATATGAAGAAATCATGCTAAATATTGTGTTTCTATGTCCATCAGTATCCCAAATAGGGTAAAAGACAAGGTTTGATGTCATGCAGCCTTGCTCCACAGTCACCCCACAGAAACTAGGCTGCAGGAGATGGCAGAGTACCCAAGTCCATTCTCATCACTGCCGAAGGAACCACACAGTTTCTAAGGCCCAGATAAGCTGGACAATTGAAGAAGCCCTCCTGGCAATCACACGACAATGTTTGGCATTACTGTATATTTAATAGGGAATAAAGACAGAGTGAATAGGGAATAAAGTTTAATAGGGAATAAAGACAGAGACTCTGTCTCTTAGATTCTTACACTTTCTACTTCATTGTAACTAAAATTCAAGGTACAATCTAGCTCAGACAGAGGCTATAAAATAGTATAAATTGGATGACTTCTTTGGAGAGTAATTTAGTAATATTCAGCAAAATTTTAAATTCATGGACTGATCTATCAGAACCATTTTTGGGAATTTATGCTACAAATATGTTTGTGTATATTCAGAAAGATTTTAGTAGCCCAAACTGAAAACAACTAATGTCCATCAATAGAGTATTATTTAAATAAATTATGATATAGTCCTATAAAGGACTACTATGAAGTTGTTTTTAAAAAAGAATGCAATAGAGCTGGCCAGTTTACACAGCTGATTAGAGTATGGTGTTATACCACAAAGGTCAAGGGTTCGGATCCCCTTACTGGCCAGCTGCCAAAAAAAAAGAATTCAACTGATCTAACGATAGTCTCTACATCTAATTTTTAGACACTTGATTAAAAAAGTAGAAACTCAAGGAATATAAAACTATGAACTGTAAACTTCCATTTATGTAAAATAAAAATGAGGAGAAAACACATAAATGCATTTACTATGTGAACTATTTCTGGAGGTCATGTAAGGTCACCCACATTCCTTGGCTTGTGTCCGTCTCCCTCTATCTTCAAAGCCAGCAAAGGCAGGTTGAGTTCTCATATCACACTACTCTGACCTATTCTGCCTCCTCCTTCCACATTTAAGGACCCTTGTGATTATACTGAGCCCACCATGATAATCTCCATATTTTAAAGTCAGTCTATCAGCAAACTTAATTCCATCTGGCTTAAACCTTAATTTCCCTTTGCCATTTAATGTAACACATCCTCAGGTTTCAGGGATTAGGACACGGACATGGACATCATGGGGAGCATATTATTCTGTTTATCACAGGTATGGGTATACAGTATAGGGAAAAGGACTATAGTCCATTTCTGTTGTTTATAACAGAATACCTGAAACTGAGTAATTTATAAAGAAGTGAAATTTATTTCTTACAGTTTTAGAAATTGGGAAGTCCATAGTCCAGGGGGTGTATCGGGTAAGGAACTCTCTTCTGGGTGGGAATTCTCTACAGTGTCCCGTGGCAACCAGGGTGTCACATGGCAAGAATGGGCTCAACAAGAGAGCTAACCTTCTCACTTGCTCTCCTTTTAAAGACATTAAAACCACGACCATTACTCCATGAACAGATCAATCCATTCATGAAGGCACAGTCCTCAACCTAATCACCTCTTAAAGGTCTCACCTTTCAGATACCACAATTGGATTTCTCACCTTCTTAACACTGTTAACAATGGGGGTCAAGTTTCCAACACATGAACTTTTGGCGGACATATTTAACTCATAGTAAGAACTTTCTTATTTTTCCTTAAGGCAAAGTATGCTTTATTGAAATAGCCTATATAGCTATTTTAGGAAAACAGGAATAAATGTATGTAGACAGAAAATAACAATGCAATGAGAAATAATATATAGGAAAACATATGGAAAAGAGGGAAACATTCCTGTTAACAACAAGCATTAATCAAATAATTCTCCAAGTAGCAACCACTTTGCACACCTTCATTCTTTACTAATATTAATTCTTTCAAAGTATCCATACCACTGTCTTATAGCTTTGGCTAATTTAGTGACTGTCACATGATTCCTTGGCACATAAACACCTCTAGGCTTCACTGCTGGAAAAAAACAAAACACTCCAGTAATAGCAGAATTCACAATGAATAACCGATCAATCTGTTTGCTCATCTACTAAAATTACAGTCATCCTCAGTGTAGAAAAATGAACACACAGTAAAGATTCAATCCTGCATGGTAGGATGATACATTTCTAAATCCCTTAAATAGAAATCAGCTAATATCCTTGCACAGACATCATCTAGGCTTTCTTGCTCATGTTCAGAGCCTTCATATCACAAGGCAGATACAGTCCCGTAGGGCTGTTCCCCAGAAAAATCCTTGAACACTCCAGAAAGCATCGTCTACTGATGGTAATTTTCACTAAAACCATAGAAAAGGAAAGGGAAAGGGTAGAGAATGAAAGGAGTAGGGAAGAGAGGCAAAAAGGAAAGGTTAACAATAAGGTTTGATGTTGTGTATACGTGTAGTTCTGTGAAATATATTGTATAGAATGAAATTAGAGAAGAATATTCTTCAAGACACTAGATGAATTCAGTTAATCGTAGGCCCTTTGGCAGTGACATTATTGCACAGGCTATTTTAAATGCAAATATGAAAGCATACATTCATCAGCAACTTGTCCTACCAGTGGTTTTTCCCAAGAGGAACTAACACCAATCAACACTCCAGAGTGACTGACAAACAAGTACACCCAGACTCACTGGTAAAGAAATGAACTAAATCACCAAATTAAGACCCCAATCTTTATAATAAAGTTTACCTATGACCATTCCCTAGAGACTTACAAAGCAACCTTCTTGGTTTAAAAGTGCTGTCCACAGAGGGGACTTACTATGTGTATAGTAAATATACACTTACTCAGAAACTGAAAGTGTCTGAATTTCTTATATTATTGATGAATCTTCTTGGACTGTTCTAGCTACCCTCACAGATTATTTTCCTTGGGACAGCTGTCCAAGATTTGCAAGATGGTTGGCTGGGCAAAGCAGTGTGGTTTGTGATTACAAAGGAGGTGGGATAACTGGCCCAAACTGAGTTCAAGCCAAACTTACCAGGGTCACAGCCTAACCAATGGTCCCAACTACTCCTCTGGGATCTACTCAGGTACAGTGTGGGGAGGAGAAATTCATTTTCAGCTGCCTTTACACACAAAAAAAAACCGCATAAATTTTAAAAAATAAAAAACTTTCTCCTATGCAAAAGGGAGAAAGTGGATATTACTGCATTCTTCCATGTCCTTAAAATTATGTTACACAAAGATATTTTGAAATATAAACCAAAGAAATACAAGGTCCCAGAATAATCTGGTAATAGGAAACAAGTATTTTAAATTTTTGAATGCTTTTTGTCCTCTAATTCTACTTCTTGGAATTTATCCTAAGGAAAAAAGCATAGCTACGTGTAAAGATTTAACCACGAGAATGTTTGCCACATCTATTGATACAGAAAATTTTTTTACAAATATACTTAAATAATCATTAGTAAAGAATTAGCTAAAAAAATTTACATGTATATATGTTCCAACCTACATCAGAATACTCTATGGCTGTTGAATTCAGTATTATGGCAAAATATTTATAAAATATTGTTAAAGGGAAAAAAAGCAGATTGCAAAGCAGTATATTCAAAATGATATCCTTTTATACAAATCACTCAAAGACTGTAGGACATATTAAGAGACGTTATCACTGAGTAGGAGGACTTGGATGTTATTAATAACCATAAAATTTCTAATTTCTTGGGCAAGGAACATTGCTTTAAAGACAGAGATAAAGATGTTCACTAGATGTTAAATACACACACACTTTTACATATATCTGTATATCTATACACAGTATAAATCCCTTAGTACAGTGCCTTCCAAGAGCTCAATACATGTTTATTCATATTTAGACTTATATAACTGTGCATTCAACACTTACTATATGTGGAGCACAGTGCTAAGGCATTCACATACACTATCGCATTAACCCTTTCAGCAATGTTATGGGCTGGATATTGTCCTCAACTGAAAGATTATAAATTTGCTAAAGATCACTAGCCCAGCAAAGGGCAGAACCAAGATTCAATCCCAAGTCTACCTGGCTCCAAAGGTCAAGGCCTTTTTTTTTTTTCCTTCTCCTTTCCTTCTTCATTATTTATATTGTTTAATTTGTATTTCTACAATGAAAAGGAACACTAATGTGTTAAAGGAAACAATACATTACTTTAGATGTACACTAAGAAGATAAAAACGTTTTTATGTTCTAAAAAATAGCACTCCTCCTAACCTTGAGAAATGAAAATGTCATTAGGTGTCATTCAATATCAATAGGGAAAAAGCAGTATTTATAAGAAAGACTAAAACCGGCTTGCACAGGTTAATGCAGGAACCAACAATGAAAAAGCCTTTCTCAGGAGTAGGAACTGTCAAACTACCATTCGCTGTAGACCCCTTTAGTTAGTACACTGAGACTCTCTTCCAATTAGCTTAGAAATAATCATTAGGAATGAAGAAATTCCAAGTAAATTACAGAAAATTATCCTCTGGAAAGTTATCACATTACACCGTTCTTTTAGTATCAGCATCTATCATCAGATATTTTTCATTTAAGGTTATAGCAATGAAAAGCCCAGCCCATTCCCCCCATCGGTTTCCTTTAAAGAACACTGAAAGCTTATATCAAGAAATCTACCCTCAACATCTCCATACACTATGCACAATTATCTGAAACAACTACTTCACTGTAGATTTTTCTATCATAGCTCTCGTACCTATATAGACTAATACTAATATCCCCCAGAAGCCTACTGCAGTAAATTATTTCCCAAAGCATTCATTTGCCATTGAGTAGACAGCTCGAATGATGGGAAGTAATGAGCTAAAACCATAACATCAGATATTGGATTTAATTCTATCCAGAAATAATTTCATGAAATTCAAGATGATTTTATTTGCCATATAATTGAAAGTCTCATTTGATCCCTCCTCACATATTCAGAAGCATAGACTAGCAGTAAAAGCCCTTGGGAAACCTAAAAACAATAGGGAAAAAAACTTAAATGCAACACAGTGTGCTGATATACAATGGATAATTTTAACAGTTTCATAAAAACTGAGTAAAATCTTATATTCCCACCATCCCCAATAGGAGAATTTGAAAAGACCACAGCACTCAATTACCTTGATTTGAAAAAAAATATCTACCTGTTACTCAGGTTTCCAGAGGTGGTTTTTGGAGGCTAGGGGTAACCTTTTTGGATCACTTTTTGCCATTAGCTCATCTGTTTTGTACCTCATTCTCATCTATTACATTTGAGTGCCTTCTCAGTTTAAATGGCAATCATAAAATCTTTTCCTCTTCAATTTGAAATTGGCTCTCCTCGGGAAGCTTCTGTGTTAGGACTGTGCATTAAAGGCATAACATAAAAACAATGCTGCATATTTTCATACAAAATACAAGGTCACAGGACCTTACCTAAAATGCCGATTCTCCTAATCACCAACATCAAATACCAATGTCTAGGGGGAGGGCTGCTTCACAAAACCTGGCACAGGCAATTGCTCTGGCTGCCCAGGCAACTTCCATGGCAGCTGTTCAGGACAGAGCTGCTCTCTCCATTTGTATTGCCTGCATTCCTAGAGCCAGAATGCTGGGTCCAACCAACACCGTTTAAATTGGATTAGAAGAAGGAAACTTATTATGAAGAAGCCTGCTGGAATGTATAAGAGCATAAAACAGGCATTTAGGCTAAAGTGATGGAGAAAAAAAAAAAACCTGATGCTGTTATTACACCTACTCATATCCTTACAAAAGGATCTGAAACTGAGTTTGAACTGGGAGATTCAAGCAATTGGAGCTTATCCACCAAGTGCAGGGAATTCTATTATTACGCAACTACTATTTCAAAACACAAAATGGGCAGTGAAACCCGTATGAATACGGTTGCCCCAGAGAAAGACAACTGCCACCTAAATGCTCCTGCTCCTGTTTCCTTTCCCTGTTCAACAAGGTTTTCTGAGAAGGCAGCTTTAATGATCGTGTCTCATTTGCATAGTGGCTGGATAGAAAACAAACAGTACAGAGCCTAGCACAGGTGGTACTCAGCCTTATTCCTACTATCAACTCTCAAAAGCAAATAAAAGTCTAATGGGCTAAATGAGTCAAATACCCAGTAATTTCCTGTCTAGATTAACCAATTCCACTGATAAAGGTGTGCTATGTCTTATTCTAGACATGTTGCTTTGGGGGCCTCGCATAATACAGACAATAAAATAAAAAATTCTGCATCATTTAGGCTGACATCCAGTCATTTGCAGCAGTGACTCGATTGCCTGCAGAGGAGTGGACATTGTTAGGGAGGTGGTTCAACTGCATGAAAGGCAAAATAGAAATTTTAGTGCCTTAAACACAAGGAAGTCAAGTGTTAACATGTGGAATGAGCTTCTCAAACAGTAATAAACAATTCCCAGGGAGATTTATTAAAAAGCAAGTAACTATTTTACTTATCAGCTTGGGACCTCCACAAATGTACTCCAGGTTAGAAAAAGAAAAACCAGTGTCTCAGGCTTACCATTCTAATATCTTAGGAAACCTCCAGAATGAGTTACGAAATGGGTACTAAGCTGTATACTTCTCAATTTCTAATCATCTGATTGTTCTTATTAATTAGCAGCAAATATTTATTGATTTATATTAGATCCTGTACTAAACAATTCTTTGGGACTGTTCTACAAAGAATTTACTCATTCAGGGAAAAAAAAAAAAAAAAACAGGACTAACCCTAACTTTGAGGCTACAAATTAGAGTACATTCAATGTCAAAGAAAAGTAGAAATTAACTGTAAAAACATAATTCAATTTTATCTATTTAAAAATATCAGGTAGAGAAAATCTTTTGAAAATATTCATTTTTAAAAAACCCTCATGTTGGCAGCAATGGTTAGAATGGAAATAGTTTCCTTGTTAAAAATGAAAAAGCCTAAAAAAAAAAAAACCTTTAAATAATTAAGTTGCTTTGAAGATAAAGGGTCTGACAACTATGAAACTGATTGACTCAGTGTAAAATTTTACTACATATGTATGTATTTCACTTTAAGCAAATTACATGTGTGAAATAAAATTTGAATTTGCAGATGAATTATTTGCTTTTTAAAGAATTTGCCCCCTCAAAAAAAACTAAAAATAGAAAATGTTGTTTTCATTCATTTGAAACAGTCTACTGACAAAAGAAATCAATGCACAATTTCAGGAAACAAATGCAAGACATACTCTGCATCCCTGAGTTATTGTTTGTTGCAGTCTGACAGCACACACAGCTGGTGTTACTCAGACTCCAACTTCCTCAACAAGAGAGGCTGGTAAAGGTCAATTTAATATTAAAAACAAACAGACTATAGTCAGGTGTGGGCTGATGATTCCTCCCCCCCAGCAGGTGACCCAAGGACTCAGGGACCTGTGTATTTTATATTTAAGAAAAGCCCAGCTCGCCAATCCTCTCTGCATGGAATCAAATGCAAACACAGAATGTCTTTGCCTAGTGAAAGCCTGAAGGGAAACTAGGCATGCTGCAACACCACAGTAAAAGTTTTTCATAAAATGCACAAATAATGGAAAGGCCACTGCCTGTGCCCCCTTACACAGCCAAACAAAAACGTTTCTGATGCATGCTAGTATAAATCCTAAAAGAAACAAACCAAAAAGTAAACTTATAGGTGTTTTATTTTCCTCCTTATATAGCCATAACTCTGCCCATCCCAATTAAAAATCAAGAGCAGTTTATCAAATTCCTTGGAGAAGAAAATGCCACTTAATCTAAATTGAGATTAAACAATGCAAAACATGCTACATCATCTATATTAAAGTATCGTAAAGCTTTAAAAAAACAATTACAAATATGCATGACTTTAAGAAAATCTAATAAGCAAAAATACAAACATAAACCAGATAAACCAAGGAGTGATTACTTGTATTTAGAAAGGTTCTCCTTAAATATCGATCTTGAGATAAGTTAAACTATGATACTATTACAAAGGTATGAATCCCATTCACATTTTCAGACATCTTCCTAAATAAAGAGAAGGATAATGATATTATTATTGTATTTACTTTAATAAGACACCCTGAGAGATGAAATAACACTAAATACAGGTGTTAGGAGCAGTGAGCATAAAACCTAGAATCACAGATATTCTGCCTTTAAATAAATCTTTACCCCCCAATGCATCATGGACTTCCATATAGCCAACTATTAAATGAACAAATTACTTTTTTGTTGTTGTTTTGTTGTTTTTATTGGTTATGAATATTCATGTGGTACAAAGCAGATTGTCACCACTTATGCCTAAGATGTGATGGCCAGATCCATACTGGCAGCATGCCCATTACCACAAATTGTGATTATGCCCCATGTCCCGCACCCAATTATCCCCTCAATTATCCTCAACCTCCCTCCCCATCCCCCTTTCCCCACTCCACTTTGTATCCATAGGTATGTTCTCTTCCTCTGCAAGTCCAACGCACCACTGTGGTCTTTTTTTTCCCTTTCTTTATCTCTTAGCTCCCACTTATGAGAGAATACATACAGTATTTAATATTTAGTTTTGCAGATACCAAAATAAACAAATCCTACTACTAGGGAAAATACAATGTATTTGGAAGGATAAGGCAATAACATAAATGACCAATATAATAATACCTAATAATAATAGGTAATATCCATTGACCCTTTACTAGGTAATACACATTTTAAGACATTTAAAACTCACAAAACCCATGACATAGTATTATTTGTTCCCCCATTTTACAGAGGAAGAAACTGAAGTTCAGAGAAGTTAAATAATCTACTCAAGGTTGTGCAGCTAGTAGAATGATTCCAGCCCAGAAGTCAGACTCCAGTGCATATAATCCAAGATCCATCCATGTGCCCTCCATTATAAAGGCAACAAAGTACTTAAAAATGCAGGATGTTTTTTGGTGGGGGGCAGTGACTAGAGGGAAGAGTGTAGAGGAAGGATAATGTTGGAAAAGGAGTTGAGAATCATAGTTCTGTGTAGAAAAGAGGAGTCTATGATGATTACAGGATGAAGGTTCAAAAAAGAGGCTGCAAATTTATTAGGTGAACCAGGAAAATTCATAAGTAACTTGTGATGAACATCAAAGAGTAAAAGAGTGGTAAAGATTGGAATAGCTGGAAATAGGGGCAGGTCAAAATATAAGGTCTTGCATGAGAAGAGGCACTCAGGAAAAAGCAAATAATCTCGGTTTGGCCGCAGCGCATATACACAGGAGCAGAGGGAGTTAAGCCAGGAGAGGAAAGTTGGGACCATATGGTGGCTAGCTGCACACCCAGGCAAACAGTTTATATTTAGTTCAGAAAGCAATGAAGTCATTGAGTATTTTGAACAGGTGTTGGGCACTGAGGAACATGATTAGCAAGCTAGCTGACACAAAACAATACAAATTGTGTAATTCCACATATTAGGTCCAAGGCAAAACTAATCATAAATTATTAAAATCAGATAATGGTTGCCTAGTAGGGAGGGAAACCGGAAAGAGCACAAGAGAACTCTCTGAAGTGATAGAAATGTTCTGTATCTTACTTTGTTTGGGTGGTGTTTCCAGGAGTGTATACAATTGTCATAAGTCATAGAATTAAAATATCTTTGCATTTTATTGTATGTTAGTTATGTATAAAGGGAAAGGGTAGGGAAGGGGAAAAAGGGAAGGGAAGGGGAGGGGAGGGAAGGAGAGGGAAGCTATAGCTAACTCACTTGTAGCATGGACCTAGGTATGGAGGTAGGGGAGCTAGAAAGACAAGTTAAGGTGACTATTACAGAAACCCAGGAGAACAATACCTGAAGGAGGGGACTGTGGATGTAAAGAGAAGCAAGAGAACTGATCATATGTAAATGTGTATGTGTACATTTATAAAAATCAGTATCAATAATAAAGTATACATGCATGAATTATAATTTCATTCATCTTGTCCCCTTAGAATGTAAGCTAGAAGGCAGGAACCAAACTTAATAAGTTTTGCCATTTAAAACAACTTTTTCTCGTTTTTTCCCATTTATGTTTAATGCTGCCATTTCTATCTATATTTATACTCTATTTTATATCAATTACACAGAGTATGTTGATGTTGCTGTGTAAGGTGTTCCTGGTATACAAAACATTAAAAATAATTAAACTACCGATTGCTTATCATGTGCCATCAAGGACTAGCATGAGAAGAGGCACTCAGGAAAAATACCTACCTATTTCATTTAAGCATTACAACAATTCCATGAGGTTAACTGTAATCCCCATTTTACAGATGAACAAACTAAAACTAAGAAAAAATGTCCAAGGCAACATAATAAAACTAGGCCCCCCGTCTGTCTGATTCAAAGCCCAGGTTCTTAAGCATAGTGCTGTATATTTATACTAAAACTAAAGTAGGACTGCCTGGGACTAACTCAGAAAAAGGGTGAGAAAGTCAGCACAGATGAACTCATAATCCATTAAGCATACTCATAAACTTTTGAAAGACCCCAGTTAACTGGGGTTACTACAGAACTACTGTTTTAGAAGTTGCCTAAAACAAGGGTGGATGCAGTTGATGTTCATTGCTTTAAAGCCATTAGACATTGTTGGGAAAATAGAATAATTTAATCATGCCCCCTCGCCTGCCCATCTGGTTGGGGGTGGTGCGGCACATTCTTCGAAAATAAGTTATGTGTGAGTGGAGTTAGTGTGCCTGGCTGGCACCATGCCTTGGCTGGCGTCTACCTCGGGCGTCCACCATGTACAGCCATGCTCTCCAACCTACAGCTTCCAAGGACCTTTCTCCCAGTTACCTAGCTCATAGACCTGCATGTGAGGGGTCTGGTGACACAGCCTGGCATGTGAAGGGTTTGTGACCCAGTCTGGACAATGGGATTGAGGGATCTGTGAACTCCAGACCCAGCCCTAGCTCTACAATTGGCCCAGTAAGAATTACAGGCAGGTAAAAGAGCCCAACAATTGGTGTAGTCTGCGACGGGATTCTAAGCAGGTACAGGAGCCGAAAGTCCTTGAAAGGAGGAGGAAACGTAGCTACTTTTGAACATGCTCTGCCCTATGGCCAACTTCCTGTTGACCAGGGTCTGGTTGCTGCTGACTGTACTGCAAGGCAGCATAGACCAGGCATTATAACGGAAAACCCCTTGAGAAGGGGAGGAAAAGTGGCTATCCTTGAGCATGTGGTGCCTGGTGGCCACTTTTCTGCTGACCAGAGCGTGGCTATTGCTCACTATGCTGCAAACTGATCAAGATTTGCGGCAGAAAGCAGAGTTGTTGGAAGCATGGATAAATGTCCTGGAGGATGACATGCAACAACTGGCCACTCCTGCCTCTCACATCAGGGAAGACGACCAATCCAGTGATGAGTTGGGGGAAACCATGAGTCTCCAGGCATGACCTGTTGTGCATGAGAAATTGAGACATGAGCAGCCTACGGGACCAGACGGACAACCAGTGGGTGATCCACAGGTGACCCAGTTCACCACCTATGTCCCGTATACCCCAGTTGAACTGGTTGGCTTGGGGAGACAGTTCAGGCAGAAACATGGGGAGACCCTGGCTGCTTGGCTGTTGTGGTTATGGGACCTAGGGCTGGATAGTGTGGTATGCTCTGGTGAGGAAATGGAGAAATTGGCCTCCATTACCATACACCCATCCCTGAGGCAGCAGCTGCAAAATAGCCACAGATATGCACCAGGGCGAAGTAATCACTCCTTGATGGACTAGGTGAATGCAGCTGCCCGAATCGTGTGGGCAAACACTGGAGAACTGCCCAAGATTGTTAGTAAATGGAAAATGTATGCTGAGCTAGTCCAAATCATTCGAGAGCTGGGGATGCGGCAGTCCATATTTAATGTGAACACTCGTGGCCCGGACAATGAAAACTTTACAGGCAGAATGACAGATGTAGTGCTGCAAAATGCCCCGTCAACATCCTTTGAGTCACTGATGGCCATACTGGCCCCATACATTGGTCATCCTATACATGAGGTAATGACCATGATAGCCGGCTTAGGTGAAGTAGAAGATAGAAGACAAGCAAAAGGGGTCCA
This sequence comes from Cynocephalus volans, assembly GCF_027409185.1. Classification (NCBI taxonomy): domain Eukaryota; kingdom Metazoa; phylum Chordata; class Mammalia; order Dermoptera; family Cynocephalidae; genus Cynocephalus; species Cynocephalus volans. The sequence continues at coordinate 38,554,790 of NC_084465.1, forward strand.
AAAGGTGGCTAAGACCAAACCCCCAAGAAATGCCCAGGATTTTATCCCAAAGAGACCGAGCAAGACTAGTCATAAGGAGATGTGGCTTGACTTGCTTGCAGCAGGGGTTGATAAAAAGAAAATTGACCAGCAGCCAAATGCAGTTCTGTTTGCCTTGTGGCAGCAATTGCACCCTGAACAGCATTTTACTAAACATCCGGAAACAGGTAGCAAGGTACACTCAGTGGATTTAAAGGACTTTTTGGTTGCTCCCAAGGAGGCAAATGAACTGTTCTATTTTGATTAGGGAGCAGGCCAAGGTACACATCTTTTGGGAGCAGGCGAGGACTGGAGGCCTCATGTTGAATTGGCAATATATTGGTCAAGGACAAGTGTGCACCATGTTTTGGCATTGGTGGATACAGGCACAGAATGTAGCCTAATATATGGCAATCCAGATAAGTATCCAAGGGCCACAGTTTGTATAGATGGCTATGGAGGAAATATGACTGAGGTCAAAGCTGTGTCACTGCCACTTGGCACAGGAAGATTACCACCTCGTGTATATACTGTATATATATCTCCAGTAGCTGAATACATCTTGGGTATGGATGTACTTTATGGTTTGCACCTGCAAACAACAGTTGGAGAGTTTTGGCTGCAAATACAGACAGTAAAGCCTATGTTCTGAGGATATGCTAAACTTGACCCACAGGTGTTACCCAAGCCAAGACATGTAGTTAATGTAAAGCAGTATCACCTACCAGGAGGACATGCAGAGATAAGTGTCACTATATTGGAATTAGGGAAAGCTGGCATTATTCGTCTGGCTCATAGCCCATTTAATGCTCCAGTATTGCCAATGAAAAAGCCTGATGGTACCTGAAGAATGTAGGTTATCGAGAACTGAACAAAGTAGTGCCTCCTTTGCACACAGCTGTGCCTTCCATTCACGACTTGATGGATCAGCTGACAATTCAGCTGGGAACTTATGTACTGGACCTTGCAATTGCTTTTTTCTCTATTCCAATCTTGGCTGATAGCCTAGATCAGTTTGCCTTCACCTGGGAAGGAAGACAGTGGACCTTTCAAGTATTGCCCCAAGGTTATCTGCATAGCCCACCCATCTGTCACGGTTTGGTGGCTGGAGACCTAGCTAAGCAGACTAGGCCCAACACAGTTACAATGTTTCACTACATTAATGACTGATTCTCTTACCGATTTAACCCAGGCAGCTCCAATGCTGCTAAGTCATTTGGAACAATGTGGGTGGGCCATGAACACAGCCTAAGTGCAAGGACCTGGGCTGTCAGTCAAATTCCTGGGACTGGTCTGCTTAGGTAAGACAAGGGTCATCCCAGAAGCTATTATAGATAAGATACAGGCATACCCTCGACCCACAACAGTAGCTCATGTACAGACGTATTTGGGACTTTTGGGGTACTGGAGAGCTTTTGTACCCTATATGGCCCAAATGGCATGCCCACTATATGCATTGACAAAGAATATTTAGTGAAATCTCATTTTTCAGGTTAAGACTTTTACAAGTGCAAGTAAGTCCTCCAAATTCAAATTAATAAAGTTTTACACATACTACCACTTTCATATTTTACTATACTTTCCCTAGGAAAATATATTTGGTGGGTGATATAAGTTACTCCACTACAAATAAGTATTCTTTTATCAATGAAAGAAGCACTAACTATTCTTTCAGTTTCACAACTGATTTCACCACTGCTGGGAGAAATTAAAGACCTAAAATGAAAGGACAAATACACCATGTCTATGAATTGGAACACTCAGTATTGTTAAAATGTCAACTCTTCCCAAATTGCTCTATAGATTAAATATATTCTCAATCAAAACACCACCAGCAGGTCTATTTGTAAAAACTGACAAGCACATTTTAAAATTTATAGGAATATGAAAGGATCGATATAGCCAAAAGAATTTTGAGAAAGAACAGATTCGGCACACTCACCCTACCTGATTTCAAAAGGGATCATAAATCTATAGCAATCAAGATTATGGTATTGGCCTAAGGATAAATATACAGATCTCTGGGAAAAAATAGAAAGACCAGATTTTTGATAAAGTTGCCCATTCAATGGGGAAAGGATACTGTTTTAAAGTAATGGTGGTGGAACTACTGAATATTCATTTGATGAAAAAAAAAATCAACATCCACCATTACCATACAACATACACAAAATTTTACTCTAAATGGATCATAATACACAGAGAAGCAAAATATATAAAGGGAAAAATCTTCATGACCTTAAGATAGGCAAAAATTTTTTTTACATAGGATGCAAGAAATTGATAAACTGGACTTCATCAAAATTAGAAACTTAACATCATAAAGGAGACAAAAGGAAAGCTACAGACTATAAGGAAGTATTGTCTCTATATATCGGAGATAGGACTTGTATCAAAATACATAAAGAACTCTCAAAATTCAATAAGATAACCTAATTTTAAAAACAGGCAAAGAATCTGAACAGACACTTCACCAAAGAAGATAAACAAATGGCTAACAATAAGTACATGAAAAGATGTTCAATATCTTTAAGGATGAGAGAAATGCAAATTAAAATTACAATATATCACTACACATGCACTAAATTAGCAAAAATTTAAAAGACTGACAATACCAAATACTGGCAAGGATATAAAGCAATTGAAATCCCATACATTGCTGTGGGTATGTAAAATGGTATAACCACTTTGGAAAATGGTTTGGGAGTTTCTCAAAAATTGCATTCCTAAGTATTTACCCAAGAGAAATGTAAACATATGTCCACATAAAGACTTACACATGAATTTTTACACATACCGTTTTATTCGTAAGAACCCAAAAGTGGAACCCACTCAGCATCAACAGGTAAATGAATGAGCCAATTATATTATTTCTACAACTCAGCAATAAAAAGAAGTGAAATACCAGTAGCTACAATAACATGACTTAAAACATTATGCTGAATGAAAGAAGTGAGTCACAAAAGTAGTATATATTGTATGATCCCATTTATGTGAAATTCTAGCTATGGGGACTGACTGCAGAGCGGCACAGGGAACTTTCTGGAGTGATGGAAATGTTCTAATCTTGATTGTAATGATAATGATGACTACCTGTATATATACATTTGTCAAAATTCAAACATTAAAAGGGGGTCAATTTTATCATATGTAAATTAATTATCAATAAAGTTATTTAAAGAAAAAACTCGTTTCCCCTACCATATTCTGCATATTATACAATGCCAATTCAAACAAGAACCAATTTTTCTTTGATTCATGGGCACTGGTGTCAAAAAAAATCTCATCTACACTGCCTTAACTGAATGAGAAACATACAGTTTCACTACCACTACCCTCTTTTTTCTCACTCTCTCACTGCCTCACCCCTATACCTAGTTTTGGGGGTTTTTTTTTTTTTCCCTTTTGGTAGCTGACTGATATGGGGATCTAAACCCTTGACTTTGGTGTTACAACAAGTGCCCTAACCAACTGTGTCCCCATACCTAGTTAAACTTTAAATTTGTTGAAAGCTTTTTGCTCTGTACCTCTAGCTTTCTCACGTTATTCCTCTGCATTCAATAAATATCTGTGGAACTGAATCAAACAGAAGGTCTTGGTTTCTGTTTTACTTTTGTCACCTGGTGTTATTCTGAGAACAAATTAGAAATGAAGCCTTCAAATGTCCTAGAGTTTTGTTTATTTTTTTCTTTCATTTTTAGCAGAACCTTTTTTAAAACAAAATGTTATGCAAGAGCCCAATATCTAAAACAGACACACATTTATTAAATTTTATAAATTTGAGCTTATAAAGTCAATCATTTATGACAGTTTCACCTATCAGAAGTTCCTACTGTATCAAAATTAGTTATTTATAGTATATAAATGTATCTATTGTTCTTTGTTTTCATTTTTTTAGTCATTAAAAATGAAACTTAAATCAAATACTAAGAGCAGGGATCAGCAAACTAAAGCCCAGGAACCAAAGCTGCCCATCACCTGGTTTTGTATGACTCTTATGCTAAGATTGTTTTTTCATATTTTAAATGATTGGGGGTGGGGGGGACAAAAAAATTTTTGATATGTGACAACTATATGAAATTCAAATTTCATCGTCCATTAGTAAAGTTTTATAGGAACACTGTTAAGTTTTATAGTCACACTCATTGTTCTATGGATACTTTTGTGCTACAATGGAGAGTCGAGTAATTGCAAAAGAGACTCGTCCGCAAGTCTAAAATATTTGCTTCCAGGTCCTTTACAGAAAAATTTTGCAGAACCCTGGTTTAGAAAATTCCAGCAGCACTTCTGGGGGACAAAACTAATAGAGTTTGGAAACTATTTGTGGAAAACTATATTTTTCAAAGATGGCCACTCTGATATTTTCCATCCCACGTTGCTCTTCTGCAATGTGACCTTGCCACTCCCTCACCACAAGAAGAAATCTAACTCCCCTCCCTTCAAATCTGTTTCATCTTAGAGGCTTGCTTGGCCAATATAATACGGTGGAAGTGACTTCTGAGATTACCGAGGCTAGGTCATAAGAAACTTCACTTCACCTAGATCTCTTGAATGCCTGGTCAAAGGATGTTCCCTTTAAGAACCTAGCACCATTCTGGGAGAAACTTGAGCCACATGAAGAAACCAAGGTATTTCTGCCTCCAGCTGAGCCCCAAGTCAACAGCCAGCCTCAACTGATAGACGTGTGCTAAAGCTATCTTGGACCTCCAGCTCAGATGAGCTGTTAGATGACTACAGCACCAACAGAAATCTGACAGCAACTTCGCTAGAGAGGTCCTTCATAAGAACCAGCAGTGGGGTCCAGTCAACCCACAGAACTTGTTTTAAAACCCTATATTTTGGGGGTAGTTTGTTATTTGGCAACAGATAATGGAAACACCGTTATATTAAAACAAATCTAGAAAAGTTTCAGATGAGAAATTCCAGACTTATGAGGCAAGCCCAACTTGACCACCCATGTATATCACAAGCCAGATCTTACCAAAGCCTTCCTCTGACCCTATGTGTCCTAGAAATAGCCAAAGGTGAAGGATGTAGTAGAGAATACTTAGTGGAGTCACTGTGATTTCCTAATCCACATGCATTCCAATCAGGCTCACTATTGCCCAAAACATGCCAAAAAGCCTGAATCTTAACATTCTGAAACCCTCGAAAGAAATAGAAAATAATTTCTCTAGTTCCTGAAATTACATTAGGATTGCAAACAAACAATTCTGTTTTCGTACTGTGCATAAACTGATGATTATGGTAACTCATTATATTTACTTAATAACCTTTAAAAAATGGTAAGTAAACTTAGATCAGATATAGTCAAATTATCAGTATATGTCAAGTCACTCTAACAAATTTGGGCTTAGTAATAAAAGTCTATATGTTACTATTCTGCTCCTCCTTTGAAGGATGACAAGAAGTGTTCACTGACATATTTCTGACATGTTCCAGTTATGTGTGATAAACTACTTGGCCTAGAAAATGTTATTAAATTTAATATTAACGCCCTACGAGCCCACACATCATATTTTCAATAATATTACCTTAAACCACAGCAAATTCAAGTTTTAAAGAGTATGAGTGCTTGATATATGCCAGGTACCCTGCTACACTTTGGGAATATGTCTTCGACTGGTATAAATTTCATCCAAAAGAGACCAATGGTGTCTATGAATCATTAAACCATTGAGACATTACTGAGAACCATAATGTGACATAGAATGCTGCTTTTATTTTATACCTAAAAGGTCATTTCGGGAATACTTAAAATTTCTAATTCTTTTCTTAATTTGGTAAGTGTAAGTTTATTTAAATATTTAATTATGTGAGTATTACACTAATGTGGAAAATACTGGCACTGATAAAGTGTTTCAAGTGGAGAAAATTCCAACCTTTAGTGGCTTAAGCCAATCCTGTAAGAGTACTGTGACCAATTAGTGATGCCTGCCACTGGAGTGACTAGTGAAAAATATGCTGGGCATTTGCAACCCTGACCCATTTCATCCAGTTTCATTCAGTCTCCTCCGTTCAGACTTCCTACTGAGTCCCTTCAAAGATTCCCATGATGGAAATTCCAGTCTTCTACCCAGTCTTAGGAAGTAACAGTTCCCTTTTCTTTAGTCAGTCTTTTCCACTGCTGGACTCTACTCTCACAGATGTCCCTTGATAAGCCCCATGCCGGTACAGATGTCCTGACCCCAAAAGGCCAATTCCCCTAACACCAAGAGTCACTGGATAAGCCACACTTTGAGCTTAGATGTAGATGGCCAAATCCTGATAGAACATAGATACAGCCATGATTTGAATCCAGGCAATCGAGAGCCAGAATCTCTGAACTTAGTCACATGCATCTGGCATGTGATTGCTGCCATTTCTACAACATGCGTTAAATTGCATCTTCATTTTTCAGTTCACAATTATCTAAATCCATTATTAATCCAAATAAAATATAGTGAAAATCTTATAATTTACTACTGTAGCATAGTAAACATGACTTCTAAATAATACAAAAATGTGCATTTTCTAGTTAAAAACATAAGTATGTTAATTAATGCTTTATAATGATTAGGGAAAAAATGGAAGATTATCAATACTCTTCAAAAAAACACAAAAAATGACCATACAATTTATGATGTAGTGTTCCATATACAAGTAGTCTCATACTGAAAGTTTAATAGTATTTTGACAAAATTTAAGGCAGCAGCTATTATTAATATTTAAAAAATAAACATGCCAGTGAGTTTTCCAGCTCAGAATCCATAACAACAATGAATCCTATTCATATCCTGTGTAACTCCATGGGGATTCTATGGGGAAAGTTTCCATATATGGTAATTTTCCCCAACAAACTCCCCACAGTTTATTCAGGATATGAATCTGGTCCATAGTGACAATGAAAACAACAAATCACTGAAAACTCTCATGTAATTTTTGCTGAACAAACTACAGACTAACAATTAGGGAGACCAATACTGAAGTGAAAATAAGAAATCTGAGAATTTAAAAATAACCACTGGGTATTTTTTATTCCATTTCTGTACTAGCAGAATAAGTGTATAAATACTTAGAAGAAAAAATTGTCCATCCTTATTTATTTTAGAATATTCTCTTGATAGTAAAAATTACAATGTCAACTATTAACAGCCAAGAAACTCAAAAGGAAATTTAACATCAGGACGTATGTTGTTAGAAGGAAAGAAAGGATAATACAGTAAGTCAAAAATGTTATATGAGCTTTAGCTTCCCAAACACCTTGTCCCAATATAAATCCCTGTAATTCGTGATTATTTTTCCATATTTGTGACTTAGCAGTCTGTGGTATTCTAGCTATCTAAAGTTGTGTAATATCTTTCTTTTACATTCAGTGCTCTAAGTGTAGACTTAGAAATGAGTTTTTGTGTATACACTTAAGTATTTCTATTTTTCCTTTAAGTAAGATGAAAACATCTAAAATCCAACACAGCTAAATATCTACAGCCAGATTAAAATTATAGGAAAGGAAAATGGCTGCTGTTCCTAGTTTCACATGACAAATACCAATAAAAGGAAAAAGAAAATATGGTACCAAAATGCCAAACATACTAACAGCAAAAACAGCAGTCTCTGACACAATTATTTAATAACTAGGTGCTTATATTGAGAAATGGTCCAGTTATGAATAGTCATTTTTGAATGAGCATAGTCACTATTCACATCTCAACTGGTTCACAGACAATTACACCAAAACAATAGACCCTAGTTTAATCTTGCATGTGACCAGTTGTCAAGATCGGCCCTGAAATGCACATAAAAGTGTGTGATTCACTTGTTTCTTTATCAAAAAAATCCCTGTTTAATTACAGTATCTTGATGACCTACTATTGCTTAGAGTATATTCATTTGACTATCTCTCATACAATGGCTCAAAATTTGAAATAATTACCTTGTAACATGGTACCACACTCACTATTAAAACTGGGAAGCCATCAGTTCCAACTTAATGCACTCATCAGTAATAAAAATAAAAGGCAACAGATGAACTTCTGGTGCTCATGACAAACAAATCACATAGGGTATTTCCAGCACCTTACTACCTACCCAAGGTGATGTTGGCATCCAGAGAATGGCAGGGAAGGCGTGTGGACCAGCCACACCAGAGCTAAAAAAGAACTCTTGACCTCTGACATACCTATCCACTGTTTCCTTATCTTCACTAAGTTCAGGTGGGTGGGTCTTACCAATGCTTCGCTGGAACTTTGGTGATTTCTTTACTCCCTTCACAGATGCTCTAGATGTTTTTTTAAATTTATTATAACTATAACAAAATTTGGGGAGGAGGGATTAAATGATGCTGTTTGCCCCCAGGGGACATCCTATTTCTCAGCAGCTAAGGTGTTGCTCTCTTCACTGGACTAATAAGGCAGGTGCTCTGGAAGACACAATAATGTGTTAGACCAGAGGACAATTCTCACCAAAGTACATCTTAAATGGTACCCTTGAGAATTGAAAAGGTTAAAAATGGGAGGGGAGAAAAGAGGACTGAGCCCAACAAATGCTAACTGAATAAATAAATGCTCATCATCCTTAAAGTATCCACTCTTGGGAGAATAACCAGCTTTATCAGCGAGGATATAATCAAACGGCAGCAGTGTAAAACCAGTTTTCCCTATTCCATGAAAAAAAAGAAAAAAAATGTTTTCTCCCTTTCTCCCTGCAAATGTTTCCTCCTCTTAAAAATTTTAACAGAAAATTGATTTTTTTTAATTTTGAGGAATTTAATTGATTTTAAAATATAAACTATCATTAAATCAAATGAAGTATCCCAAATATGCATTTCAATGACCACCCTCCTCAGCAAAACTTCATTAACAGTACTTTCTTCGTACATCTAAATTATTCTGACCACAGAAACTAAAATTGGATTTCGTCAAAGTAGATAAAGAGCAGGCACACTACTCTCATTTTTAGACATGGGAAATTTCAGTAAAAGAAAACATCAGTGGAATACACACATCAAGATGGTAACAGAGTTACAGAAACTACACTTCCTGCTTTGTAATGATTAATCTACACAGACTATAGAACACTACCATTTAAAAGTTGGCCCAAAATAGATTGACTGTGGCCAATCTACACAACTGTGGGAGATTCAGAACCACTAAGTCAGAGAGATGAGACTGGTACTGTTGGAGATACTGACTAAAATAACGTCAGACGTAAGAGAATTTGTTAATTCAATTGCCATAGCTGTGTAAGTCTTTAACTTTGATTAACAAGGGTCTATTCTTCCAGGTAAATTTTTTGTCATTTTAAAGGCTTTTTGTTGGGGCGGGGAGGCCCGGCAGGATGGCATTTAAATCAAGAATATCACTTCAGTGAGAAATAACATGTTATAACATGATACTCAGGCTACTGCAAATTCCTTGCTTCAAGGTCTGAAACATAAAATCAACTTAATCAATATTTGAGCAAGGAGGAAAGAAAGAAAATTAAAGAGAACAATTTAAAACACAAATCTATGGCATCAGAAGTCAGAATGGTGATTACCTTTTAGCAAGAAGGAAAAGTAATTTTGACTGGGAAGGGCCACAAGAGAACTTCCCAGGGAAATGGAAATGTTCTGTATTTTGATCTGGGGAGTGGTTCTATAGGTGAACACAGGCAAAAATTCACTAAGCAGCACACTTAGACTTACACATTTCACTGTATGTAAATCATACATCAATTTAAAAAGTAAAAGCAATACAAGTAAGACACTGAAATCAGAAATCAAGGATAAGAATCACGAAATCAGAATTCTAAGTTAGAAAAAAATTAATCTTTCCAGGACTATAGCATTGTACATTGGGTAGACAGACAAGTATTTCTTATGACAATTTAGTAAGAACACCTTAAGTGGTTTGGGCGATCCCTTCTAAACTAATTAGAATTTCAAATGTGACTATTTTTCTGAATATTCTAAATATTGATAGTTTCAAGCCTATAAAATAGCCTCCCAAAGGTGGAAATCCAAGGCGTAGAAGCTACGCCTCAAAACACAAAGAAAATACACTTGTTTTAACTGAGTGCAGACATACGGCATCTCCTTATCTAAAGAAGGCAGCCCATTTTTAACACTTAACATTCACTAACAGTTCAAATCTACCTATGGTCTTCTAGGATAAGTAAGAAACAAAACTTAATACTCAGAAAAGGCAAAAAATGCTAAAACCCTGCATGATAGTGTTGTCTTCTGAATGGTACTCTGTTCTGTTCAATAACATGGTAGCTATGTAGACAAAAAGCAACCGGCAGTCTTCAAACATACCACATAGCACATGGGTGATACTACCAAAAGATCAGATTTGATGATCAAGAAAGCCTCTATATGTCTGCTTGGTAAAACTGGCCAATGTTAGAGTCTCTAGTCCAAGAACTCAAAGGCTCCCACACTCAGTTTCAACTTCCATTTCAGCTAAACAAAGTAATAAGACTAATTTTCCTCTAGTATATAAAGATTTCTGCACATACGTAGGTTCCTACATAAACAAAATTCCATGACTGAAATGAAAGTGGAAGGTCTTTGCCACTTAATGATCTATTTCTATTTCTTGGATGACAATAATTCCAAAGGTACTATTAAGTGAATTCAAAAATTATTTTTAAATTATTAGGAAATTATATTGCCACATACTGAATGGGATATTACATTTCACTGTTATTCTACCTTGACCTTGATTAGGCAGTGTGGTAGTCTGAAAGATGGAAAGCTTCCACAGTGCAACAACAAAAACAATCAAACCTTTAAAAAAGCCAATCAAGAAACAAAAGAACTGAGAATTATTAGCTCTCTTGAAATGCTACTATTCTGCAATAATCCTCAACTATGCACAAATAGTCACACTGAACACCTGAGATCAGAAAGTAAAGGTTAAATTACAAATTCATAAAAAATGTTTCCTCATTTCCTACCCTAATCCCTTTCAACCAAGCAAAGACAGTGCCTCGCCAATGTTTAATGTTCTAGACCAGCAGGTTGAGTCTCTTTAGAAATTCTTAACTGTCATCTTTGCTTACACTTGATGACAGAATATTCTGCAGAGCCTATACAACTGCATTGACAAATTTCATTATTCTATATCTGACATTAAGTAATCCTCAAATAGGTTGCTTATCATTTTTTAAATACCAATTTTAGTTATCTGCAACTGCTGTCCAGCCCAGCCCATTGTGTAAGGCCTGCTCTGCACCAAAGCAATTTCATTGTGTAAGTTTTAAGACAGATACGATGCTGCTGGACTGTGACACTATCAAAATCGAAGCCATTGTGGGGAAAAAAAAAATTCATCTTCAAAAATAAAGCTATTTCTTATTCTTTTTTTAATCTACATATAACATCAACACTTATGTTTTGTAAAAATATGGAGGAAGAGTATATAATGATATCTTTTTCTCTCTTTAGATGAAAAATATAAGCCCTTCTTTCCTTTGTAATAAACACTATCATCTCAGATCCTCTCAGTATCTATTTTAGGGTTTAAGCACCATTACAGAGCCTACAACAACAGATCAGCGACAGGCCTGATCCCATCAATTAACACGTTCTGGGGAGACTGCCTGGATCCTGTCTTCCTACCTTCCTCTTGGAGACCTGGTTTTGACCACTGTGACATCCCTGGCCTGAAGGATGACTAACCCAGTTAAGGGGAGTCCCTTCCCTGAGATCAATTCCTTTATAATTAGAGCCCAAATACAAATGTTTCTAATGACCTAATGCAAAACGATATGAACTCCAAGCCAATGAAACCAATGACAGCAAGCAGATTTCTAAATAGAAGAGAAGTGGGATGCATTTACTTACATGAAGATTCAGTGCCAAACATGGCTGGCTCCAGAGGCTGCTTTAAAAAAATAAGAAAGAAAAGAAAAAAAGAAAGGAAGGAAGAAAAAGAGAGGAGAGTGTGTGTGAGAGAGTGAAGAGATGAGCCGGCTACACAGCAGGGGTCATGAAGCCAGACAATGCAGTCCAAGCCTGTGTCCAGCTGCCAGATTCTTCTTACGAGCTTCTGTTTTCTGCTGTATGACTGAAAAGCATGGTCTCCTACAGCACCAAAAACTGAAGAGCTGCTTTTGAAAATCCACTAGGCAAAGGAAGGCCGACGTGGCTCTTCTAGGATGTAGTGAGGCAGGACTAGGTAGCAGCAGGGGCAGGACTGGGAGCAGCAGCAGCAGCGGATACTGCAATCCCCAGCCCTGCTGTAGCAGTAAGACAATAGCAGGGCTTATGCATACGCTGGATGACGTCAGGGACACTGCACAGACCAACTGCGCTGCTTGAGCCAGAGGCTCCAGGGGCTTCAGGGGAGCAGTGTGATTCAAAGGGGAATTCCTTTGTCACAAAATGCACAAGAGTAAGAGCCACATATATATTCCCCCTCCGGACCAGCTCTTCATCCTGTGAGACCACATAGTAAAAGAGACCTCAAAGAAATTTAAATACTGTATTGGTTTTGGCTTTATAGCAACTAACCACAAAGATATCATGCAGATCAAGGTTCTTGGTTTTATGCAGTAAGTAGAACTTTTCAAGGGAATCAAGAATATCAGAAATGAGAAAAATAGTCTACCTTTAAAAGTAATTACAGAAAAGTTCATTGTTATTATCTCTAAGTTTACGGTAGATTGACAGATCAGGGGTTGTATACTCAATTACAAATATGTGAAAATATGTATACCATTGCAGACACATTCTGGGCATTTATAAATACACGCAAATATAATAGTAAAATAATAAGTGCTTAGAACACTGCCTGGCACATAGCACTCAAATATTAGTGAATACATTATTAGTTATTTTGCAACTATTACACAAATGTGAAAACCACTGCTCTAGGAATATATTTAAATTCATATATTTTTACTATCCTATTCCTTTTGCCTTATTTTTCTTCACTTTGCTTTAGGAGAATTTCTGTCATTTTTCAGAGTAATTCAGTCATTTTAAGGCTATGTGTACACAACTGTTTACACCTGTGTATAAGTGGGCATTTGTGACCAACACACTTCTTTTTAATCTACCCACACAAAAAAATAATAGAAGATATTACTATTTTGTCTCAACTCACTGGAAAAATAAAAGTCTCCCTGCATTACCAAATTCATAGACATCTGCTTTTTTATATAAAAACTCTAGAATAAGTATACAAACTTTCATTAGAATGCCTATCCAACCCAAGCAAAGAAAGAGGTTTTAATGTTTTAAAAATTCTGAAGTGTACAATATATATGTAATACCATAATCCCACACTTTTAAAATCATATACAGAAGTTCAAGAGTTCAAGTCTCCTCTGAACCCTTCATCCAAAGTATATACTTTCTCCAGTATAAGTGCTGATGTTTATAAAAACATGTCTTTATACAGATACATTTTTAGACATTAAATTCTGATATAAATGTGGAACTGCAATTTACCATCTAAAAATACCATGAGATTTTCTAGTCAGTATATGTAGATGTATCTCATCCTTTTAATGGCTACATAAAGTTCCATTGTAGAAATGTACCATAATTTATTCAAAGTAACTTGACCTTTAGCTTACTGAAAATGCTGAGCCATTATGAAGAAAGTGTGATGATGCTACACAAGATAAAGAACAAATCTTTTGTTGTAAGAAAGAAAAACATAGCTAATATTTTCTGAGTGTCTACTATGTGCCAGGCACCATTTTGGGAACTTTACATGTATTAACTCATTTAATCTTCATAACTACCCTATGAGGTGGATACAGCTATTTTCCACATTTGACAGATAGTTAAATAATTTGCCAGCATTATGCAGGTAATAAACAATATGGTAGGATTCAAACCCAGCCATTCAACCATAATGCCCCTTGAAATATGAACACATAATTGTCACAATTATATTTTAAGGATTCAACTGAAATGAAGGGAAAATAAGAACCAACTGAAAATGTGGGGGGAAAACCCTTGAAAGAGAAAGGCCACCAAAGAAAACTAAAAATGATAGAAAAGACTAGTGAAAATTGCAGGAATTAAAAATGTATTCCTTCAAAAATAATTGGTCAGGTCAACAACTGAGGAGCAATGGGTAATGCATTTCAAAAGTTGAACTTTAAAGCCAGAATATTATCTTACATAAGATCTATTTTAAATTGCTTACGACATGTTGTATATAAAATAGTCACTCACATAGTGGATAGATATGGCCATCGCAAAGGCAAGAGGGAAGGTAGAATGAAAAATGGTCCTTGAGTAAGAAAGATTTTCAAACAGAGGCCATGGTGACAACTCATTTATTGTGCTCCTTTTTTCATCTCATACATGAGAATGTATATACCTGAAGGGTCTTCAAAAAGTTCATGGAAAGATTCTCATTGTCTTTTGATTCCATTTTTCCACAAGCCAAATTTTCTGAAGGACCCTCATGTGTATATAAAAATGCATTTTTCTGAAGGCCTACGTTTATTTCTTGGTACAAACTTCTAAGAATAAGTTAAAGGCTGCAATATATTCTTGAGACATCTAAGTTTTAGACAACTGTAACAGGGTCAGTATGCTAAAAACACTAGGCATCTCAATTGCCAACAAAACTGAATACAAATCACACCCTTTAACTCCTATGAAGGTTTCTGTGACCCGGAGGCCTGAGATGTTTCTAAACACTTTAGAATGTTTGGATCCACATGGCTGACGACCAATTTTTGACAAAAATGATTCCAAAAGTTTAGTTTCCTCCAATTCTGTCCTCTAGTCATCTCAGAGAATGAACACAAATTTTAATGTATTGCCTAAAAAATGTACTAAAAGAAAATGAAGGAAGAATAAAATTGATCTGATGTCTCTCACCACCTCCCCTCCAAAATTTCTCATAAAACATTCTGAAACCAAAGTGATCTTTGGAATATCTATTCTATCTGATTATCCTTGGCTATGACCTTGTACTTCCATTAGCGAAGACAGTACTATTAATTTCAGGATAAAATTAGCAGTGAAAAAAAGATTAATACTCAAAACAATTTAGTGGACAAATAATTATCATTAAATTAGAATGCCATTGTTAACGAAAGATAGCGAAAATCTTAAAGTCAATAGTTACTTTTAAAGGAAACTCTCTTCATGTTCATTTGACAACTATTCTGAGGATTCTATAGTTCTACACTCTAGAGGTACAGCCTTGAACAAACTCCCTCCCCTATTAGGCTAATATCCTAGTGAGTGAGACAAACAAACATGAAATATGTCAAGCAGTGGTATATATTATGAAGATAAAGAGGAATAAAAGGATAAGGGGTGATTAAATGGGAGGGTTATTTTTAAATTGTCAGGAAAAGCCACTCTAAAAAGGTGACATTTGAGACACTTGATGTGACAGAAGAGTGACATAACCAAGATGGTGATTATAAACGATGTCAATGTTGCTCCCACCAGAACAGATCAACTTACAACCATTAAACAAAAAAACCCCTGCCATCCTATAATCACTGGAACTTGGGGGAGACGTGAAGAGACCCACTGAGTCCGTGAAAGCGAGGAAGGCTGAAGTCAGCAGAAGAAGGGACCACCTAATCAGATCCAGCCCTGGCCATTCCCTGAGACACCGTAGCACACCACATGGAGCAGCTACCTGGAGACAGCAAAATCGTAGCAGTGCCCTTTGCATGAAGCTACTTGAGCCTGCTGGGATGAAAGGTGCCATAACTGTGAAACAACCACCATCAATACACTGCCTAAAAGAAACTCACTTCACCTGTAAGGACACACATCAAGTGAAAGTGAATGAATGGAAAAAGATATTTCATGAAAATGGAAATCAAAAAACAGCAGGACTAGTTATACTTATATCAGACAAAATATAATTCAAGCCAAGGAAAGTAAAAGAAAGACATAGTGATAAATAGATCAATTCAACAAGAGGATATAACAATTCTGAATACATACACACTGAACTCCAGAGTACCCAGATAAATAAAGCAATTACTACTAGAGCTAATGGGAGAAATAGACTCCAGCACAAAAATAGTTGGGGACATTAATACCCCTCTGTCAGCAAAGGACAGATTATCCAGATAGAAAATTATCCAAGGGGGCCGAGCCCGTGGCGCACTCGGTAGAGTGCTGCGCTGGGAGCGCGGCGATGCTCCCGCCGCAGGTTCGGATCCTACATAGGAATGACCAGTGTACTCACTGGCTGAGTGCCGGTCACGAAAATGACAAAAAAAAAAAAAAGAAAATTATCCAAGATACATAAGAGTTAATCTCCAGTCTAGACCGATTAGACCTAACAAACATTCATGGAACATTTCATCCAATAGCTGCAGAATACACATTTTTTCAGCAGTGCATGGAACATTTTCTAGAATAGGCCATACGTTGGGTCACAAAATAAGTGTCAACAATTTAAAAAAGAAATTGAAATCATACCAACTATCTTGTCTGACCACAATGGAACAAAACTAGAAATCAGTAACAGAAAGGACATTGGAAACTATACAAACACATGGAAATTAAACAACATGCTCCTATGCAACAAATGTGTCAAAGAAGAAATTAAAAAGTAAATTAAAAGGTTCATGTATACAAATAAAAATGAAAACACAACATACCAGATCCTATGGGATACAGCAAAAAGCAGTTCTACGAGGGAAGTTTATAGCAATAAACACCAGCATCAAAAAAGACTTCAAATAAACAGCCTAATGAGCACCTCAAGGATCTAGAAAACCAAGAACAAATAAAACCCTGAATCAGTAGAAGGAGAGAAATAACAAAGATCAGAGCAGAAATGAACAAACTAGACATTTTTAAAAAACAAACAACAATCACAGTAATACACTGAACTTTTAGAAAACTAGAGGTGGTAAAGGGGAGGGGAAGGGAGAGTGAGGGAGGCTAATGAAGAATTGGTCGATGGACACAAAGAATGAGTGCATATTGTAATAGTGAATAAGCTAACTATACTGATCTAACCACCACGCATTCTACACAATTACCAAAAATCAATGTTGTACCCCACATGTATGTATAATAAAAATATAATTTTTTAAAAAGAAATAAAAAAAACCATTACAAAAGATGGATGAAACAAAGAATTGGTTTTTCAAAAAGGTGAACGAAGTCAACAAACGCTTAGTTAGACTAACAAATAAAAAAGAAGATTCAAATAAAACCGGAAATGAAAAAGGAGACATCACAACTGATACCACACAAGTACAAAAGATCATAAGAGACTATTACAATTACACACTAACAAACTAAAAAATCTAGAAAAAAAATGGATAAATTCCTGAATATATACAACTTACCAAGTTTCAGTTGTGAAGAATTAGAAAACTTAAACAGAAAAATAGTGAGAAAAATAATGAGATTGAGGCAATAATAAAAATCTCCCGGGCCGGCCCCGTGGCTCACTTGGGAGAGTGCAGCGCTGGTAGCACCGAGGCCACGGGTTCGGATCCTATACAGGGATGGCTGGTGCGCTCACTGGCTGAGCGTGGTGCAGACCACACCGTGCCAAGGGTTGTGATCCCCTTACCGGTCAACAACAACAACAACAACAAAAAACTCCCAACAAAGTAAACCCCAGGACCAGACAGTTTCACTGCTGAATCCTACTGAACATTTAAAGGAGAACTAACACCAATTCTTCTCAAACGCTTCCAGAAAACTGAAGACAAAGGAATACTTCCAAACTTATTCTACAAGGCCAGTATTAGCCTCATACCAAAACCAGGAAAAGACACAATAAAAAAAAAAAGAACACTAAAGACCAATATCCCTCATGAACATAGATGGGAAAATACTAACAAACGGAATCCTACAAAACATAAAAAAAGATCAGTCACCATGATCAAATGAAATTCATCCCAGGGATGCAAGGATGTTTCAACATATACAAATCCATAAAGGTGATACATTTCACATTAACAGAATGAAGTAAAAAAATAATATGATCATTTCAATAGACACAGAAACAGCATTTGATAAAATCCAACACTCTATCATGATAAAACCGCTCAACAAATTAGGTATAGAAGGCCTGTACCTCAACACAATAAAGGAGACATACAACAAATTCAGAGCTAATATCAAACTAAAAGGATAAAAATATAAAGCTTTTCTCTAAGATGTGGAAAAAGACAAGGATGCCCACTTTCCTTACTCCTAGTCAACATAGTACTAGAAGTTCTAGCCAGCAAAATAAGGCAAGAGAAAGAAATAAAAGGCATCCAAATCAGAGAGGAGGAAGTCAACCTATCCCTATTTGCAGATGGCATGATCATATACACAGAAAATCCTAAAGACTGCCAAAAAATTACAAGAACTAATAAATGAATTCAGTAAAGCGGCAGGATACAAAATCAACACACAAAAATCAATAGCATTCCTATATGCTAAAACAAAATATATGAAGAGGAAATCAAGAAAGTATTCTCATTTACAATAGCTACCAAAAATAATGAAATACCTAGGAGTAAATTTAAAACAAGATGATAGAACTCTACAACAAAAACTATAAAACACTGGTGAAAGAAAATGAAGACACAAATAAATGAAAAGATATCCCCGGTTCCTGGACTGGAAGAATTAATATCAATATGTCCATGATACCCAAAGCAATCTGCAGATTCAATGTAATCCCGATCAAAATACCAATGGCATTCTTCACAGAAACAGAAAAAATGATCTTAAGATTTGTACAGAACTACAAAAGATGCAGTAAAGCCAAAGCAATCTTAAACAAAAAGAACAAAGTTGAAGGCATCACACTACCTGACTTCAAAGTAACCAAAACAGCATGGTACTGGCATAAAAATAGACAAATAGACCAATGGAACAGAATAGAGAGTCCAGAAATAAACCCACACATTTACAACCAACTGATTTTTGGCAGAAGGATCAAAAATACACAGTGGGGAAAGGAAAGTCTTTTCAATAAATGGTGCAGGGAAAACTGGATATCCACATGCAGAAGATTGAAACTAGACACCTATCTCTCACCATATGCAAAAATCAACTCAAAATGGATTAAAGACCTAAATTTAATACCAGAAACTATGAAACTACTAGAAGAAAACAGAAGAGAAACACTACACAAGATGGGAGTGGGCAGAACTTTTTTGAACAAGACTACAAAGGCACAGGCAACTAAAGCAAAAACAGACAAATGGGACTAAAACAAACAAACACTTCTGCACAGCAAAGGACACAATGAACAAAGTGAAGAGACACCTACAGAATGGGAGAAAGTGTTTGCAAATTGCACATCAGAAAAGGGGCTAATATCCAGAATATATCAGGAACCCAAACAAGTCAACAGCAAAAAAATTAAATAAACCCATTAAAAACAGACAAAGGACCTTAATAGACAGTTCTCAAAAGAAGATAAACAAATGGCCAACAGACACATGAAAAACTGCTAAACATTACTAATCGTCAGGGAAATGCAAATTAAAACCACAATGAGATATTACCTCACTCCAGTTAGAATGGCTATTACCAACAAGACAGAAAATAACAAATGCTGGTGAGTGTGTAGAAAAGACAACTCTCCTACATTGTTGGTGGGAATGTAAGCTGGTACAGCCATTGTGAAAAACAGTATGGAGAACTAAAAATTGAACTACCTTACGATCCTACTATCCCCCTACTGGGTATATATCCAAGGGAAATGTAGTCAAAATACGGAAGAGACATCTGCATTCCCATGTTCACTGTACGACCACCATTCCCAATAGCCCAGAGGTAGAATCAACCTAAATGCCCATCGATGAATGAATGGATATAAAACACTCTGATACATATATACAATGGAATACTATTTGGTTATTAAAAAGAATGAAATCCTATCATTTGCAGCAACATACATAAAACTGGAGAGCAGCACGTTAAGTGAAGTAAGCCAGGCATAGAAAGACGAATCCCATATGATCCCACTCAAATGTGGAATCTATAAAAAAATAAAAATAAAAATGTGGTTTTCATAGAAGTAGAGTGTAAAATAATGGTTACTAGAGACTGGGTAGGGAGGGGGTGCAGACCTTTTTTTTAATTTTTAAAAAAAGAAAGGTGACATTTCGACAGACATCTGAAAAAACCAAGGTGAAACTATGTGGATAACATGCAAACCACATGCAAGTAAGAGAATTCATGCAAAGGCCTTGAACAGGAGCTTTTGGGGACCCTTAAAAATTTTTTTAAACAATAAATCCATTCTTGAATCAAATATCAGTTTTCTATTAAAAGATATCCCCTTCAGTGCTATGATGATACAATTAGTACAAAAGTGGTTGTGCTAAATTGTGCTGACAGCCAAATAAATTCTCTTTTCTAATCCAAAAGAATCTACTCTCCCATGAACTGAAAACATATGAGTTGGTCTCTTCAAAGTTTAATAGAGTAAAAATACTTACATTAGCAAACATATAAATGCTTATAAAAATCACTATACAAGACAACGTTCAAAATAGCTTCCGACCACAGACAGCTAACGTAATTAATGTATTTATTAAAATAGTAAGAACTTATACCATATATTCTATCAATAGCACACACAAACAACTAATTTTGAAAGTGTAAGATTTGTTAATTTCTCTAAGGCCCCTCCTTTGTTCATACAAAAGTTTTTATTTTCTTAGTATCTCTCTTGATGTCTTTCTAGCATGTTAAAGTTGTGTGTCTTAAAATATCAACTATACATATATAAAGTATTTCTTAAAAACAAAAGAGAAGTGTTTTAATGGCAATATACAAACTATAAAAAAAATCAAAAAATTAATCAATGATTCTGTTCTTTTGGGGGAAAAAAGGTACAAATTTATAACTAAAAGTATACTCACAGTAAAGCTCCCTGGTAGAATTTTACAAAATTGATTTCTCTGCATATGTCTATAAAATGTGTTCTTCTCTGCTTCAACATATACCAAACAGAGTGAA